>NC_047067.1:3587137-3898382 GCF_902459465.1 Asterias rubens
AGGCAGACTTTGCCTTGGTGCGTAGAGTTAACACACGTGCAATGTACATTCAAGTCCAAGTCGTGAGTTTGTACATTTCGAAAAAGTTTTTTTTTTTCTTGCATTCTTCCGGCAATGCAGCAAAACAACTAAATATGGGGTCAGCCTGCACGGCTGGTCAGACTCACTAGAGCAATAGTGGTCCGGTCCGACGTCTTTTTCAGCGCTGTGCAACATTTTCTCTTCATATATCGCGCCTCGATTGACGTCACGAACAGCGCCCTCTCGGGTCGGGGCCTACTCTTAAATTTGTAAGTAAGATAAGAACCATTTTTTTAAAACCTTTGTTAATTGTTTACACATTCCACTCATCAACACACATATTAGTGACAAAAGCTTTATTTTGACAAAATACCAATTCCAGGTGACTTTACACCTGTCTTTGGCAAAAGGTAATGGTGTATCAGTGAAAAGAGCCCAACCCAATTTCTCAAAAGCGACAGCTTCAACATGACATATTGATGCTGTTGACGGGTTATTTGTAAACCATTGATGCACACATCCACATCACATGAAGTCTTTTAAACATCCATGAATTGAAACTATACCGTGTGAACATCGCTGCTTATTTCGTTGAAAGTAGAGGCATTTTTTCCAACTGCCTGCTTCACAGATTAACAAGGACGCACATGAATGAATTAATTACTACATGGATGGGACTTGTCAGCTAACTCGCTCCATTTACCAGAATATAATCGAACTTCACACAAAGAAGTGGGGCCAGGTGTTTGCGAAATCGTGAAGCGGAAAATCATGAGCGTAGAAAATGTATTTCCAACAGTGCATTCAGTTGTAACCTCCCGCCGTCACAACCACCTTTCCATGACTCACACCGTACAAAAGCAATGTCACTCAGTCGTTCACATGAGTTCAAATCCGGTCCCGTGTGATTTTTTTTGTTAAACTCCACACCAAATTAATTGACAGATCGGTGTCCAAATACTTTGAGATTACTTTGAGCCTAATCTAATTTTTTATACCAAACAGGGAAACAAAACTTCCCCATAATTAAAACGAACGAGGGAATTTTGATGTTGATTATATTATTTTGAATGATGCATTTATTGATGAACTTGTATGACGCATTTGAGATCCAGGGTTCGATTTCAAAAAGAGTTTAGACTAGCATTATCTCGAGTTAGGACGAGTTACTCGTCCTAACTTAGGACTAGCCCAAATAAAGACACTGGTCACTATTGGTAATTATCAAAGACTTCACAGTTGGTGTATCTCAACATATGCATAAAATAACAAACCTGTGAAAATTTGAGTTTAATCGGTTGTCGATGTGGCGAGATAATAATGAAAGAAAGAACACCCTTGTCACACGAAGTTGTGTGCTTCAAGATGCTTGATTTTGAGAACCTAAAATTCAAAACCTGAGGTCTAAAAATACAATTATTTTGTGAAAAATTACTTCTTTCCCGAAAACTACATTACTTCAAAGGGAGCCGTTTCTCCCAATGTTTTATACTATCAACCTCTCCCCAATACTCGTTACCAAGTAAGGTTTTATGCTAATAATTATTTTGAGTAATTATCAATAGTGTCCACTGCCTTTAAGTGTTGAACTAGTACTAAAAGGTCCTAGGACCAGTGCTTATTATAGTTAGGACTGTGTTTTGTAAAATCGACCCCAGTGTTTTTAGATGGGCAAGCATGTTCCGTCGAGAAGGGGTTAATTTTTACCTGAACGAAGCTTCAAATCAAATACTTTCTTTATCATCACCTCTTTCTAGATTGTTTTTGAAAACTGGTAACAAGAAATAACGAAAATCATTGAGGTTTTATTTCTGAGTATTAAACTATTCTCGTTTACTTCTTTGGTCACTCGCATGCAGGGCACCACGAGCCAATAGTTATTTAACGAATGACCAAGTTTCTTCAGCTACTGAGAAAGATACACACTTCTCTCGGAGTTGGTTTGTTATTCTATATTTCTGAGATACAAGTGCGAACTATTCACAAACCAATAATACAGTATTATATTTCTCCATTCAGTTGAAATTCCAGGCGACAAGATCTTTCTAAACAACTACTCGAGCACGGAGCTTGAGATCACCTGGCCACAACACGTCAACAAGAAGGCCTCTAGCTACCTCATCTACGCTTGGCCAGTTGGAAGTGACCAACCACTGGCCTCGGACCACTTGTATCATCCAATCAACCGGCGGGAAAGTTTTACCACGCGTACACTGCGTGGTCTCTCTCCCGGTGTTGAGTACAAGATCCAAATCTACGTCACTGGAGTCGGAGATTCGTTGAAGACAAAGATAAGAACAAGTGAGAGCGCAGTACTTTGCATTTGTGCAGAGTCGTTACGACAATTTGCGATTAGAAGCCATTTTTTCCCACAAGAAATGCATTGGCGAACACGGGTGCCAGACTTGTCTGTCCATTGGTGCTGCATTTGGAGACACAGCGTCCAGCAACCACGTGACCAAAGAAACTTGTCCCTCCATGTCGCAACTCTCCCAATACACAGCTCTGCATTTGTGGGTGCACCACACTATTGGGCAACAAATGCATGCGCTATAACGATTACAATAATGTGTAGGCCCTTAAAATCTTTCGAATAAGAACGTTTTTGGGGTTCACAACATGATGCTCTATGCTTCAACTTTTCATGACATTTGATACATTTAGGCTTTAAAGTCGGTACTATTTGGCTAAGGAATGACATTAATGAAACGCTTTATTAATCGTTTTACTCCTCCAGGGCCAAGCATTCCCACTAGTTTTAGTTACGAAGAAGACACCTTAGACTCCACCTCAGTTGTCCTTATTTGGAAACCAGGCGGTGGATATTTCGACCAATACCAGATCTCCTACCAGGAAGCCTGGAGAGAAACAGTCACAGAGCTGCGTCCATTGGATAAGGGCGTCGTCAAGTATTACGTCACTGACTTAGACCCAGAGACTTCATTGGTCTTTAGTCTGGTCGCTGTCAGCGGTGTTGGCGAATCGAAGACGATAAGTAACGCAAGGAATCTCACTTTAACCACAGGTATGAGACGACACTAACATGCATAACATACTGTTTCCGGTTTATTTTGTTGTGGTCACCGAAAACTGGTATTCGGGTATTGTTGAAGTACCAATGGATCATGCCTTATTAATTACAACAAGTGCATGTTAAATAAATATGTTGCCATATCATATAACAACCTGTAATAGTAATCATGACATCAGCTTTGTGAACATAATACAACTAATTTGATACATTAATGCCCATACATGGCTCACTTGTACACGTCTCTTTAACAAAGTGCTGTTTTCTCTTCTTTTTAAAGCCCCCCTGCCACAATCTCGAATTCTCCTGCAAAAAGTAACCGCAAGCAGCGTTCAAATTTTAGTTCGTCTCATGAAAACCACTCCCCCACCGACACCGAGCTCAGTCGAACATCGTCACGTGATCCACCCACAACCTGGTAGTCTCTACCGTCCGCTGATAGACGTGATCCACCGACAACCTGGTAGTCTCTACCGTCCGTTGCTAGACGAGGATGACGATACTCATCACCATAGCGACGGGCACATCGTTGTACTCTTCTCTAATAAGAGTGACGTGTTCACTGACGTCATATTCGATGATGGTACCGTGCAGTATGAGTTTACTTTACTGGAACCAACGACGACATACACCATAAGAATTATACCATCGGATGGTAGCGGATTGGTTCTAGAAGAGATTGCCACAACACGTGAGTATCAACAAAGGCCATTTTCGAAACCAATGCTTCGGTTTTGGATTCGGCCTGAGGCTCCGTCCTTTCGTCTGAAGCCCTGAGTGTGTATACCCAAGACACGCGCAATTGTCAAAACAACCGCGGCGCCAAGCTAGCGTGAGCCGAATCCAAAGCCAAATCCAGTCGTTTCGAAAAAGGCCATTGAGTCAAAACAAATGTTATTTGTGGCATCCCTGTGTAGACATCTTTCCTTTGTCCATGTAGATAAGAACCTCCCGTAGACTTTGTACACACATTTCCTTGATGGAGCACCCCAGTCTTCAGAATATGGAGACCCTTTGTTTTCCCTTCCTGTGTCCATTCTACTTTATATCACTATTCACTCTTGGTTGGATTCTAACCGTGTGTCGAGAAATCTCAATGCCACCGTTATATTTAATGACATAATATGTTCAAGGTTAATTTATTATCCACAGTATCAGAAAGCAAATGGTAATATCAATGAGAAGAAGTAGTGACGAAATCTAAATGATTGTTTCACAAATATGTTTGGATGAAAAAGAAATGGGACACTGTAGTGAGATCCCTTGAAGAAGGAAAGCTTGAGAGGCATTGGTTTTCAATTTAGTTGGAAATTCATTTCTTATTGACACCCTCAAATACAGTACATACAAGTTGTATAAGGACACATGTGAACAGTAGTTGGCAGGCGAATCAATATAACACGTTACAGTCAGTTCTTTTAATGAATATTACCATGGAGATCCATGGAAGAGTCAAGCCACCAATGATAAAAATAAAAATATTAGCCATTAGACAATGTTATTAAAGGCAGTGGACACTATTGGTAATTACTCAAAATAATTATAAGCATAAAACCTCACTTGGTATACGAGTAATGGGGAGAGGTTGATAGTATAAAACATTGTGAGAAACGGCTCCCTCTGATGTGACACAGTTTTCGAGAAAGAAGTAATTAACATGAATTTGATTTCAGACTTAGAATTTTAGGTCTCGAAATCAAGCATCTGAAAGCACACAACTTCGTGTGACAATGGTGTTTTTTCTTTCATAGTTATCTTGCAACTCCGATGACCAATCGAGCTCAAATTTTCACAGATTTGTTAGTTTATGCATATGTTGAGATACACCCAGTGAGAAGACTGGTCTTTAACGTGATGGGAAGTTTCTAAACATTACCAACCTTTCCATTCATGCAGGACCAGCCACCGTCCAAGACATCGTCCTCTTCGAGGTCACGAACTCATCAGTGACAGTTTCATGGACCCTGTTATCGGGACAATACAACCGGTACAAAGTGACCCTCACACCAGGTAAAACCCCGTCAGATGACCCAATGATAGTGGACAAGAATGAGGTCACGATAAATGGGCTCGTACCCTTGACGACGTATGTTGTTTCCGTGGTAACCATGTACGGGTCGTCAGAGAGTGCACCGGCGGATATTGAAGTCACCCCTGGAGTGGATAAACCTAATGCGATTCTAAAGCTTGCAGGTAGAAATGAAAACTATAAATTCAGTAACGGATGTAATTTAAAAAAGTTTTGAAATGTGTATTTTGTATAAATAATTATTTCTGTAACTTACAGAATTCTGTTCCTTACAGAGTAAGGAATTGTGAAAAAAGTATGTGGTTTTTAGTCGTTCAATTTATTCGTTTTTGACATTCATTTTTTAAGACTCACTTAAGTGAAAATTCAAAAGTGACTGTAATTATTAATTTGGTCTCATTTTTAAATAAATTTGTTGTTTGTATTTCTTCTGACCACAGATCAGTCTTGCTTATCGCCGATTGTTGCGAGTTGTATACTGTCTGTCTGCCTATTCTTCATTGGTTTATACATAATTAGGTTGAGAATGTGTAACAAGTATGGTGCGCCACACGTAAGTCTCATATTTCCCAATTGTTCCACTTTTGTTTTCGTAACTTATTTACATTAAGAGTGCCGTTTACACATGCCCGGTTTTTTTTTATAATCAAAACACATTGTCAAGTTTTCCAACTCCCGTATGCATTATGTCATCGAATGGTTGGTTTGATTGAATTGAATTTAAAGTTATTTGCGCCGCTGTCCCCATTTATACATGTTAATTCTAGCACCTTTATGTGAAGTGTCTGTTAGCCACATTATATAGTTTCAGCTTCATACCCGGATGTATTTTCACGTTACGACTTCCAACCACCATTTGGTTTGTTGGTTCTAAAGCGGGTTATGCATGTGTGTTGATACCGACCCAACTCATCCCGCAGCAGCACCACAATATCATCGAATAAGTTTGGTGGTCAGCTTTTCGATCAAGGGCGCCACCAATAGTTCAGTTGGTAAGGGTTATTTGAGGTTACTTCCCTTGTTGACAAAGCACACTGTAGCAGCATGGTCCTTGCTTTGTGAATTCGCCTTTTTTTTAACCGATGCCATGTTCTTATATTCACAATCTCCATCTTCGAAATAATCTTCAGACTCGACGCACCGAGGAGAACGCTTATGAGAGTCCCACCCGTCCAAACAGTGACTACTTGCGGTCACCTTCCTACCAGAACACTGAGGGTGCCGGAACCATCGCCATGTTACTACGTCACTCACCGCCAATCAGCGTGACTGGGTACATGTACCCTCCTAACATAAAAGGATCATTTGGAAAAGGTAGAAGGTAAGCTAAGCTAGGTGTTTATAAGGTTTATGTTTGAGTCTAAGAACTGATTAGGTTTTAGATGGGAATCGTGTGTAAAAGAACCGTTTGTTCTGATAAAAGCATGAGTTGAAATAATAGGAGACGATCGATGTTTTTAAAGACACTGGACACTATTTGTAGTTGTCAAAGACCAGTCTTCTCACTTGCTGTATCTCAACATAACAATGCATAAAATAACAAACCTGTGAAAATTTGAGCTCAATCGGTCACCGAAGTTGCGTGATAATAATAAAAGATAAAAACCCCTTGTCACACAAAGTTGTGTGCTTTCAGATGCTTGATTTCGAGACCTCAATTTCTAAATCTGAGGTCTCCAAATCAAATTCGTGGAAAATTACTTCTTTCTCGAAAACTACATAACTTGAGGGAGCCGTTAATCATGTTTTATACTATCGACCTCTCCCCATTACTCGTAGTAAGGTTTTATGATAATAATTATTTTGAGTAATTACCAATAGCGTTCACTGCCTTTAATTATTTCGAAAGGTGGGATTATTGCAGTGAACATATCCTACCAGGTAGAAAAATCTCTTCTGGTTGTTTTTGTTTTTCAGCTGTCGTGGTTCCTTGCTCCTTGTTTTTTTTTTTTTTTTTTTTTTTTTTACTTATTTCTAATTTCTAACATTTGCATGGAATTTGATTGTTATAGGCCCTAAAATAATATTACCCATTACTTTTACATCAAAGCAGATTTCTATACGTTTTGATGCCAACTGGGGAATGGTGTGCTGAGAAAGTCATTTAGGCCTACTGCCAAATACTTACGAGGAAGAAAAACTATAAAAGAACATCACAGAAAGAAAACCAGTTTCCAATGCCAATCACCTTTTATATCTAATGAAACTGTACATGAATTTCTTCTCTTTTGATCAGATATTCCTCTGGAAGTAAAGACAGTGACGGTATGCTGACACCTATTTACGACAACGTCAAAGAAGAAGATTCATAAACTATTTATCAACGTTTTTTTTTTTTGAGATAGCAACAGTTTTTGTCGTTAAAGACCCCAACAAAAGGTAAATTGTTAACATATCTAGTACGGTTTGCCTTGCTAATATAAGTGACCCTTTGGTGCATTTTCTATTTAGGATAGTTTTATTGTGGTTCTATTTTTAATAGAATCTACAATCTGAATTGATTGTAAACATTCACTGGAACCTGAAGTGAGTCAAAACATGTGCATTAAAGTCTTTGAAATGAAATGGAAAAACAGCTGCTGGAGTTTCAAGTTCAAGTTCAATTCCAGTTAGTTATCCCCAATCTTCTAACATGTTCAGAGCCAAACTGCAAACGACAATGTCCAAAAGCACTATGTGGCTCCACATTCTTTAACAAGCACTTTCAAAACATTGCTTGTTTACGAGATATTGACGCTTGGTGGCGCTATCACGTATACACTATCGGTGAGATGAACATCTGACGAGTGAGTGATCACGTATACACACGACCTTGTACATTCCAAGAATTTCCTGGCACAAAAGACGCTGCACTTGTCATACCAGAAATGTTTGCAGTTTGTGCCACACTTTCCACATTTAAAGCTGAACAAGTTTTGAGTTTCTATCAAAAGTATAGCTGCTGATGACCAGACAGTGCAATATCCATACCATTTTATGTTTTCTTCCATAATAAGCCTGTACAAATCGTGCCTGCAGCGAGGAAAGCCTCCGTTTCTCGTGTGTAAAATTGTGATGACACAGGTCATTGTCTTTTTTTTCACATGCTTTTTAATCAAGCAGTTTCTTATTTTCAACATTATGATATTTTTGTTTCACTTCTTCGTCCAGTTTATTACAATACTATAATTATTTTCTATAGAACTTACGGGATAGTTATCATGAAAGGTTCAATAGAAATGTTTATGACAAAGTATTTAGCCGTCAACTAAAAGGATGTTATTTGTAAATATCGTAGAGATTGTGGTACTCAAGTCCAAGTGTTCTGAACAAATGCAAATAAACAGTGATAACATTCAATGTTACCGATTGTGTTTATACCACTTTATGTTGATTAATTTTTTATTGTAAACCGATCATACCTGATCATGTTTAGAATAGTTCGATAAGCTCATGTCAGTTTGACATCCAGACGATCGTCTTGTTTTAAAGGCACTATACACTATTATAAAAACTTACTTGTTAACGAACAACAGAGAGCTGTTGATAGTGTAAAACACTGTGCACTGAGAAACGGCTCCCTCTGCTGAAGTTACGCAGTTCTATTTCACTCAAATAATATTTTGTTTAAAAAATTAGGCCTGAAACCCTTTTTAAGCATCTGAAAGCACACACATTTGTGCAACAAGGGTGTTTTATCTTTCATGTTTCTCTTGCAACTTCGATGACCAATTGAGTCCAAATTTTCACAGATTTGTTATTTTGTGTTGATATACACCAAGTGGTAAATACTGGTATTTGACAATTACCAAAGGAGTCCATATACCTTCTCTATATCACAAAATGTTATTCAAACTGTATTATCCTTCAGATAAGTGGCGGAAAGGGAGAACTTCTCCAGCTAAGCCACGTCTCCTAATCAGTAATGAGGAATCCGGGCACCTTAATTCCTCTATCCTTCAAGTTAAATGCCTCCTCTATTTGGATTTCACGCCACGCTGATTTCATGATACATCCCCTTCAGATGTTTCCTTGAAAACGCAAGAATTCATTCAAAAAAAGAGCCTTGAATGCAGGTTTGACATCAGCGAGCTCGGAGTTAAAGTAACTTGTAACGATTTTGTTTTGAGGAGACTTGTGTAGAAAAAAAATGATTAAGTCCATATCCCAAAGTTACGCAATCCCCTGGCCTTTTTCAAAAATCACGTAACGTGAGATAACTGGCACATTGACGAATCTATGCATGACCAAGGCAATACTTTATTTGTTTTATTTTAAAATAATAACGCAGGCGACAATGATTGCAAACACCATCATTCGAACCGAAAGCACAATATGGAAATCTTCATGGAGGCCTCAAACCAAATGTCTGTATTATACGGCCTTCGATTTGGTTTAAAATGGGTCTATAAAAGACCATCACAGCCAAATGCTGAATTTCAGTCAAATAATAAAGATATACAAATTTCAAAGAGTTAAAAATTAGTCAATATAAAACACCAATTATGACCGGCCTGATGGCCAGCACTTCGCCGTTGACCAGAGAGGGAGAGTTTGACAGGTTCCAGGGACGTTATAGTAGACTCTGAGGACGTGACTGGGCGTTTGATCATAATTTGTTTGTTATTGTCTGGATTTAATTGTTCTGTTGTCAAAGTGTCCTTGAGTCGGGACACATTTTTCTATCTTGTCTGGCCCCATCGATCCCAGTGGTCCAAGGGGTTACGAATGGTAAAATATCATCCACGGTTGTAAATAGAACCAGCTGCGGTTTGTGTACACACGGTCTGGTCGGTACGGTCAGTCTTAGGCTGGGATTGTATTGATAAACCCCTACAATTGGTCAGTCTGGGCCGGAGTGGCGATGACCTTGTGGCCAGACTCTGTTGGTACATCTGCTTCCCCCGGAGCCGCTGTCGTGAAATGACGCTAAGTTAGAGTTGGACCACAGTCCAGTGCGGACATCTACGGTGTAACAAAACAAAGTAAATACTAGTTAAAATAAGTAAATACGTTTAATCTGTAAGATTATAAAATATCAGACCAATAGAAATCATCCGATAAAATAATTCATTGTGTCATAATTTACAAACAAGACCCACAAGTTACTAGTAGTGTTTTGATTGACGCGATCAAAATATGACAAATTAACAAAATTACCCAAAAAAAGACATTTGTAAAACCCCGACAAGGCATAATCAATTTGTTTAAACACATTTCAACAACAGTCTCCACGATGAGAGAGAACAATTAACGCCTACTTTCATTCCCTACCACTCCACAACCTTCCTCCCAATGACAAGAAAATTGAACTAACATAACTCCAGACAGTTCGACCACGATTTGTCTTCTTTTGTTGTCTGTTTAATTGGTCTACGCCCTTCAAATCAGATTTCCAAGAAAGAAAACTATCTCTGGATGCTGACACTCTATGGCAGTATTCAAATGGTGACACTTGAATTTGTAATAGTTGTATTGTTTTACCCACACTCAGTTTCTATTGTGGTTTATTCTTTGATATCTGAAATAAAAAGTCGCATCCCCTTAAAAGGCACTGTGACTCTATTGGTAATTACTCAAAATAGTTGTTATCATAAAAACTTTAATCACCCCGCAGTTTGTGCAGTGTTTTTAGGAATTGGCTCGTTATGTGAACAAGGCGTAAACGTACGGGGCCATGATGAAAACTTGGCGAACACTGTTGTCAAAAGTTCGAATTAAAACTTGACAATAGCAATATAGTGTTAAAAGGCACTGGACACCATTGTTGCACAAACTTGTGTGATATCAAATGCAAAAAAAGCAGGCCTGAAGTATCTTAATATTAATGGAGCGAGAAATTACTTCTTTCTCAAAAACTATAGTTTCAGAGGAAAACAATTCTCACAATGTGTTATTTTCAACAGCTTTCCGTATTGCTCGTGACCAAATAAGTGTTTATGCTTGCAATTAGTTTGAGTATTACCCAATAGTGCCCAGTAGGACTACCTATGAAACACATAACATTATAGGCCAGCTTATTCAATAAGGTTTGATACATGGATATTTAAATTTTCATCTTGTTAACTTTTCATTTGAAGACCAAAGTTATTGATAATATTATTGATATCGATATTATCCTTATCCATGGTCAACCTGGAATCATCTCATTAAAGATGCTCACTTCCTTGTTCTAGGAAAATAATCCACTGATAGAAACCAAAAGTTTGAAGACTTAGGCTCCATCGTACTTATGTCTACACCTGCTCACGTTTTGGAGGACACAACCCTTTCTGCTTTAAAGGCACTGCGTTTGCTAATTATCAAAGATCAGTATTCTCACTTGGGGTATCCCAACACAAGCATAAAATAACAAAACTGTGACAATTTTACCTCAATTTGTCGTCGACGATGCAATAGAATAATGAAAGTAAAAACACCATTGTTGCACAAATTAGTGTGCTTTCAGGTGACTACAACATATTAAAAGACTTCAAGCTGGTGGCCTTTTTATTTATTGAGTAAGAAATTACCCTTTTCCCCAAAACTGCGCTACTTAAAAGAGAGCAATTTCTCACAATGCTTTATACCAGTAGCCAGCAAGTATTTTTTTAACCATTTTTGAGTAGTTACCAAAAGTGTCCAGCAGCCGATTTCACGAAACGCTAGGATTAATCCTATCTCGAGAGGATGGAATCAGTGCGTCCTACGTCTTTGGAGACGAAACTTCACTCGCCCCAAGTCCTAAGATTAATCCTAAGTTAGGAAGAGTGCGGAGGAATCGACGGCTGTGCCTTTAATCGAAACTAAGTTATCAGTTTACACACTCAGCAACAAACGAAACTAATCGGCCATCAGAAATGAATTGAGAAGGGTGCGAAACGTAGGGTTAATGGTAGTGAACAAACAAACCATTATCAATATATGAGATAATAATGGTATTAACACAGTCCTGCTGCATAAGAGGCCTGCCGCCAATTGTGAGAAATAAATGCTCTCTCGGAACCCGATTATGTTTAATTTACTTTTGTTTATTTATTTTAAATCTTTCGACACACAATGATTTACAATTAGGACAGGGGTTGTCAAGGATTTACAAAAAGTATAAAAAAACTGTCATCTTTAAGATGTGTACAACCATTCACAGTATAATTATATAAAAATAATTTTGTAAAGGAGACAAAGTAAAACTGCATACCTTTTTCTCTGGTTTTCTTGGAGGGAAGTCCTCACAGTTTGGTTACAAAATGTATTTACAGCAAGATAACCATCGATGGAGATTATCTTGCTTTAAGTAACGAGACGGTCATATTTTCATAATATTAGGCTGTGTTTCATTTCATTTCACTTATTGATTCTGTGCCATTTTTTTTTATTTAAGCATAAGCAGAAAAATAGTGCTTAAAAATCCTCGCTTATCAATATGGACACCAGTCACTAATTTTACATGGGATATGGTATTTTGGCTGGTTACCGTATTCTGGTCAGCATAATAATTGTTTTGCTTAGCTCATTTTTGTGCTTGCAGCTCTATGAAACGGAGCCCTGTGTGTGGTGAACCCAAGTACCTTAAGGCGTTAAAATGACATCAACTTCCTCCAGTACAACTACAATGGTGTTATTTTTAGCACCCTGCTGTTAATTTTGAATCTTCTGTTCGGTATCTATATAATGTGACAATACCTATGGTGCTTATTTTAACACTCCATATTTTACAGTGTGTGACGTCAGCAAGTGTTTACAAGGCATTCAGTTCAATTTAACTTCACAAAACAATGTTACAAATAAAAACAAATAAAAAAATCAAGCTCCCTTTCTGGTAGTTCCGACCGCCTATACAACAAATATGTGAGTAGTAGTTCAGCTTCCTCAATAAGTTATATTTAAAAAAAATGTGAAAAAAATCTAGGCTGCAGTTTGTTTCGCAATAGTACGGGGATTTTATACCGTGGACTCTTTTTGCGTTGTATGCGAGGGATGAGTCCAACCTGGGCTAACATGGATCCTACCTCAATTGTTCTAGCTAAATTTGCTCAGCAGGATTTCTTTCAAGCAGTATTTTTGCCTGTGCAGTGGCCCATGATGAAATAACGGTTCATCCAACGGGTTATCTTCAATCCAACCATCCAACCCAGACCCTGGATGTAAACAAAGTAAAACATCCACTGACTACCAACAACAATCCCACCTTCTCGATCGGACATATACGTGCCTTTCGTATGTTTAAATTCGATGATTGAAACACAAAATTAGAGGTGAGAATCCGATGCAACAAATAAACCAGAACGAGGACAACCCTTCTGTGTTTGAACGACGGATAAATATCCCCTTTAAAGTTCCTTTATAAGGAAAGTTTATGACGCGGAACCCATGCTACACACAGTTGGTCTATGGTCTAAATAGAAACACCGAAATTGGCCACGCTCTAAACCATTGTGCAAAATGCATTATGCATGACCTTTGTTTGGCACGAATGGACGGCATTGCGCATGAGCGATAACCATCTTTTGTTATGCATAGCCCCGCCCTCTCTTGGCCCAGCACCAATCAAATTATAGATAGAGTGGAACCTGTATTTTTCCTCCGTGGCCGAACGGTGTAAACAACACAGGGACACTCACCAGCTTGCTTTATACCGTGACCCTTTGTACTACGCCCTGTCGTTATTGAATGAACGTCCCGAACAATCGGTTTATAGTACGTGGTTTGTAAGTAGTAGATTTTCACAAACAACATTGGCTGGAGTCGAGTAGAGAGTGGGCACGGCAGCCAAGCTGCAAACTCTTGTGGAATAATAATACCGGCATTCTGCTCAGTCGCTGGCTGAGAAAAGATCTAACGGTGAATAGTTCTCTGTCTTGGTTCACCGTTGAAGGAAATTGTTGTGTTCTATAATTAGGATGAGCTCCGTCAGGGTAGATTCACCGTTGCTTTCGGAGTTCCGGAGACAACCCTCTCCTTGCGTACCGACCATGCCAAAGCCACGGGCTTGTCGGAAGCTCTTCCCGGTGGACCACGCCGAGACGAATAGCTTCTTGCAGACTGAGATTGCTCAAATAGACGCAGAACAACAAGCTAACATGGGATTTGATTTGGGGAGATGTGTTCCTTTGGAGGACCAGAGTAGCAGTCGATACACCAACTGGGAGGCAATGCCAGCCGAATCCGTCCCGTCGTTTTATCGTGAAACATTTCCGAGGAAGAGAAATCGGCTGAGACAGCCAGAGCGTTTGTCCACTACGCCCCGTCAAAACAAAGTGGACAGTCGTATTCACCCTTTGCGCACCAACGAAGCCGATGGAACTACAGTCGTTCTCAAAACACATTCCACTGTTCGCGATAGTTCGTTTGTGCCTCTTCATCGTTTAGAAGCATCGAACAACTCAAAACAAAACTCTATCGCTACTGTCACATTATCCTCAAAAACCGACGACACAATTCCGTCAATATCAGAAACGTCGTCTGAACGCAAGACAATCTGCAAGGCCCAAAGACATGGTAGTGAGCTTGCAGTCACAACAAGTATACCGTCAACAGCCACATCAGTTGTTGACAAACAACAGATGCCGCAAACACAGTCTAAAGTCACCGGTAAGTTTCTCACTATGCTAAGTGCTATTTTAATTTTATTTACCCGATGCGTAGACCTAATGACATGTGTTTTTTGTGTTATGATGGGTATGTGTCAATTCTCCTTAATGCCTTAAACCGTCTGTAACATTTTAAAACCTCCTAAAACATTGCAATGTTCCATTTAGATTGTAAGTAAATTTTGCAGTAAGGTGTTAATTAAAAAAAAACACATTAAGATTAAGTTATTCTTTGACGTTGACAGTCAGTGTGGTTTTCACAAGTTCACAGAAGTTGGCATAACCATGGCATAACAAACAAACATCAAATATTTTGCAATAAAATAAATTTTCCCTTTTCGATTGCCGGCATGTCGTAACTTGTCTAGTGGGCGTTAGAAAATACCCTTGCAATATCGCGGTATCTTTTGTATTGTGTACACCAATTGTTCAGTAGTTGTTAGTGGTTAAACCAGGTGAGTGTATTCGCAAATAAGACCGTTAAAATTTATCAATATCTGTGGGTCAAAGACTAGAATCAGCAGCTCGTGGGACTAATGAAAAGGCGATTTTTTGTATAGTTAATTTACATTACTCCATACGAAGTGATGTCCAAAAATTTGAATGTGCTTCACTCACTGTTAGAAATATTGAAGTCAATTTGGAGAGACGGTTTTTTTTTTTTTTTACAATTTGTTTGCAACTACAACTCAAGAGACTTGCAAACATGGGCGAACTAACATCTGTCTTTACGCAATGAACATCTAGTTATTATTGTAATTTGTTTTATCACTCTGGATAATGCTTAAATACTTATTTTTGGTGAATTTTTGAGTGGTACTTGACTGATAAAGGGCGACGTAATGATACAACTTTTGAATAGTGGTCGTGTTGTTGTGTACTAGCAGTTCATAAAAAGACACGAGAAAAACAAACAGTGCTATTCGATGATCAATCTTGCATAAAATTTAATCGCTTATTATGTTCTAAAAAGCAAGTCCTAACATGACTTAATCTACAATTAAAACAAACGAACTCCTTGTGCTAAGAACAATATGCACAAATAAATTTCCGATTGTATAGAACCGGATGTTGTCAGAAATTGTTTACCCAACTTATTAATGATTGAATTGGGCGATGTGGGTACCGAGTTGACCTAGGTACGAGTTGACTTTGGTACGAGTTGACTTGGGTACAATATTTTGGGTACGAGTTGACTTGGGTACGAGTTGACTTGAGTACGAGTTGACCTGTTTCGCAATCAGGGACAAGTTAAAACTTATCCTAAAGCAACTGATTTGATGTAACATTTGATAGTTGAAGTTAATTTGTGAAGAATAGTGTCGTGAAATGTTCATCGATATCGAAATTGGCATGTGGGCAATTACAGAATGACCTCAATAATATCTATATAGCCAAAAAAGCCGAACAAACAAACTTTTTGAGCTAGCTATACTTAAAAAATAACGCTAAAACTGCCTCGTGTACTTGCTAAACGGTCAACTTAACCGATTGTGTGAACGGTTATATAATTAATTAGTTGTTTCCAACTTGCCAGCTTTCAAGGCCGAGCGATCATTGTGGTTAATATAAATTATACAACCACACCACTGATTGCTCTTCGTAATGGTCCCAACTGTACTTACGCTCTTTCTAGCTCCGCCAGTGGAGTTATAAACAACTCTATATATTCAAATGAAAACGATTGTTCACTATTCGGGCATAACAATAGCATGAACGTATCACGTCAGGGCCATGTGGGCTATACCGGCAAGATTTACACACACGGCTGAGAAAAATAGGACAAGTTGAAACTTGTCCACACAGAAGCAACCAGTTCAAAGTGCCTTGTGAATTGCTAACTGTGTATTTTTTATACTGGGAAATACGAGTTTGTGTCATGGTTGCTGAAAAACTGCATAAACGATGGTCATGGTTTGGATGGTCCCTGGTTTTTAAACCCAGTGGGGTGTATATTTTGCCCCAAAGATCACAACAAGATAAACACTTGCCACCCCTCCTTTATAATGATATGCAAAGCAGCACTAATCCTGCTCAACAAGCTTCCTACCCTAACTGTTGCACTAACGGCTCTTTTCAAAACCTTGTCCTAACAACTGTTTAGTTGCACTCCCTGACTTTACCGCCGCTGATTACGCGGCATATGGGTTGATGCGAAATTGATGACACTGGCTGGTTAACACAATTGTAATCACGGCATTTTAGATTTAGCAAGGGCTGCGCTGGCTAAAGAGTACCACTGTCGAGGAGCATAGAACAGGGAATTATGCTGGGAGCTAGCAAGAATTAATCCTCAAAATCGGATTATGTCTTTGCTCATTGCATGACAATAGTGGATGGTGGTTTAAATGGCTTGTATCCTCACAGCAAGTTAATTCCCAATGGGCTGTTACCCACAGGAAATCATGCGGAAGCCGTTCGGACCGACTTGACCAATGCAGCGCCTGAAAACTAAATTAATTTGTCAATGCTTAGCCTCTTCACTTTTGTTTTACAATAAACACCGTGAAGCTGCCGTTAGTGCAAGTTCCAACACGGGTTGAACATTGAGCCATCTATACACTTACATTTCCTTGATGCGAAAAAGGTTTATAATTTCCTCTGGAAGTCTGGACCTTTCTCACTTCTAACCATCTTCTAACCAAATCAAAAAGTGTAGAACAAAGCACTGACGCTTCGAGTTGAATTTAAATGCAATTGACAAATTTTAGGCATTTTGTTGTATAGAAACAACACCATTATTGTTTAAAGTAAATTCTAATTGACATGCTTTTTACCAAGTGGCTATCATTTTATTACATTTACAGATTATTTCAGGCAGCGAAAGAGGTGCGGGTCGTCAGAAATCAGAATTACGCCTGACACCGACGACGTAGGCAAGCACCCTGTTCCGACGAAGCGACGCATGGGGACAAACAGCCCCACTGACGGCGGGGACACGTTGCCTGAAGTCGGTCAGTCGTGATCGCTAACGGTACCTCATCAACCAAACACGGTAAGTACAGGTGTGGGTTTTTTGTGGGTTTTCTTTTTGTAGCAAAACCGACTTTGGTGTAATGCACCATAAATCACCTCACTGAAAAGAAAGGAAAGTGAGAGTCCCAATTGCTTTTTTCGGTTTGCACAATAGGCGTGGCACGGCACGTTGGAACTCGCACAGGTTTAGCTGATGAATGAACGCGTGCCAACCAGGCACTTGTATAAGAAGACCCTGGAGATCTGGGGCAGTGCCTTCAACCTATTTATATTCTCGCCAACTAGGAACCATCTTTGATGTAGATTCCCACACTAAAAATAGGTCGAACCTCGAGTTGCCTATCTTTAATGGGATAGAGTTCGGTCTGTAAAGGTATCAGAAGCCTCTGGAACATGCAAAAAGTTTAAATTGTTATGCCATTTAAAACAAGTTGACATAACATCTTACAACTCTTACAAAAATTCTTTAAGAGCAGCAGTTTCTGTTCTGTGAAACAAAATATAAAAAACCTTTGTAGCGGCCATTGTTCTGCCTTTTTACGCCGGCTTACGGTGTAAACGATACCCCCAAACGTTCATTTTATGGAGAAAAACATGTCCCAATCAACGAGAAAACACAAACAGACACCATTATTCGGGGTGCGTAGCCATTTTGAAGAAAAAAATAACACAAGTCCCAGTTCCAAATATTTTGAGTATGACTGATTACCGGTAGTTCATTGACCATTCTAGATTAGTTTGTTAAAAATAATCGAACAAGTCTGTGCTTGCTTCCAAACCAAAACGGATAAAGAACAAGTTGAGACTTGATCTACTCGAAAAACGAAAGAGACATGTTTGGACTTGTTTAATAGAAACACAATAAACATTCTTGTTTTTGCTGTTGTCGTACGATGGTAAACGTTGATCGCTCGTCTGTGCTACTGCTATAATAAAGTCTGTGCTAATTGTAGGTAAAGCGTTATCAGTCGTGTCCAGTGTTGGCGCACAGTTAGGAAAGTTCTCAAAGATGCACACGTTGTTCTAACCCAAACTGAAACAGAAAACAAGAATCATGTGTTAAAGATCAAACCATTTCTCACCTCAGAGTTGAGCTGAGAATCTTCTCACCTCAGAGTTGAGCTGAGAATCCGTGGTTAAAATGTTGTACACGAATACCAAGTGAGCTTAGAAAACTTTAAGCAGTGTTCCTGATTCGTAAACCAACTTCTTTCTTACCGAATGGGTGAACAAAATGAATTGTTAGCAAGTTTTTATTTTTGTCAATTGTTTACGAGTTATCATGGAAAGAGTTCTCGTTAAATTACTTTCCGTCGTTGCTGACTTTGCTCAGGAATGTTTATTTTGTCTAGAAAATATTACTATTGGCTATAGAAAATATATTACTGTTGCTCGTAGTTCGTCGTTAAACAAAAAAAAACAAGATTGGAATGGAAATGCAATTAATGAAAACGATGAAAATCAACTTCAGAGTATTGTCTAGAGGTGGAGTACCTACCGTTGAAGTTCCTTTACGGGCACACTGCAGTTGATTGGCGTGTACTATAATGTTCAAACAACTCTGCAAAGGTTAAACCTGGTGACCCTGTTTACAACATCATGCTCCTTTGCTGGTAATATCTTTTTAACAGCGTCACGTGCTATAAATACACATTTTGTTCACTTCAATGTTGCATGAAGCACACCGGCAGAATCGAGCGGTTCAAAACGGCTGTGGCTTTTGTTTTCTTGAAAACTCGAGGCATAAACGTTGGTTCCGTCATAGTGCCGGCAATTGACGATCGTTTGATAATCCTGATAAATTTGAACGGGTACCAGTGAATGCTGGTTTCGAGCTAAAGGACACGTAGTGCGACCGTATTGTAGAGGTCAATGAACGTTTACATGGCAGGGACGTGGTTTACTCAACACGCACAAGGCAATGCATTGTCACTAAGGTTGTTTTCCCGATGCCGGGGGTGTGTAGTATTGGCACGGTGCCAAACTCCTGTCAGCACTGAGATATTTTGTTCAGTGTGAATAAAGTTAAAACAATGGACGCGAGTTATATCGAATTTCGCATTGTTTGATTATATCGTTAGACTTGAAGAAAGGTCTGCCGTGCAGTTTCCTTCGTCTGTGGGTGGTTATAACTGAAGAGTGTAGCAGCGGGGGAAAAGCAATCAAAAAAAAAAACTTGAACGAATTTGTTAAAACAATTGTTCATTTCAATGTTTTGCCAACTTGACACACAAACGTCAACGTCACGATTTCCTTTTTTGTATCAATACCAGTTCCAGAATAGTAAAAAATACCCCGAACACGGTCTCCTATACCTAAGATTTCTCTTTAACTGTAGATACAAGTTCCATTGCGAGAAAGCTGTCGAAACTAAACGCATTCAATCTCACTCTCGAAAACCCAAACCACCTATTAATTTCGATGTAATTTCCACAGGAGAAGATTTATTGTAATGAAGATGGTGGGCTGAATCTACTCAATACAATCGTACGGTACCAAACAGGCGCTTAATGAAACGATGACTTCGGCTTCGGCACCGATTTGGGCCTTTTCCGCGCGCTCGAATTCACGCACCGAAAGCACACGTTTTCAAAATAAGCATTGGAGCACGAGGAATGATTTCATAAAATACTTACGCTAAAGTTGGTTGTTTTGTACGCAGTGAATGCTAATTGAGTAGCAAATGATGTTTTTTTAGTAGGATCTGAAACATTTTTGTAGCATTTTGCCACGCTATCCAAGACAGATCCCAAACCCAAGCTGTGGTTTCGACAAGACCCATAGTTTTTCTTCCCAAATGGTTCAACATTTCTTAAAGTATCTTGACCCAATCGGAATGAGTTTCAAGTATTACTAGTACAATGGATCGAAACTTGCACAACTAGTAAACAAAAGCTCATTCATAGTTGTTTTCAACTTCACCAAAACTTACAAAAAAATGGAGAATTCCCCGTAAATACCTTTTGTGTTTTTTGTACTACTACAATCTAACTAGTATTGTTATGGCTCACTTAAATATGTTCTCACAATTTTTCATTTCATATCGACAGATTTGGGCAAGTGCAACAACAACTCTGACAGCCCCGCCCCCAGGTCGAAGGTCAAAGGTCTTGACATTGACAAGGGACGCTACTGACGCCGCGGGCATTCGTAAGTTCAACCTCATTCACTGGTATTCTCCCCATCGCTGTACCAGAGGGACTGTGAACAAGTGCAGGCGGGGAGCTTGTTTTTCAACAATTTTGTTTTCTGTATCTGGAGAAATAAATCAGAGTAGTGGTGGCCGCGTGCCTTTGATAGGCATTGCACCGAAAACAACAGGTCATCGGGTCAGTTCGCTGGATCCCAGCCAATTATTTCGTTCTACCTGGGCACGCACCTTTTGATGTCAGAAGTGGGCAAGATGCCAAATGTTTTCCCGCGCTTCTTTAGCTGACACCTTAGCCTTACTTCACTAGATAAAAAGTCGGGATATTTATGGCATGGGGAGGTGGGTAAAGTTCAATGATATCTATCACAATGATAACAGTTCATTCTAATCGTGCTGTTGTGCATTATAGTAAAGAGCTATTAATTTGTGTGATGGTTTCGTGTAGAGATTGTAGAGATAAGCACAAACTTTGATTGATTTTGAACACTGTGATTCTACTTCAAGTTTTGGATCCAAAGCTTGTTTGTGTGACTGGTGTGTACATGTAAATATCACTTAACTCAACGGTATTAAGTATTCACTATTTCAGGAAACTTTTTCAAAGCATTTAAAATCTTTCGTGGAAACATTTCAGTATTACCGGTTATGTCGTCCACATTTCTATTTGGTGTACAGTCGACAAGGGAACTGGAACTTAAAAACAAAATACTAAAGACATTTTCTGTAAATAACTTTGTAAATCATAGTGTACAGTAACTTATTTCGTAAACAAAAAGATATAAATGTTTGTTCTAGAAATTAATGTAGTCTATATAACAGAAATAACTTATTTGGCTTTTACGACTTTGCAACATTCCATAAATAATATAACATGATGTAAAAAGAACTTAAGCAATTCTACTCTGTGCAAAAATTATCAGCATGTAAACAGCGTTGAAAACAATGTTAATAGTTATTATTAAAAAGTTTCTTAAGCTCAGGCAGTTAAAATAAAACACAAACATTGCCATTTTAAAACCAAGGATATTATCATTGGGTATAGCTGTCATAGAGCAATGTACCTTACTGGAGACTGTTAATTTATTCAATAATGGAAATAAATGAGGCTGTTAAACAGATGGTTAACTTATAATATACTTATTCATTTCTGCATTCTAGGAAATATTAAGGAACTGGGTCAGTTGGACTACCAGGAGGCTGGCCCAGGAATGAGTCAAAAACACGCATAGTCCTAGTTAAAAATCAAAATTTTTAAACAACTTTTCGGTCATGTCTTTCCAGTAATGGGTCAGGCCACTTGGGACCAAGAATCAGAGTCAATTGTTGTGACCTGGAAGTTGTTTGTAATATGTACACATGAACACGAAAGATTTGTTTAAAGTGTTAATGCAGAGATTGAAAACGGTTTTATAATGTCCTACTGTTTGCCATTATTTGTTTCCTTGAGTATTCAGTGAGTTAACAACATCCAAAGGTTATTTTGTTATGATCTTATTTTATAAATATATATCAATACCATTTATGCATGTACATAGACAAAAGCTTGTAACGAGGAAAGGTGATTCCTAAATGCTTTTAAGTTTCTTTTGTAAAATGAAAATTTTACCAATCATGTCGAACAATTTTGGAATTTCTTTTTGAAAACATGAGTAAATGAAACCCCGTTGTTGCAAAAAAAATTGCTTCATTTCAAAAAAATACAAGTTTCCCAAAATAACAAAAGACTGTGCCATTTTTATCTAAACTCCGAAAAAGGGTTTTAAAGTCGCTCCTTTATGTTCACTCCACAGTCAACCTGTTTTGAAAACATGCTCTCACTATTCATTGTCTGAAATATTTTTATAAATTTACCTTTAGAGTAATTTCTTTTAAAATAATTAATTTCAGGAGATTCTCGAGGACCTGCAATATAACTTTTAAAAAATGGCAACTCGTTGGTTTGTCCTGAACAATGTTGTGCATCAAATTATAATCTTAGATCCTTAAGAGCTTAGGATTGGGCATACCCAAGCCTTGCTTTTTCGACTTCAATATTTTGAATCGAAGGAAGATAAAC
Source organism: Asterias rubens (assembly GCF_902459465.1). Taxonomy (NCBI): domain Eukaryota; kingdom Metazoa; phylum Echinodermata; class Asteroidea; order Forcipulatida; family Asteriidae; genus Asterias; species Asterias rubens. The sequence goes on from NC_047067.1 coordinate 3,609,950, forward strand.
GTTATAATTTCATGCACCGAATTGATCAGGAACGACACAATGAGAAACAAATAATGTCACTTTGTATTTCTTTCAGAAGTTTGTTTTATGAGCAAAACTAAGTACATGTACAACCTTAACACAGTCGGTTGTGTAATGGTAGCAATCGTAAAGTAGTAATGCATGCATGATGATTTTCTGGCATTGAAAAGGTTGTGATGAAATAATGTAAGATTTGAAGATAAACTGAAATTCTTAGTTCTGATTTACTTGCATGATTGCGTCTTTACTGCTCTCTAAATAACTTGTATGTGCCTTGTATATTATTGTACGATAAACACAGTTTTCGGTTATAATGTGGAAGACAAGAGACTGTTAGTGCTTCCAATCACATTTGAATTTGGTAGGCAATAGTCGTGATATTACAAATAGCTATTTTGCATTTAATTTAAGACACTGGACACAATTGGTTAGTGTCAAAGACCAGTCTTCTCACTTAATGTATCTCAACAAAAGCATACAATACCAAACCTGTGAAAATTTGAGCCCTTTTTTGGCCGTCGAAGTTGCGAGATAATAATGTAAGAAAAACACCCTTGTCAAACGAAGTTGTGTGCTTTCAGATGCTTGGTTTTAGGACCTAAAACCTAATTCTGAGGTCTAGAAATCAAATTCGTCGAAAATTACTTCTCTCTCGAAAACTTCGTCACTTCAGAGGGAGCTGTGTTTTATTTAGCTGTGTTATCAACCTCTTCAAATTACTTGTTACCAAGTAAGGTTTTATGCTAATACGAATTTTGAGTAACTACCATTAGTTTCCACTGTCTTTAAGAATAATATTAGGCACATAATGAATGGAGTTTGAAAATGAATTAATAATATCAGCATTATTTTTGACAACTATTTTTAAAAATGCATTGAGCTGGTTCCTTAAAAATCATGTACCCAAATATAGGAAAATTGGCGTCAAAATACTGAGTGGATGAAAGATACAATCTAGTTTGTTTTCTTCATAAACCGGCAGTGGAGTGATTCAATGTAAAACGGAAGTCTCTTTCGATACCCATTTGTAGATCAATGTACTGTTTACACTCTGTGAGTAGTCATAACCTGTGACCGCATGAATTTAAATGTAAAGTTTTCTCAGTTTTGACTGTTGAATAAATCAAATGGTATAGGCTTAGGTCTACATGTAAAACTGGTTTGGTAATACAACTAATAATGACAAAGAAAATGTTATATTGTACATTTATTGCAGAAGTAAATCTGTACTAGCATTATGTAAACAAATAAACAATATATGAAACTACAATTGTGTATTTTTGTGTGAAATTTGATTTAGAATTGAATGGTTTTTATAATTATTTAAATCTTGGTTGGTTATAAATGGGGAAACGTTTGTCTTTTTTAGTTACTTTTTTTTTAAAAGTTTTTACAACATCAAAAGGGTGAGTCCTCTCGTCGATTTCATGCAGACCTAAGATTAATCCTAAGATTAATCCTGACTCGAGATCGGATTAATCCTAGCGTTTCATGAAATCGGCTGCAGCATTTTAACCAAGTTTGTGCCCAAAATAAAATGTAAAAAATAATCACAAGGGGTAAGTAAGTCCAGCATTTTTATCACATTAAACCCAAAATTGACAAAAACACAAGGGCTTAGTCCAGCATTTCGATGAAATTTGAGTCCAAAATTGAGGGGGGGGGAACATTTTTTTGCAACATTCCATAAATAATATAACATGATGTAAAAAGAACTTAAGCAATTCTACTCTGTGCAAAAATTATCAGCATGTAAACAGCGTTGAAAACAATGTTAATAGTTATTATTAAAAAGTTTCTTAAGCTCAGGCAGTTAAAATAAAACACAAACATTGCCATTTTAAAACCAAGGATATTATCATTGGGTATAGCTGTCATAGAGCAATGTACCTTACTGGAGACTGTTAATTTATTCAATAATGGAAATAAATGAGGCTGTTAAACAGATGGTTAACTTATAATATACTTATTCATTTCTGCATTCTAGGAAATATTAAGGAACTGGGTCAGTTGGACTACCAGGAGGCTGGCCCAGGAATGAGTCAAAAACACGCATAGTCCTAGTTAAAAATCAAAATTTTTAAACAACTTTTCGGTCATGTCTTTCCAGTAATGGGTCAGGCCACTTGGGACCAAGAATCAGAGTCAATTGTTGTGACCTGGAAGTTGTTTGTAATATGTACACATGAACACGAAAGATTTGTTTAAAGTGTTAATGCAGAGATTGAAAACGGTTTTATAATGTCCTACTGTTTGCCATTATTTGTTTCCTTGAGTATTCAGTGAGTTAACAACATCCAAAGGTTATTTTGTTATGATCTTATTTTATAAATATATATCAATACCATTTATGCATGTACATAGACAAAAGCTTGTAACGAGGAAAGGTGATTCCTAAATGCTTTTAAGTTTCTTTTGTAAAATGAAAATTTTACCAATCATGTCGAACAATTTTGGAATTTCTTTTTGAAAACATGAGTAAATGAAACCCCGTTGTTGCAAAAAAAAATTGCTTCATTTCAAAAAAATACAAGTTTCCCAAAATAACAAAAGACTGTGCCATTTTTATCTAAACTCCGAAAAAGGGTTTTAAAGTCGCTCCTTTATGTTCACTCCACAGTCAACCTGTTTTGAAAACATGCTCTCACTATTCATTGTCTGAAATATTTTTATAAATTTACCTTTAGAGTAATTTCTTTTAAAATAATTAATTTCAGGAGATTCTCGAGGACCTGCAATATAACTTTTAAAAAATGGCAACTCGTTGGTTTGTCCTGAACAATGTTGTGCATCAAATTATAATCTTAGATCCTTAAGAGCTTAGGATTGGGCATACCCAAGCCTTGCTTTTTCGACTTCAATATTTTGAATCGAAGGAAGATAAACGTTATAATTTCATGCACCGAATTGATCAGGAACGACACAATGAGAAACAAATAATGTCACTTTGTATTTCTTTCAGAAGTTTGTTTTATGAGCAAAACTAAGTACATGTACAACCTTAACACAGTCGGTTGTGTAATGGTAGCAATCGTAAAGTAGTAATGCATGCATGATGATTTTCTGGCATTGAAAAGGTTGTGATGAAATAATGTAAGATTTGAAGATAAACTGAAATTCTTAGTTCTGATTTACTTGCATGATTGCGTCTTTACTGCTCTCTAAATAACTTGTATGTGCCTTGTATATTATTGTACGATAAACACAGTTTTCGGTTATAATGTGGAAGACAAGAGACTGTTAGTGCTTCCAATCACATTTGAATTTGGTAGGCAATAGTCGTGATATTACAAATAGCTATTTTGCATTTAATTTAAGACACTGGACACAATTGGTTAGTGTCAAAGACCAGTCTTCTCACTTAATGTATCTCAACAAAAGCATACAATACCAAACCTGTGAAAATTTGAGCCCTTTTTTGGCCGTCGAAGTTGCGAGATAATAATGTAAGAAAAACACCCTTGTCAAACGAAGTTGTGTGCTTTCAGATGCTTGGTTTTAGGACCTAAAACCTAATTCTGAGGTCTAGAAATCAAATTCGTCGAAAATTACTTCTCTCTCGAAAACTTCGTCCACTTCAGAGGGAGCTGTGTTTTATTTAGCTGTGTTATCAACCTCTTCAAATTACTTGTTACCAAGTAAGGTTTTATGCTAATACGAATTTGAGTAACTACCATTAGTTTCCACTGTCTTTAAGAATAATATTAGGCACATAATGAATGGAGTTTGAAAATGAATTAATAATATCAGCATTATTTTTGACAACTATTTTTAAAAATGCATTGAGCTGGTTCCTTAAAAATCATGTACCCAAATATAGGAAAATTGGCGTCAAAATACTGAGTGGATGAAAGATACAATCTAGTTTGTTTTCTTCATAAACCGGCAGTGGAGTGATTCAATGTAAAACGGAAGTCTCTTTCGATACCCATTTGTAGATCAATGTACTGTTTACACTCTGTGAGTAGTCATAACCTGTGACCGCATGAATTTAAATGTAAAGTTTTCTCAGTTTTGACTGTTGAATAAATCAAATGGTATAGGCTTAGGTCTACATGTAAAACTGGTTTGGTAATACAACTAATAATGACAAAGAAAATGTTATATTGTACATTTATTGCAGAAGTAAATCTGTACTAGCATTATGTAAACAAATAAACAATATATGAAACTACAATTGTGTATTTTTGTGTGAAATTTGATTTAGAATTGAATGGTTTTTATAATTATTTAAATCTTGGTTGGTTATAAATGGGGAAACGTTTGTCTTTTTTAGTTACTTTTTTTTTAAAAGTTTTTACAACATCAAAAGGGTGAGTCCTCTCGTCGATTTCATGCAGACCTAAGATTAATCCTAAGATTAATCCTGACTCGAGATCGGATTAATCCTAGCGTTTCATGAAATCGGCTGCAGCATTTAACCAAGTTTGTGCCCAAAATAAAATGTAAAAAATAATCACAAGGGGTAAGTAAGTCCAGCATTTTATCACATTAAACCCAAAATTGACAAAAACACAAGGGCTTAGTCCAGCATTTCGATGAAATTTGAGTCCAAAATTGAGGGGGGGGGAACATTTTTTTGCAACATTCCATAAATAATATAACATGATGTAAAAAGAACTTAAGCAATTCTACTCTGTGCAAAAATTATCAGCATGTACAGCGTTGAAAACAATGTTAATAGTTATTATTAAAAAGTTTCTTAAGCTCAGGCAGTTAAAATAAAACACAAACATTGCCATTTAAAACCAAGGATATTATCATGGGTATAGCTGTCATAGAGCAATGTACCTTACTGGAGACTGTTAATTTATTCAATAATGGAAATAAATGAGGCTGTTAAACAGATGGTTAACTTATAATATACTTATTCATTTCTGCATTCTAGGAAATATTAAGGAACTGGGTCAGTTGGACTACCAGGAGGCTGGCCCAGGAATGAGTCAAAAACACGCATAGTCCTAGTTAAAAATCAAATTTTTAAACAACTTTTCGGTCATGTCTTTCCAGTAATGGGTCAGGCCACTTGGGACCAAGAATCAGAGTCAATTGTTGTGACCTGGAAGTTGTTTGTAATATGTACACATGAACACGAAAGATTTGTTAAAGTGTTAATGCAGAGATTGAAAACGGTTTTATAATGTCCTACTGTTTGCCATTATTTGTTTCCTTGAGTATTCAGTGAGTTAACAACATCCAAAGGTTATTTTGTTATGATCTTATTTTATAAATATATATCAATACCATTTATGCATGTACATAGACAAAAGCTTGTAACGAGGAAAGGTGATTCCTAAATGCTTTTAAGTTTCTTTGTAAAATGAAAATTTTACCAATCATGTCGAACAATTTTGGAATTTCTTTTTGAAAACATGAGTAAATGAAACCCCGTTGTTGCAAAAAAAATTGCTTCATTTCAAAAAAATACAAGTTTCCCAAATAACAAAAGACTGTGCCATTTTATCTAAACTCCGAAAAAGGGTTTTAAAGTCGCTCCTTTATGTTCACTCCACAGTCAACCTGTTTTGAAACATGCTCTCACTATTCATTGTCTGAAATATTTTTATAAATTTACCTTTAGAGTAATTTCTTTTAAAATAATTAATTTCAGGAGATTCTCGAGGACCTGCAATAACTTTTAAAAAATGGCAACTCGTTGGTTTGTCCTGAACAATGTTGTGCATCAAATTATAATCTTAGATCCTTAAGAGCTTAGGATGGGCATACCCAAGCCTTGCTTTTCGACTTCAATATTTGAATCGAAGGAAGATAAACGTTATAATTTCATGCACCGAATTGATCAGGAACGACACAATGAGAAACAAATAATGTCACTTTGTATTTCTTTCAGAAGTTTGTTTATAGCAAAACTAAGTACATGTACAACCTTAACACAGTCGGTTGTGTAATGGTAGCAATCGTAAAGTAGTAATGCATGCATGATGATTTTGGCATTGAAAAGGTTGTGATGAAATAATGTAAGATTTGAAGATAAACTGAAATTCTTAGTTCTGATTTACTTGCATGATTGCGTCTTTACTGCTCTCTAAATAACTTGTATGTGCCTTGTATATATTGTACGATAAACACAGTTTTCGGTTATAATGTGGAAGACAAGAGACTGTTAGTGCTTCCAATCACATTTGAATTTGGTAGGCAATAGTCGTGATATTACAAATAGCTATTTTGCATTTAATTTAAGACACTGGACACAATTGGTTAGTGTCAAAGACCAGTCTTCTCACTTAATGTATCTCAACAAAAGCATACAATACCAAACCTGTGAAAATTTGAGCCCTTTTTTGGCCGTCGAAGTTGCGAGATAATAATGTAAGAAAAACACCCTTGTCAAACGAAGTTGTGTGCTTTCAGATGCTTGGTTTTAGGACCTAAAACCTAATTCTGAGGTCTAGAAATCAAATTCGTCGAAAATTACTTCTCTCTCGAAAACTTCGTCACTTCAGAGGGAGCTGTGTTTTATTTAGCTGTGTTATCAACCTCTTCAAATTACTTGTTTACCAAGTAAGGTTTTATGCTAATACGAATTTGAGTAACTACCATTAGTTTCCACTGTCTTTAAGAATAATATTAGGCACATAATGAATGGAGTTGAAAATGAATTAATAATATCAGCATTATTTTTGACAACTATTTTTAAAAATGCATTGAGCTGGTTCCTTAAAATCATGTACCCAAATATAGGAAAATTGGCGTCAAATACTGAGTGGATGAAAGATACAATCTAGTTTGTTTTCTTCATAACCGGCAGTGGAGTGATTCAATGTAAAACGGAAGTCTCTTTCGATACCCATTTGTAGATCAATGTACTGTTTACACTCTGTGAGTAGTCATAACCTGTGACCGCATGAATTTAAATGTAAAGTTTTCTCAGTTTTGACTGTTGAATAAATCAAATGGTATAGGCTTAGGTCTACATGTAAAACTGGTTTGGTAATACAACTAATAATGACAAAGAAAATGTTATATTGTACATTTATTGCAGAAGTAAATCTGTACTAGCATTATGTAAACAATAAACAATATATGAAACTACAATTGTGTATTTTTGTGTGAAATTTGATTTAGAATTGAATGGTTTTTATAATTATTTAAATCTTGGTTGGTTATAAATGGGGAAACGTTTGTCTTTTTTAGTTACTTTTTTTTTAAAAGTTTTTACAACATCAAAAGGGTGAGTCCTCTCGTCGATTTCATGCAGACCTAAGATTAATCCTAAGATTAATCCTGACTCGAGATCGGATTAATCCTAGCGTTTCATGAAATCGGCTGCAGCATTTTAACCAAGTTTGTGCCCAAAATAAAATGTAAAAAATAATCACAAGGGGTAAGTAAGTCCAGCATTTTTATCACATTAAACCCAAAATTGACAAAAACACAAGGGCTTAGTCCAGCATTTCGATGAAATTTGAGTCCAAAATTGAGGGGGGGGGAACATTTTTATCGCGAGGGGTAAGTCCAGCATTTTTATCAAATTTAGACCCGAGGTTGAAAAAATTGCAAGGGAAAGTCCAGCATTTTTATCAAATTTAGAGTGACCCAAACTGAAATAATCACAGGGGTATCTGCAGCCTTTTTATCAAATTTACACCCAAGTTTTGAAAATCAAAAGGGGTTAGTCTATCATTTTAAAAAATTTAGACCCAAAATTGGAAAATTCACAAGGGATTAGTCAAGCATTTTTATCAAATGTTGGCCATAAATAAAAAAAAATGGGGAAGGCCAGCATCTTTATCAAGTTATGGCTAAAATTGAAGAAAAAAAAGAGAGTAAGTCAAGCATCTTTATCAAATTTTGGCCAAAATTGAAATAAGGGTGAGTCCAGCATTTTTATCATATTTGAATCCAAAATTTACTAAAAAAGCATTTTTATCAAATTTGACAAACAATTGTAAAACTCTAGCATTTTCATCAATTTGAAGACCCAAAATTGAAAAAAAACCCACAAGGGGTAAGTACAGCAATTTTATCAAATTTGGGCAAAAAATTAAAAAAAACACAAGGGGTAAAGCCAGCATTTTTATCCACAAGGGGTAAGTCCATCATTTCATCGAATTTGGGCAAAAATTGAGAAAAACACAAGGGGTAAGTCCAGCAACAAATTAAGACCCAACATTTGAAAATCACAAGGGGTTAGTCCAGTATTTTTATAAAATTTAGATCCAGATTTGAAAAAAAATCACAACGGCTAAGTCCGGCAGTTTATCAATTTCACAAGGGGTTAGTCCATCATTTCATCGAATTTGGGCAAAAATTGAGAAAAACACAAGGGGTAAGTCCAGCAACAAATTAAGACCCAACATTTGAAAATCACAAGGGGTTAGTCCAGTATTTTTATAAAATTTAGATCCAGATTTGAAAAAAATCACAACGGCTAAGTCCGGCAGTTTTATCAAATTTCACAAGGGGTTAGTCCATCATTTCATCGAATTTGGGCAAAAATTGAGAAAAACACAAGGGGTAAGTCCAGCAACAAATTAAGACCCAACATTTGAAAATCACAAGGGGTTAGTCCAGTATTTTTATAAAATTTAGATCCAGATTTGAAAAAAATCACAACGGCTAAGTCCGGCAGTTTTATCAAATTTCACAAGGGGTTAGTCCATCATTTCATCGAATTTGGGCAAAAATTGAGAAAAACACAAGGGGTAAGTCCAGCATTTTTATCAAATTTAGACCAAAAATTGAAAGAAATCACAAGGGGTAAGTCCAGCATTTTTATCAAATTTTGGCCAAAATGTAAAAAAAAACAGAATAGGTAAGTCCAGCATTTTTATCAAATTTAACCCAATTTAAAAAAACAATCACAAGGGGTATGTTCAGCATTTTTTTTAAATTTGGGCCAAAATTTAAAGAAATCACGACACATACGTCCAGCATTTTTATCAAATTTGGGCCAAATTAAAAAAAAAAAACAATGGGTAAGTCCAGCATTTTTATCAAATTTGGGCCAAAATAAAAAAATAAAAAAAACAGGGGGTAAGTCCAGCATTTTTATCAAATTAAGACACAATATTTGAAAATCACAAGGGGTTAGTCCATCATTTTCATCGAATTTGGGCCCAAAATTGAGAAAAACACAAGGGGTAAGTCCAGCATTTTTATCAAATTAAGACCAAAATTGGAAACACTCACAAGGGGTAAGACATGCATTTTTATCAAATTTAGACCCAAAATTTGAAAATCACAAGGGGTTAGGCCTACTTCATAATTTTCATCGAATTTGGGCCAAAATTGAAAAAAACAAAAAAAACAAGGGGTAAGTCCAGCATTTTTATCAAATTTAGACCCAGAATTGAGAAGATCACAAGGGGTAAGTCCAGCATTTTTATCAAATTTAGGCAAAACAAATTAAAAAATAACAAGGCGTAAGTCCAGCATTTTTATCAAAATTAAAACCAAAATTGGAAACACTCACAAGGGGTAAGACATGCATTTTTATCAAATTCACACCAAGATTTTGAAAAAAATATAACAAGGGGTATGTCCAGCATTTTTATCAAATTTGGGCCAAAAATTTATAAAATCACAAGGGGATAGTCCATCATTTTAGTCGAATTTGGGCAAACATTGAAAACATCACAAGGGGTAAGTCCAGCATTTTAATCAAATTTAGGCCAAAAATTGAAAAAAAAATCACAAGGGGTAGTAAGTCCAGCATTTTTATCAAATTAAGACCAAAATTGGAAACACTCACAAGGGGTAAGACATGCATTTTTATCAAATTCACACCAAAATTTTGAAAAAAATATCACAAGGGGTAAGTCCAGCATTTTTATCAAGTTTAAACCCAAGATTGAAAAAAATCACAACGGGTAAGTCCAGCAGTTTTATCAAATTTGGGCCAAAAATTGAAAACAACTCACAAGGGGTAAGTCCAGCATTTTTATCAAATTTTGGCAAAAAAATTATAAAATCACAAGGGGATAGTCCATCATTTTAGTCGAATTTGGGCCAACATTTAAAAACAAAACAAGGGGTAAGTCCAGCATTTTAATCAAATTTAGGCAAAAAATTGAAAAAAAAATCACAAGGGGTAGTAAGTCCAGCATTTTTTTCAAATTTGGGCCAAAATTGAAAAATGTAGACCCAAAATTTGAAAATCACAAGTCCATACTTTTAGTCGAATTAAGGCCAAAATTGAAAGAAGAAAAAAACCCACAAGGGGTAAGTCCAGCAGTTTTATCAACTTTGGGCCAAAAATTGAAAACAACTCACAAGGGGGAACCAGCATTTCTATCAAATTTAGATTAAAAATTGAAAACTCAAAAGGGGCAAGTCCAGCATTTTTTTCAAATTTAGACCCAAAATTGAAAAAAAATCACATGGTGTATAATAAGTCCAGTATTGTTATCAAATTAATTTGGGCAAAAATTGAAAAAATCACACACAAAAGTGTGAGTTGTGATGAACAGCATGATGTACAAATGTACAGCATTTTTGTAAAATTGCCAGAAACTGAATAAATCGCAAGGGGTACTAGTCCAGCATTTTCATCAAATTAGACCCAAAATTGAAAGAATTAAAAAAAAAAAAAAAATGCATTATTATCAAATTTAGGCCCCAAGTTGAAAAAACTACAAGGGGTCAGTCCAGCATTGGTATCACAGACAATGTGATTTCCAATCCCTTTAAAATAAAGAGTGCCCACATGATGGGCTTCCTGTGAGAACAAACACTCCTCCACCTTTGATACTGTGCTTGATATTTACACCAGCCCTAGTTAGTTGATGGAATAAAACAAAGTACATGTAACTACAGTGGAAGTGCGTTAATTCTGGGCACTATACATTTTAATTGAATCAGGTAAATCGCACTTCGTATGACGACACAACAACTGTGTATAGTATGCCTACACAAAATGAACATCACACACAGGCCTGTACATGAATGTTAAGGCCTGCACATGAATGAACTCATAGCTGCTTATCTACATAATATAATGAGAACTATAATACCCTTACCACATCGTTGATTACACCATCACACAGACTATACTTCTTGTGAGAAAACAATCACGAACTTTTACACAGTATTGTCTTCAGCCATTTCGGTATGCTGTTGTTGTGCCTTTAGTGAATAAAAGGTAGTCACTAGAGTATTACCACAGCCACAACACAAGTCATGTCACCACTCAGTGTTCAGAAAGGCAGTGGACACTACTAGTAATTACTCAAAATAATTATTAGCATAAAACCTTACTTGGTAACGAGTAATGGGGAGAGGTTGGTAGTATAAATCATTCCTCTGAAGGGAAGTTTTCGAAAAAGAAGTACTTTTCCACGAATTTGATTTTGACACCTCAGATTTAGAAATTGAGGTCTCGAATTCAAGCATCTGAAAGCACACAACTTCGTGTGCAAGGGTGTTTTTTCTTTCGTTATTATTATTTCGCAACTCTGATGACCGATTGAGCTCAAATTTGTACAGGTTTGTTATTTTATGCACTATGTTGAGATAGTGTCCAGTGTCTTTAAGAAAAGAGGAGAATAATGTAAATCAATGTTGCGTCAGTGTGGTACCTAAACTAAAGAGATAACACAAAAAAGGTGGACAGGCCCAGACTTACTTACTCTATGTTTGGAGAGAGGCCATTCCATTAGTCGATGTTGTATCTCTTATTTTGAAATACTCGAAGAAAAAAAAGAAGAAAAAAAAACAGAAAACAAGGGATTATTGCAAGGGAAAAGTTAAGTGGGAGCTCTATGGTCTGTATAGGGTAGGGAGCTTTGGTAGTGGTTTTGGGGATGGTAGGGGACAAGGGATTGCAAGCGAAGAGTTAGGGTTTGAGAGTATCTCAGTACTCAGTAGGCCGGGTGGATGGGAAGAGTGGGAGGGGAGTTTGGGTGTGGTTTGGTTTGGGGGATGGGTGTGTGTTGGGGTATGGGTTGGTGTCAAATGTTTTGAATGAGTGTGTAAGGGTGCAGGGGTAGATTTCACAAAGGTAGTCCTAACTTAGGACTAGTCCTAGGCAATGCTAAGAGATAGGACCAGTCCTAAGTTAGGATGAGTTACTGGTCCTAAATTAGGACCAGTCCTATCTCTTAGCATTCCTTAGGACTAGTCCTAAGTTAGGACTAGTTAGGACTACCTTTGTGAAATCGACCCCAGAACGACTTTAAAAAGGGTAATGCACAGTGAACATCATAATGTCACTGTCAGTCACTGATAAGCTTTGTCGAATAGTGCTGCCGATGATTCGAGTCTGGTTTATGTGGTACAAAACGACCAGGGTATCATCAGCGTGAAGGTCATTATGCGGTTTAATCATTACAAAATAAAGTCATTATGTTTACACTTGGCCACATAATCGATTGATGTTGTAGAACTTACTAGAAATTGTACACGTACAAGGTTATCGTGTTAGTCAACAAATCACTTCAGAAAATGTTCACAGCACAATAAGGCCATGTTCAGAGTAAACAATCGCACTGTGTACAAGTAGAGCTGAAATCTTTCACATGGTTTCCGGTGTAGTCAGTTGCTCTACAGCCATTTTCCCGCCAAAATCAAGATGATAATTTACCGTTCGAGCATTGTATGTAAAACAGCCGACACTAGACGGTGAAGTCAACACGGACCAAACCGCAGAATTGTATGGAAGGCATTCTGCAATGCAGAGAGGGTTATTTTGAGATGTGGTTGTGGCCTAACAACATCAGGTGACAGTAGACAACCTCAGTGTTATCTAATACAGATTGAAGCTGTTCCATTTTACTCTCAAGACTAACCGCAAACTACGAGCTTAGCCAGTTCACCCTCTTGAGATTTTAAGGTGAAACAAGCCAGATACCCTTGCTTATAACTTATAGAAGACATTATCCATTGTGAATTTAAGAGAAAAAAAAACTACTTAAGAATTACCATCTTGAATATGAGTTTTCTGGTTGACTTGAGTGTTCCTTTGTTTAGTGTTTTGTAACACCGTTTTTGCCAGTAGGAAACAAATATACAAACAGCTGGACTTAATTGAATTAAAGTCCATGAGAAAAGTCATACAGACCCCTCCTCTTTCAAACTGGCAAAACAAGTGACTGAAAAGTTAACACGAAAAGTAAATGGCTACTGGCCGGATCCTCTCGAAATCCTTGGTGACCTCAGTTTTAGGGATACCACCACCCAGACTTAATTATTGACGTCAATTTAAGCATAAAATAATAATGCTAAATTTTGTGAAATACTCTTTTGACTTTTAATCATTGGATGGAATGAGTATCAATGCTGCAAGCACATCATACATACCAGGAAAGCATTACAGGGAAGGTACACGTTTGGTAATTATCTCAAAACAAATATTAACTTAAAAACTGACTTGGTAACTATAGCATTGGAGAGCTGTTGGTAGTATAAAACATTGTGGGAAACGACTCCCTCTGAAGTAACGTGGTTTTTGAGAAAGAGGTAATTTCTCACTAAAATAATAAAAGACTTCTAGCTAAAAGTCTGTTATTCCTATCCGAAAGCACACAGATTCGTCCAACAAGGGTATTTTTTCTTTCATCATTTTCTCCCAACTCCGATGACCAATTGAGCTCAAATTTTCACAGGTTAGTTATTTTTTGCATATGTTGAGATACACCAAGTGAGAATAATAGTCTTTGACAATTACCAATGGTGTACCTTCCCTTTAACACGATTAATGATGCTTGCTTTGTCTGCCATTCGATTGCAGGGGGAGGATTCTACACTAATTTTGACTTCAAATTCCTTAGCAGTCAACTTGTATGTCAATTTTGACAATATTGGAGGCTGTGGGGGGGAGCAAAAAGACTCCCCGGACTAGAGGCTTTTATATTCCCGCTTCTCTCCCAACCCAGCCCCCCCCCCCCCACCCTCCTCATCTCCTCCCCTTCTCTTCCCCTGCCTGTGGACCTTGCTCTATGGTTGGCAAAATAGCCTATTTCAGAAAACAGTCTTACGGGACGGATTATGTCATCATCAACCAACCCTGTTCATGTACCAATATGATTGTGGGTGGAATTTAAGGTCTACTGGGCACTTTATTAAAAAAAAAAGGTTTGATATGACTTTCGTTTTCTTTGATGGAGGGAATGATGGCATACACGCGACTTGGAGCTTGTACAGCACGCGACAATCGTCAATCCCGGGGTTCACTTATGCCTACGTCTACGGCTGTTTGATGAGCGCTCACAAAAGTGAAGTCATCCAAATTGAGCGAGTAACATTCTGAAGAACGATACTATTTACAAAAAAAATATTTGAATCTTTGCACGGTTTGAAGGATAAGAACAAACTATACATAGTAGTAAACTTGCTGTATATTATTCGAAACGTCGAGACCAAACCGGCCCTTTTCAGAGCCAACACTCCTTCAAAAGAGAATTATTACATGGTTGTACCCGCAAGTGTACTATTTTTTATTTTATGCTGATGCTTAAAAACTGAGGTTTATCTGACTTTTACATGACTCTATGAGGATGGCAGCCAATATTTTTCGAATAAGGATAGTACTCCCAGTTTTGGGTCTCGTAGTTTCCCCTTGGCCATTATGATTGCAAGTACTTTTTTCGCGCACGTTTTCCATTATGGATTTAGATGCATGCTGAGACCGTTTTCTCAAAGAGCCAATATCAATCTGAACTGCAAATCAGTCGTAGTTGCTAAGTAGGTAAAGTGTCTTGTCACAATACAAATCACACATTCCCATTTGTGCATCCCTATGGAGACATCTTTTGTTCTGTCTATTGTCCCTGTACTGTAGATCTTCCCATAAATGACGAAATTCCTCGTGGAGCACCCAGGTCTTTAAAATGTCCCTATGGAGTCCTTTTATTTTCCCCTTTTTGTTGTCCTTGGTCTCCATAAGGTAGTGAACATTAAAGCACTATGGTAAACCTGAATGCATTGTGAAATCGAGCAATGTAAAACAAAATGTCCGATATTTAGAGTTAGCGCAACTGCATCCACACTGATTCAAATTTACCCCAATACAATCAGCACTATCGTAAGGGTGTTTCAATAGCGAGGTTTAGCTGCACGTTACGCGAGCAAATACGTGAACGTGAGCGTTAAAACATTTGGGTGACGTCGCCACGTTGGGCTTACTGCATGCTCACGATGACGTCCGCGGTATGTACCTGAAGTGGAAAAAATAACGGTAACTTCACGTATGCTAACAACGTGAGATTGTAATGGCACAATTTTCTGACGTTCACGTATAAAACGTTTAAGCGGAACGTGCAGCTAAACCTCCCTATTACAGACCTCTGCATAAAGAAACCCCATAGTTTGAGGTTAGTATCTGCACGTACATGTACACCGAAGAAAACCATAATGCAAACCTGCAGGTTGAGGTTGGTCTGCATCTAAACCCCAGATACCCCGTTTCAGAGCTAAGCCCTGTGACCAAAACTTACATTCTGGTCCTCCCACCCCCTCCCACACTACACACACCTGGTCGACCATAGCCACTTCCCCCACCACCCCACTCAAAGAAAGCACGAGTTGTTGTGGTTTGTACCCTGTAACATGTCCATTCGGAATGTGCAAATGTTTGTAAGAAATTATTTTCCAGCGTTCGACTTCCAAGCCATTCACCAAATTGAATGAACACACCAATTGAACAGTCACGTCAGGAATAATTGTCCCATTATCAGATGGTGACAAAAATGTTTTTTTAGAAATGGAGTTCACCCCTGTGTGACTTTTGAACGTGATGGCCGACTGATAACGGACTCAAATCTTGCCAGTTAGAATAAAAAATAACCCAAAACTTGAAAGTGCTTTACGTTCAGCTATGTCGTGTTTCTTACATTTGATTGTTAACGAGGGTTTCATGTTGGGTTTTAAAGGCAATGAAACAAGGTTTGAACAAATGAATCACATCAAAAAAATAAAACTTTCGTCTGTACAATACAGGCCTACAAAACAAGTACATGTACATGTACATTGATGGTTTGTATTTGTCATATTTTTATTTATTCTTTGTAAAAAACTTTTTTGTGGTTTTGGTAAATTGGTTTCATTTTCAGTGACGGAAGAACATTTCTTAAATTGCTTGATCCAAGATGGTCGTCTAATTTAACGATCAAAGCAGGGGAAATTTGAGTTATCCATCTTTGGGAGATGTTCCATCAAAGTGGTATCTCACTTTGTCCGATTCAAGAAATGAACAAAAACACTTTGAACATGGTTTCAATCGGTCATTAGAGTAAACGCCCAAATAGTGAAAAATCTTGTAAAAGTTGTTTGTTTGGGTGTTTGTTTTGGTACTTGGTGTGTCTTCTAGCTTAGTTCTAGACTTTAACATTGCATGTGGATACTTTTCAATGGGAGTTTGTGTCGATATATGTTTTTTTTTATCAGCAAGATTGAAGCTACAAACAAGAGTGTGTCAAAAATAATGCCACGGGTGGTGTCACATAGATAGAATCTAAATTTTCACAAAGTTTGTAAAAAGTAAAATGTATTTATGCCAAAACAATTTCAGGGCACTTGAATTTCTTCCTTTCCCCAAATAATCACAAATAATTACCCAAATATCTACTCTGTCTTCGGGGTTATGGTGCCAGACCGTACATTGAAAAATCTTTATTCCATTGTTTTCATCGTGATGTTTATTTTGAAATTCCTTGCATTGTCCTGAAATAAACAGAACTTTGTTTGGAATTTAAGACAGATCAATGACCAATTTAAGTTTTGTTTATCAGTAACTTTTGTTTTGTTTATCATGTATGTAATTCAAATCATGAACATTCTCTAGTCGAAGAATGTGTTTCTTTGACAACAGTGAATAGCTACTTTTTAATAACAAATACTTGTGTTTTTATACCAAGTGCGATAACGAGGGAAACTGACTGGGTAAATTTTCAAATAATTGTTGGTTGAACAAAGAAAACTTGAGCTTTCTTTGTTGAACAATTTTAACGTATCTTATCATACATTCAGACATTTACGCAGAAAATAGTTTTGTTTACCAACAAAAAGAACTTAATGAATGCAAAAAATAGTTATAAAGGTCTGACGTTTCGACCCGAGCAGAGTTTTTCACGAAGGCTAAAATGAGAAGGATTCCGCTAGGGTCGAAACGTCAACCCATTTACTATTTTATGCAGACAATATTTTGTTCGAGTTAGTGAACAGTCGTCTAGATTTTCTTGCTCCTGGACTCGACGCAAACTAATAGCCCCTCAGCAGGCCCGCGAACTCACTGACCAAATTTGGTAATAATATTGACGGACGCTGGCCGCAGCTTGACCGAATGCCACATCAACTTTTGTTGTGCAGCATAAAGCCACGTATCTGCCAACGGTCATTCAGGGAAATATTATTCGATAATACTTAGGAATTTGTTGCTAGGGACAGTGTTTTGATGAAGGATATACCGTTCACCTAGCAGCAACCTTACGAATCAGAGCAACTTTTGCAGTCATGGATTCCTGAAGTATTATTTCAAAATAGAAAACAGTAACACACCATAATTTTCTTAACTTAGAACGAGTTGTATTGTGCCCAACGTTTAGACTAGACTGTTCTGGTCGTCAACTCGTCGAAACTTTGCAATGAAAAATGTCCCTACCACTAAAGCCTCAAATCCTACACTAAACAAGTTATGTTTTCTTAAAGAACAAAAGAAAACAGCCATGTGATGGTATCTGTCTGGTTTAAAATTTAGTGTTACCCTATATAAAAAAAACTAAAAACCTTGAAAACAAAACACTGTAAAAATAAAAACACAAAGAAAACATTTTGCTTCTTGATTGTGATTTCAACTTTGCAGAAAGCATAGGTCGATCATGGTTTTCAATGCCGGAGTTTTGTTAAAGATGCTTTATTGCACTGGATGGGGAAAATTAGCATTGCACTAAACTTCTACTCCTCAACCTTTAATCGACAGGGTCCATGTTCGGACATTATCCGTTACCCGTTACTCCAAAAACATCGAACCCGCACAGCGGTAGTTTTTTCTTTTGCGATTATATAAAGAAAAGGATCAGCACCGTCTCAGTCGCTTTAAGATTGATTGTAAGCAAACTTTGTGTCCCATAGTAACCGACCAAGACATCTCCAAATTAACGCCAAGTGTCCCGTGTCTCCCGCGAGGCTACTGCACCCAGACACGCGGTGACCTCACAACTTGACCTTATGCCAGCTGTTTTTTCCTTCCTTCGACTTTCTCCAAGCAGTTTTTTACTACGGCTAGGGACCGTATTCGACAACTTAAAAATAACCACCATGTGTTGTTTTGCAATAAAATGTTAAAGGAGTGTTGATTGCAATTAAGGGGCTGAGTGGTAAGCCCAACCCACTGACCTCTGTGGTACCGAGCGAGCTTGTTGTGTTTATTACTTGTGGAAATGCAGGCGAAAGCTTTATAGTAATTGGAAAATAAATTAGATTTTAAAGAATGTTTTGGTTGTGCCTGCATAAAAACATATTTATATATATTTCAAGGCTGTATTTAGCAC
Source organism: Asterias rubens (assembly GCF_902459465.1). Lineage (NCBI taxonomy): Eukaryota > Metazoa > Echinodermata > Asteroidea > Forcipulatida > Asteriidae > Asterias > Asterias rubens. Next base: position 3,628,417 of record NC_047067.1, read on the forward strand.
TTTTTGAAGCTGTAAGCAGAAGACTTTCAAAAGCTGTAAAGTGTATTCACAAATCACAATGGTTTCTAAAGTCATGATTTGGCACACTTCTGTTGTCGATTCATTTTGACATCGAAACTCTACGTTGTGTTGTTTGTGTTTCTCGGAAAAGGAATATTTGCAGCTCCCCCGGGGTTTGGGTTTTAATTGTGAGGAGTCTGTCGAGTTTCAAGTTTCAAACTTTCGCATGATGTTTTCCACCAGGGCCCAATTTCATGGCTCTGCTTTTAATACAGTAAGCCCAGAATCGGCGCTTACGGAAGCAGGGAATTATGTGCATACGACAAGCGTATTTCACGGGTTAGCGGCGAATTTGGGCTTCTGCGCGTGCGTACTCCACGTTATTAGGCATTCTACGCTTACAAGGCTAGCGCAGAAATTCGGCGCTTGCACGTAAGCGGGGAATCGTGATCGTAAGCGCAGAATTCGGCGGTAAGCAGAGCCATGAAATTGGGCCCAGTTATTATCAGGAACCGGATATGGGAAATGCATATCAGGGAAAGAAACAGATAACATATCATGCTTGGTTCTAAGTGTTATCATTTATCAAGCAAGTTATGCCAATTGCACGTTCCAGTATCACTATTAATAAAATCGCCCTATGTTTTAAAATTAGGATTCGGATTAAACACTCTCGATTAAATTTCACAGAAGTGTATTTCTTTGAACCCAAGGTTATCAACAAAGGGCAACCATGGAAACACGAGTACGCCAATTGTTCTTGTGCATTGATGTTGACCCGAGCCACAACGCACAAGTTTGTTTACTTCATTGTTAAACCGAAAGCCCCAAGCGACCGTGATTGGAATGATTTCACCTTGAATGTTTCTATACAACAGGTCCAGGTTGAGAGTAACCATCAAGGATTTGAATTGTGTTCTTTCCTCCGAGAGTAAATCGTCCATTCAGGGGCTTGTGTAATCAATCTAAATAATGACCTTGAGACGGTGTCAGATGCAATTGTGTCCGCCATGCAATACTGTCCGCCTTGGACACTTTTGCATTTGCAATCGTTTCCGGGGCTATGCAAAAACCGTCAGGCGGACATGTATATGACTGTACATGTATTTGCGCGCGTATATTGCATAGAGGACATAAATGCATACACCAACGGCACAACAGAAAAAACTTATACTCAAAGGTTCTTGACACGTTTTGGTAATAATTATTGCCGAATACCAGTCTCACTTGGTGTGTCCCAACATTAAGTAAAAAATACAAATCTGTGAAAATTGTTACTCAGTAATTGGTCATCGACCTCAGTTGCAAGAGAATAATACAAGAAAAACAAAATTGTTTCAGATGCCTATATATTAACTATCTCTTTCTCAAAAAATACATTACTTCAGAGGGAGCAGTTTCTCACAATATTTTATACTATCAACAGCTCTCAAATGCTCGTTACCAAGTAAGTTTTATGCTACAACTACCAATAGTTAGTCGGCTCCAATTTAATATTTACTAATGAGGGACAGTACAAGAGGGCGAATGTTTGAGCTATTTTTCTAATACTTTATTTATTCCGGTATTTTGGAGTTTCACTCATCGGATTATGGCATGGTGGTAAAAACACAGAATGAACTGTTGTAACTGTGTGTGCCAGTTCTTGTGCTGATAAATCTGATAACATAACATATTTTTCGATAATATGTCCTGGTATACAATATAGTACGGGTGGCGTTTTTGTCTTCGTGCCTTGTAGACTTTCACTGTTTTGTTCTTTCTTATTTCTTCATTTTTGGCTAGCTTTCGTAATTATCTTTTTGACTTGATGTACAAAATGTCCGCAATTTCAACCTTTGACTGCCGTGGAATATTTGTTGTTAAGAATATGAACGAACGAACGGATGTTGTTAATGTATTTTTATGGGGGGATCATGTTCCTTCTGTGTGAAAACAAAAATGCAACTGAAATCCAATTGAATTGTCATAGAAACATGACACCATTATAGCTTATATTAAAAAGGCGCGAGCTGGCAAGAGAAACAAAGACAAGTTGTGATGACAATCATTTTTGGCGTGAAAGTCACGGCATGCTTGACGTATCATTCACTCGCACGTCACTTGTCAACACGTGGTCAGCACAACTTGTGCTTAGAAGAGTCTTATTGTGACCTTAATTTGGAGTATGACCTCAACATCAACATCAAAATACCAACTGTCAGAACTTAGATTTCTTGTTTTAAAGGCTGGACACAAATGGTAATTACTCAAAATAATTGCTAGCATAAAAGCTTACTATGTTACGAGAGCTGTTGATGGTATAAAACAATGTGAGAAACGGCTCCCTCTGAAGTAACGTAGTTTTAGAAGAAAGGTAATTTCCTCACTCAAATAGTAAAAGACTTTTATTGAGCATCTGAAATAACACAAGTTGTGCAAGATATTAGTGTCTTTCATTTTTCTCTTGCAACTTTATAGATGACCAATTGATTTCAAATTTTCACAGATTTGTTATTTTATGCATTGTGTTGGGTTACACCAAGTTAGAAGTTGACAATTACCAAAGGTATTCAGTGCCTTTAATACCAAATGCAAATAATTACCTTTGGTTTTTGAAACCGTTCGATGTTACCAATCCTACATAAATGTAGATGATACATAACAAAACTTATTTTAAAAAAATCATTTGAAAAGGTGGTCGCATTTTTAAGATATCGCCGAAAACCCAGAGCACCGGATTCGAGCTCTGCTGTTTGATCAGCGGAGTGTGGGTTCGAATCCCGGTCGTGACACTTGCTATACATAAAATTGGGGAGGTAGTGCTTTCTGCTCTACCGGCCAGGCTTCGGACTGATGATGCCCAAGCCTACCTAACCCTGTTTCAGCTTCCTCCATGTTCAGCCCTAGGAGTAGGTGGAAACGGCCTCTGGACAAAAATAATTGTAGCCCACAACCTGAAGTGGCCTTCAGGCCTTGTGTTTTTGGCGACTTGCAAAAAAAAAAAAAAAAAAAAAAACTTTTCAGATTCAAATGTTGGGGCATAACAACTGATGTATGATGATTGAAGAAAGCACAGGTCGGAGTCGGTCCACTATACTTGTTGCCCTCATTGACAAATTCATTAAAAAAAAACGAGTAGGATGAGAATTGCATTTCACAAGACACAATGTGGTACAAAACATTATAAAAGTAAATGTCCTTGACTTTCTGAAATGAATAGTCCTATTTCTAAATAGAGAAACCCTTGAAGTTATTTTTGAATCACTAATTGGTAATGAAACCAGTGTGAAAAGTGCCTTGCACAGTGGCTCGAAGATACCCCAGAAGGGAAGACGATGAAGAGATGCCACTTTACCAAAGATAAACTTGACGCCTTGAAAGACACGCACAGTTGAGACGATCAGTTTCGGTTTCTGTCTTGTGAGAAAGTATTAGCTTAGAGGATAGATCATAAGAAATTCATTGTAGCAACTCCCCCCCCCCCCCCCACCACCACCACCACCACCACCACCCCATCCGATCATTATCACCACCACCACCACCAGCCAGACTCCAACCTAATCAAGTGCTAATTTTAGTGTGCATTCTCCATTTAAAGGCAGTGGACACTATTGGTAATTACTCAAAATAATTATTAGCATAAAACCTTACTTGGTAACGAGTAATGGGGAGAGTTTGGTAGTATAAAACCTTGTGAGAAACGGCTCCCTCTGAAGTGGAGTAGTTTTCGAGAAAGAAGTAATTTCCCACGAATTTGATTTCGAGACCTAAATTAGAACTTGAGGTCTCGAAATCAACCATCTAAACGCACACAACTTCGTGTGACAAGAGTGTTTTTTCTTTCATTATTATCTCGCAACTTCAACGACCAATTGAGCTCAAGTTTTCACAGGTTTGTTATTTCATGCATATGTTGACATACACCAAATGAGAAGACTGGTCTTTGACAATTACCAATAGTGTCCACTGTCTTTAAAAAGAATATATAATATTATTGTTGCTTCATTGGCAGGGGGCGACTGGTTGTACACATCTTAAAATTACAGGGTTTTTTTAAACTAATATCTAACCTTTTCAAAATATCTAACCTTTTCAAACTGCATTGTGTAAATGTATCAAGGTTAAAAAAAAAATCCCCGAAACATCATCATCATCATGTACAACAATCAAACCAACAATAATTAAAAAAAAAATTATATATCATATCTGGCAAAATGATTTGCGGTTACATTTCCACATTCATAAGAGACACTCCAGACGGGCAATATCTGACCATAGCGACAGTGATCTGACATAGCCGACAGGCCCCCATAGCAACGTGCGTCAATAATTTGGCGGGAAAAAATCATGACACACGTTAGAGCAAACGCGGCAAATGGCTGAACCAAATTACTTCTATGCTTCATGTTGCGGTACTCGAGTGTCGCAAAATCTCCACTGCTTATTTTGATTGCCCCAACAGAAAAAGAAAAAAGTACACAAAACCCATAACACGGTACCCTTGAACCGGTGTTTCCACGAAAACCTGTACCGTTTGTGATGACATTGCGATACCATTGCGACAGTATTTCGCATTGTACTGTAGGCAAACTTGCTAAATTCAAGAGGATTTGCGTTTATTTTCCTATATAGAACACAATTCAAAACACACACAAACCCGAATTTGATCAAATATTTTGATTTGCACTTATAGCTGTTTTGTGCTTGTTAATAACAAGAAAATTTAATTGAAACTAATTTAAAAAACAATTACCAAACTTTCCCTTTACACCAAATCAAAACCACATTGATCATTTGGTTATAAATTTATTAATCTCAAACATACAATATTAGTGATTACTTTTACGCCGGAAATACAAACTGCGTGGGGTCACAGCTTATCCCTAATATGATTTATAGGAGTGTACAAACATGTTTGTTTAGCACTTGTATGTATGGCTAGACAGCGCGTCATCTGACTGACATATTATATTTTTTATAATGCAGTAATCCGAGCGTAAAGAATGACACTGCAATCATTGGTATTCGAAGAATGTTGTTGTTTTGGGTAAATACCTTTGCGCATCACTGGCGCGATATGGGGGGCAAAACACAGTCAGTGAGTGTTCAATTTAGAGTGACTTTGAACGCCAACAACTGGCCCTGGTTGTCAAATTTTTCTTTCATAATTGCAACCCAGTCTGTGTTTAGTTGATTTTTCCCCGTTACCTGTTTGACTTGTCTCTATGTAGTATGTTTGTCGAGGCTGTATTGTTGGTTTACATAGATTAAATATTTCCCCTTCGTCGTATGTGCTTATGATTTTGCTAATCTACGAAATATTTTGTAATTATGTTATATTTTGAAAAAGATTAGTATGAAGTTGATGTAGACTTGAACTGAACTGAAGATCGTATTGTAATTTTGTATTCAATTGATTTACTCTAATTAGAATAACTAATAATGTTAGACACCATTGGTAAGTTTATTCTTAAAGGCAGTGGACACTATTGGTAACGACTCAAAATAATTATTAGCATAAAACCTTACTTGTTAAAGAGTAGTGGGGAGAGGATGATAGTATAAAACATTGTGAGAAACGGCTCCCTCTAAAAGTAATGTAGTTTTCGAGAAAGAAGTAATTTTCACGAATTTTATTTCAAGACCTCAGATTTAGAACTTGAGGTCTTGAAATCAAGCATCAGAAAGCACACAACTTCGTGTGACAAGGGTGTTTTTTCTTTCATAGTTATCTCGCAACTTTGACGACCGATTGAGCTAAAATTATCACAGGTTTGTCATTTTATGTATTCGTTGAGATACACCAAGTGAGAAGACTGGTCTTTGACAATTACCAATAGTGTCCACTACCTTTAAGAAATGTTTGTTCACTGAACTATAATTTCCAATGCATTCCTCTCCGTGTTCAATGCCAGGAATGTGGAAAACAATACTTTCAAATTTTGAAAGACAGAAACAAATACATTGTCAAAAACCTCCCTTGCCTTTGTCCCTCTCATGTATCTTGAAGGCGCTTAGCACATTTTGTCAAAGACCAGTATTCTTGGTGTGTCCCAACATATGTACACACAAAAAAAAAATCTGTGCAATGTTGGACTCAAAATAAGTCATAAAAAAAAAAAAAAAAAATAAATCCTATAGTTGCACAAAATGTCTGGCTTTTCAAATGCCTGTTCAAGTCTTTTAATAATTGAGTGAGAAATTACCTCTTTCTCGAAAACTATACGTTACTTCAGAGGGAGCCGTTTCTCTCACAATGTTGTATGCTCCCAACAACTCTCATTTGCCCCTTGCCAAGCAAGTTTTAATGCCAAAATTATTTTGAGTAATCACCGAAGGATAGACCATCAAAATATTGAACTTGAACCGTCTGACAATAATGACATTGCACAAAGACATATTTTCGTCAATTGTAAACTAAAATTCACTGTCAGCTCGGACACAATTGGTGTTTGCGTAAACAAGAAAGGCATCGGTCTGTTGGCAAATAGTTAATCAAATGACCTTGAATTCAAGTCGAGGTATGTGGGTTTATAAAGCTGAAAACAACAATTAAACTTGAAAAAATGTATTATTCCGGGGGAGTTATGGTAAGTTGTGTGGTGGGTGAGTTCGTGAAAAACAGTGGTTGCTAAAAGCAAAGGTGATTGAACAATACTTTGAACAATACGTTAATATGTTTGTGTGTGTTGAGCCTTTGCTCTATGGTTGGGCATATGATGCTTTCGGTGGTAAAATATTTCCACGAAGATTTTGCAAAAACTGTCAACTCTGTTTTATTTTTATGCAGATATTTGAATCGTATATGAATATGAATCGTATAATATAATACGATTATGATAGAATCACAACAAATCAGGAAGGCATAATAATCATGCAGGTTTTGAACTGGGTGTGAATACAAGGCCTATGCCTTAAGGTTTGCGGTACCCTGAATGTGCTGGTTCAACCAATTTCCACACAAAAAGTGTCAAATATTTTAAAGTAAAAAAAAGCATCCTACAAAACATTTAGAGTGAGGATAAGCATGCAAAACAAGTACTGACATATCTTGAAAGCAAGTGTCTATATCCATAGTTTTGAAGGGCTACATAAATATAAAGTATACATAAGTTATTATCTCCCCATTGAAACATTCCAGACACAAATAAATCATGTGAAAATATAAAACAAGAATGGTATGTGGAATGTGTCACTTCAGCAACGTCATAATGTATCCAAACATAACAGGTTAATAATGTTACATTGTGGGTGCGTTTAAACAGCTGATCCTTAGTGAGAGGTTGAGACATAATCCCTATACATTGTTTGCCTTTAAGCTCTACGCACGAGGCTCGCGTGCCACGGATCGACCTATACCATCTCAATCAACGGAATTGTTTCTCCTTTATCGACCTCAAATAGCTTTCTTGTGTCTCATTTTCCCGCCAAAAGTGTAGGGTTTTCCTTTCTTCCCTTTCTTCCAAAGTCTCTTTGCTCTTTTAGGTTAACATGGATCGATTTTTGTATTTTATTGTTCGCTTTTTAGACAGATGGCATGTCAGGTTATATACCTTCCCCCCCCCCCCCCCCGAGAAAAAAACAAACAAACAAACAACATAACCCACACACACACCTCCTTTGAGGGCGGTGTGGCACCGAAATTTAGCGTTAATTTTCTTTTTTACCAGAGCAGGCGTGTTTGTTGAGTCGTATGTAATAAACCATCGCGCCTTGGAATTTGGGCGCTTTGCGGGCGTATATTTTCAAAAGAATCACTTGGAGCTTTTTTTTAAGTGGAATATAATTACTAAATTTAGCCATAGAAATTGTAATGATTTAGGGGAAGGGGTGAACCAAATCTTTGACGCCAAAAAATTGCGGTTATGTTCCAAAGGTTGTATTCGAAGAGCCACATTGGGGGGTTGGTCCTGAGGTTGGGACATAATCCTTCCATTGTTTGCTTTTAAGCTCTGCGCATGAGACTCGCGTGCCACGGATCGACCCAATGCGGAATTGTTTCTCCTTTATCGACCACCACTCAATAGTTTTCTTGTGTCTCATTTTCCCGCCAAAATTGTAAGTTGTTTCCATTCTTCCTTTACTGAAGTCTCTTCGCTTTTTTAGGTTAACATGGATCGATGCTTGTCTTTTATTGTTCGATTTCAGACAGATGGCATCGTCAGGTTATAACTGCCACCCCTTCAAAAAGCATACCACTGTACCCCCACACATATTACTCCCTTTGTTGGGGGGGGGGCCTGTGCACCATGACAAACCGACATTCACTATAGCATTTCATAAATGATCAGTTTAAAGGCAGTGGACACTATTGGTAATTACTCAAAATAATTATGAGCATAAAACTTAACTTGGTAACAAGTAGTTGATGGAATAAAACATTGTGAGAAACGGCTCCCTCTGAAGTGACGTAGTTTTAGAGAAAGAAGTAATGTTCCACAAATTTGTTTTCGAGACCTCAGATTTAGAATTTGAGGTCTCGAAATCAAGCACCAAAAAGCATACAACTTCGTGTGACGTGTTTATCTTTCAATAATATCTCACAACTTATAGACGACCAATTAAGCTCAAATTTTCACAGGTTTTACATTTTGTGCAATTATGTTGAGATACACCCAGAGAGAAGACTGGTCTTTGATAATTACCAATAGTGTCCACTGCCTTAAGCATAACGGTTGTTGGACCGTAGGTAATAAACCATCAGAACGTTAAAGGTGCACCTCGGGATTGGGCACTTTGGGGCTTCGTCGAATATTGTTATTCGAGAGATTTATTTTTAAGTAGAACAACTCATGAAATTGTGTGTGGGAGAGGGCTCTTTCATGACCGAAAACAGTCCACTATTTTGTTGGCGGGGGGGGGGGGGGTGATCACTATACCCACTTTATGTATTTACAAAACACTGTAAGTGTTTTGCGCATTTACATCTCCTAAAAAGGATAAGGAGCAATTGTAATTACAGCCAAACTATTTTTTTAAAGATTAGAAGGTATACTTTGCCCGTATAGATACAGTCTCCACACACGCCAAGACACCTGCCTGGGAAACCACTAAAGTAACGGAACACCTCGTACACTTTTTACAGCCAGAAGTAAACTTTGTCAGAGTTCTTCATACAGTTAGGTTTGCACATAGGCTTATCACAGAATACTTTAGGAATCTCTTCCATTACTGCGGATAAACTCTTCGCCAAAAGGCACTTTAAATATCTCCACTTTTCCGGGTTCCTCCGGCAGCTGAGTTGGCCATTACCCAGGGTGCCATAAACAAGGTCATGTTTTGTCACACCGAGTTTGTCTCATCATGTTTGTATTTCCTTTCAAAGTTGCGCGAGGTGCCACGCGTGCGGTAAATAAACCAGTCTTGGGGGAAAGGCTTATAGCACCCTTTTTACTTTATCGATCATGGTCATTGCATTAGTTTGTCTTCCTTTGTGCCGGGGGCTGGCTTTCAAGACGCTTCACTTTTGTATCTGGGCAAAAATAGTAAAAAAAGACCCCCGCGAAAAAGTTTGAGCAAACTTAACACGTGAGCGCCACGCGCCGTCCAAGTAAACATCGACTTTACATCAGTTTTTGTTCGTATCGACTTGCTGATTCTCAGTCACTCTCAAAAATCGAACCATGTTCCTCCGTGATCGAACTGCTTAGTTCTTTGTTCCCGCCATTTCCCATATTTATTCATTAGGGAATCTATTGAGCAAGGTGGGGTAACTGACTGCGTGGTTAAAACTTAAATAATTTTGGGTCCATTTGGCGCGTTTATCTGGAAGTTGCAGGTTCAATTCCCACTCTAGTAAATTTGCCTTTGTCCAACTCAAAAGGATTTTTCTTGCAGAGAACCTTTTCTCCGTCAAAACTCTAGAAACTTGTGTAGAAGTGACGTAAGGTTATACTAAAACTGTACTAAACGAACACCCAAACACGCACTTGGATACGAACAACAAAAAGTCAATACGAAATTGTAAAATTGTGAAACAATTAATTACAATTTAATTACGACGTTTTATAGCAAACCAATATCGTTAATTGGTTCAAGGAGAAAGAGGTTGGGAAAACCAAACGATATTATGTGACACCACATACGAAAGAGCTTTAGCGACTGAACATCCTGCAGACACGAATGTCACCCAGCCCGATGGAGGTACACAAAACATTAGGCCTGGGATTTCTCTGTCTGCTTTGTATCGGGTTTGCTATATAGGACTTTGAGGAAAGTGGGCAGATATCATGATATTGTGTTCTATTAACATCTCTCCAGCTAACATGAGTAATTACAAATAGTTTCCAGTGCTTTAAGTGAACATTTCTACAGTCTGTATGGGTATGGTTACGGGTAAATGGCTATAAAGTTCCTCCTTATATTGACATAGGCCTTACAGTACTTCCCTAAAGTCATTCACTCTATGAACAATATGAGTATAACACTCAAGTCATATATTATACTCAAGTATTATATGTTCAACGGCCATTCGAGTGGGAAAGCTTTAGTTTTCCGGGTCATCAATACAAAAACAATTAAGTTTAAAATAAAATAAAAATACACCAGTATCCAGGATACCGGCTCAAGAGGATGCATGATAAAATTGTGAAAACAAAAACACTGGTGATCACACTGTATAAGTTCGCATACGTATTTCGAAGGGCGATTTAGTGCATTCATTGTTATAATGGTGACCAATCAGACGGGTCATTTGTAGTTCAGCCCATATGGCAGCTTGGTTTCGTCACATGCATTTACTAAAATTAATGTCACGTCATCTTTTCGCAGGCCAACTTCTCTGTTCTTTCACGGTCTTTTTAAACATTGAGGTACCTAGCCAAAAGTAACCATTGTCAAACAGGATTACCCTAAAAACACAATCAGTGGGTCGCGTGTACATTTGCATGAACTGTTGTTATTATAATACATGCCGCGCGTACTTAAGTAAATCCTAAACTGACGATCAATGAACGGCCACTGCATCTACTCTCTTTTGTTGTAAATTGATTTTTAGTTTTGCCTGCAGCTGAGGCCTGTTCGACCTTTTGTCTTGTTCAGAAGTAGATTTATTTCTGCAAGAAACAATCAAGCTTTTAAAATTAGCCGAACAGTTTTAAGAGATTCAAGATCAGTGTCTTTCCTGCGGCTTTAAACTTAAACCTTTTTGTCACGAATTGATTTCGGATTTGCACAAAGAAGATCAGGTTAAAGCGCTTACTGGTAATATCCTCTTCTGTTTTTAAGTAACATTATTTCGGGATTTGAAAACCTGTTTGGTGAGCTTAAACTCGGCTTTAGTTTCTTTTCAGAAACAAGCTTAAACTCTTGCCGGGTTTTGAGGCGACATATTGCCTCAAACCCAACAGCAGTGGGCAAAAAGCTCACTAAAGATCACACGGCCGATTGAAGTCCTTGTAATGAATTATAACTTCCTTGGCTAGTTAAAACTAAAGGCGGGCGCAGTTTTTTTTTCTTCCTATAGTAATGGCCCAATTTCATCGAGCTGCTTAAGCACAAATTGCAGCTAAGCGCAACAACATGTTGCTTTCCAGTACATGGGAAAAGGATACCGGCTAAACCACCATGTGATGTTTTACAATATGTGGCTGGTATCCTGCTCATTTCTGCTTAGACACAAACAATTATTAAGCAATTTGTTCAGCTCTATGAAAGTGGGACTTGGTCGCCTTGTACGCGCTTGTATGAACCTCCATCCGTGGCTTATTTTAGGCCTTCCGCTCAAGATCATTACGCTCCTATATAACAGATGCAATGCTGAACAAACTAAGCTCGTATCTTTTGCACCGAAGCACGGTTTCAACGAGCTGTTTGAATATTTGAAAGAAAGCTCGGATATATCCACCATGCCTTTGCTTACAACACGAGTGTTAAGCCCTATACTATGGAGGTATAGGATTGTTCTAACTGCTTGGACAGCTCTGTTGTTTTACCCAGAACTGGCCAATGAGTCGTGTTCCGCTGCCCCAAGCTCCCCAGGTGGTGTCGCGTGCCCTTTGTCTTTACCCAACAAAGCCCCCCTTTTTATGGTAACAATACCGGGTCCTTTTCCCAATCATTCGGTAACCCTTGTGTGGGTACGCGCGTGCCTTAGCTTCCTTTGTTCTGGGTGCACAGATATGGCAAGCCGTCCCATGGTCCAGACTGACGACTGACCACGCCCGGGGCGCAAAAAACAGTAAACCACAAGTAAGCAACTAATGCAAGACCATAATTGCTGATTCTTTTTTTCTGTTAGTTTCTAATCGTAGCTTGTGGTTTGAATAATGAGTCAACAGAACATTGCTACTGCCCCCCCCCCCCTCGCCCCACGCCACATTTACGATAAAGGCTTGCCGTTAATTAACAGGAACGCCGGCTGGACAATTCAACACTCAGCAGCATATGGTGTTTCCCCGTACGTGGTTTTGTTTACATTGTTTGAAACACAACTATGGAACAGCGTTTCGCCGGCTGTCGCTCATTAAAAAAGAAGGGGAAAAACGGTCAAAACAAAGACTAAAAATAACGATGGAGGGCTAGTTCAATGCTCTATGAAATACCAGAGCATAACACAATTTCAGGGGAGACAAATTTTCCGGTTGACCCAATATCCGGAAAGTTTGGCGAAGTTTGTCCAGAAAGGGTCGTCTTTGTTGAATTCTGTTATAACTTTGGATGATTCATGGTTTTGGAATACACTCAAATTTGAGTAACACGTAAGGCGCAGGCATACAACTTCTCAACAGGCGATTTTCTTTTCAGGTTTTTTTTTCAGTCAGTGCTGCAAAACAAGAGGCATTTTCCTCTTTTTTTTGTATGAAGTTGCAAGTGAAGGAGCATGACACGAAGATAATTTTGCCTCACATATTTTCATTGGTTTATGTACAAAACACTACAAGAAATTAGTGAATAACATACTATAACAAATACTTCAGATGGCCACAAAAGACTGATTTAGTGTCACATAAACTATACCAAACCCTTAATCCAGGCTGTACAAGTAAAAACATCTGTAGCTACTGCAAAATATTAAGGTCACCTTGCTGCGGGTTTAAGTGAGATAAATTTCCAGTATACACCAATATTTATGCCCTCAATCGTATTACACACTCAAGTGCTGGTGGTAAGTTGCTTAACAAAAACTGGTTATATATTAAGTAGGATTTGAAACTTTGCATGGTGGAAGTAAGATATAGAAAAGTTTGCGGTAACACCATGTAATAACAATCTCTCAATGAGTTGGGGTGGTTCTGAAAAGAACCGTTGGATTAACTCGACGTTTCGATCAGTATGCTCTGATCGTCTTCTGGAGAATGGTTATGTATTCGAATAGAACGTAGTGTCACAACAGGCTGTCTTCTACACCCGCTTGTTGTACAGAGAACCTGTGACAACAGCTAAGACAATTATTATTCAAACATCACACGCTGCTGGGTCGCGTGGGGGATTAAAATAAATTCTTTGTTACCTCAACATCCAAGATACAAAATTGAACATTCCTTTGTCCAAAGGATTAGAGGACATATGGTCGCTAGGCAACTGACAGGATGAGTCTTTCAGAGGAGCAGGTGCGCCAAGAAGTCAGTTTGTTTGTTCTGGAAACAGAGATTATGAGAGAGAGTTTCTATGGGGGCTTTAATTAGTGCGACGTTGCCCACTTGGAATGAAAAGAGACAAGACGGCTTGTCGAATATACTATCCAACCTTTTGAGAATTTGCAACGGCTCATTTTAAACCATTTATTCGCTGTAATATCTTCCCTTAACTTCCGATGGTGTGAAATCGGCTCAATAATTACAGAATAGTCTGCAAAATCTTCGCATTAAGTGATTCTATGAACATATGTTCTTTATGCGTAGTTTGCTTTGTAAACTGACGGTATACTGCACGTCCTTGGAGGAAAGATGCTTTGATGCTAGGCCTCCACGTCTTTGTCATCTTCTTATTGTGGGTAATGGCCAAACGAAATTTAAGAAACCAAAAGACCGTCTTGTCTTTTTGAATGCACAATGGTTGCCGACTCGTCTTTTCCCTCAAGCATATGTCGATAGTTTGCATAGTTGAGAAACAAAGCTGCACCGTGGAAAGTTATCTGATGTTGTCCAGAAGTTTCACAAGTTTCTAAATACGGGACCCATTTTGCATTGTTGTCAATAATTTGAAGAGTAGCCTACTTTTGTTCTGACTACTGTTAGTGTTAATAAGGTTTTTTTTAACGCAAGGGATAGGGGTTTTCTTCTTTTCGCCCGTTTGCTTCAATCGTTTACAAACCGTGAGATAATTGAAATTATTCGAAAAGGTATAAAATGAGGTCAAGCAACGTGCTAACAATGTGATGAATTGAAACAAAGCTCCTGAAACTTAGAGACAAAGGTATTATCAGCATGCATGCAGTAGTGGTTTTCTTCAGTCTTTTCGTCCATTTTGCGCCTCAATCTAATAAAAACTGTGAAGATAACTGACATTATTTGAAAAAGTCCCAAAATGAGGTACAGCAACGTGCAACTAATGTGTTTAAAAAAAGAACAAAACATTTTTTAGCATAATATGCAACCCATATGGACTCCGAGATCACCACGAAACAAAGCAACAAAGAGTTCACGGCTGTCAAAGCCTGACTGCCCCCTACTGAGCATGGCTTTCGAGCTGTCGTCCACGTGTGTGCTTGATTAATGCTACAGGCTTATTAGCCAAGGGTAGCATAAGCTGACAACATAACTTTGTTGTCAAGTCCTCTGCAGTAGCCAGGTAATTGTATATTCAACATTTTGAGGGTCAGTTTCAACTCAACATTCCTCCATAAAATGGATTTAGTTACTCGATCGACTCGACCCCATTCCAGTTTCTGCCAAGTCAAGTTTCGATAGATAGTGACGTCTGGTATATTATTATCAAATTAATTTATGATTTCATTTTTTGCCTCTACAATTCAGAGACTTTCAAACTTCTGGAGGTTCTTTTGTCTTTTCAGGGATTTGCTTTTCTTTGAAAATTTGAACTTGGAATGACATTGATTGACGCCGGGTCTGCTTTCTAGTCGTGACACTGTGAAAATAATGTCCACACTATAAAACTGTTATTATTAAATACATAGGCCTATTAGTAAAAAAAAATGTAACAATAATAATATAATCGTTTAGATGTACGCCAGAGGAAAAAGTAGTGGCCGCTGTTCGTTGGTTAAAATGCACATTATACCAAAACTGTAAACGTGTAAAAATGTACGGAATGGGGTCTTATCGAACCTCTGTTGAGTCAGTTCCTGCTCGGGTTATCTTTCCGGTCAAGTCTCAATATCTGACCTTCATCCCGGAGGGAAATCCATGATTCGTTATTATTATTATTTTTTTTATTTAGTCGGCATAAAAACACATACAAAGTACAAACATATACAGTACAAAACAAAAGCCAGGGACATATGCCTGGAATTAAAAAAGTTTACCTAAAAACTGTAACCCGAAGGCCTTCAATTCCAATATCCCTGGCCATATATTCAAAATCTATATTTATTTACAATTATGACGCAACTTCAACAATAACAGCAACAACAGCAACAGCAGAAACAACAAAACGTACAAAATACTAGCACTAACAACAATAAAAACAACAACAACAACAGCTTTCCTCAGAAAGCAAATGGTATACAAACGTAATCACAAATGTAGGCCAACGGGTAAACAGAAAGAATAATACTGCCATCGCAAACATGTTTACCGCCACATTACAAAACTTTACAAAACACATCAACGAAGTCAAAATAATGTCAGAAGCATTCGTGGGCTATAATAATTATGAATGGACTGTAAGGCAGTGGACACTATTGGTAATTACTCAAAATAATTATTAGCATAAAACCTTACTTGGTAACGAGTAATGGGGAGAGATTGATTGTATAAAACATTGTGAGAAACTGCTCTCTCTGAAGTGACATAGTTTTCGAGAAATAAGTTGTTTCCACGAACTTCATTTCGAGACCTCAGATTTAGAATTTGAGGTCTCGAAATCAACCATCTAAATGCGCACACATCTTCGTGTGACAATTGGGTGTTTTTTCTTTCATTATTATCTCGCAACTTCGACGACCAATTGAGCTCAAATTTTCACAGGTTTGTTATTTTATGCATATGTTGAGATACACAAAGTGAGAAGACTGGTCTTTGACAATTTACCAATAGTGTCCACTAGATAGATAGAAAACTTCACGAGTGTTCTTTTTCAGGGAACCAATAACGGTGCGTCTCCCTCAAAGAAAACAATTTCTGAAAAGAAAAAATCCCCAATTAATGAGCTTATCTATGTACGGTATAATTAGGTTGTAGTCAATGTATGCTTTATGGATTTCCTGTATGGATTTCACTAATCCCTTATGTAACGTTTGAAAATTAAAATTAGGGTAATCAAAGTACTTTTCCCCTTATTTTTCAAAACAGATCTTGTGGTCTAACCACAAACATCATACCGTTATCCAACTAATAATAAGTTTGCAAACAAATATTTTGGTTAAACCATCTGGCGTAGGGAAATGTAATAATATTTGGTGATGTAATAACTGAGGAGGTTCGCGTGGCTTTAGCATTAAATATGAACCGGGTGTAGGAAATCTGGCTTTTGAATTGACATTGTGGTTTTATTATCTGTGACACCCACTGTTGCAGGTGTCGTTTACTTCAAGCGGTTTTTATTGTCAGATTTGTTTTGTTCAGTTTGCGGTTAGGGGACGTGCTTGAGCATCCGTTATGCAACGAGATGGACATGGTGGTAACTGTTACGAAGAATTGCCGTTTGAATGCTGAATTAATTAACCAGTGACAGAAACAATCTTTAATACAGGGCTATATATAAAATCGATGGGTAGTAAAAACACAAATACTGTTCAAGTGTTAAAGAAAATCCAGATGTAACCGAGTGATAATAATTATTGTGACAAAGCTCGAAATGCAGTTTAACAATATTTGTTTGTTTTATGTTATTTCAACACAGGTGCAATTATTGTATGGTTATATGTATAGGCATGTACAGCATCCGTGTTAACATGTGTTCTTTAAGAAGTAACTATAATACTAAAATAGTAATCTTTTCGGGTACAACCATGTATAAGATATCTTTTGATTGAGTTACTGAAAAGATCCGTGGTCTTTTTCTGAAGACGAGATACTGTTCGAAAGGTCGAGACCACACCGGCCCTTATCAGAGCCAACACTCATAGTTCTTCTTATTTTTCACACCATGCAAGCTCCAAAATTGTTACACTTTTACATTTTCATCTTTAAAAACACGTGATTTTTTTGGACAAATTATTTCCCTTGATCGAGTTGATGGTCGCCACAGTATACGAATTTCATTTCAAGTCAAGCTTCGTTTTGCTTGACCACGTTGCATAAAAAACGCTTTACCGAAATCAAGGTCATAAAAATGTCATAACAATTATGTCATTTCTTCATTATTGTGATGTTGGAAATCCTTCTAAAAAGTGCAATAGCTGACCATTATTGGAGAAGTGCACCGAAGGGTCACCATGCTATTATTAACCAAACAACGCACACGTCAACTTACGTGAGACCAAACACAATACGGTTGCCCACCCATTCAGTTTATTACTGGTTTGAAAGTAAAATCACACGCTCGAAATGTGGTTTAATACTTTGCGCACTTTGTTGACAACCTAGAATATAACTCAGTGACTGGTTTTCAATGTCATGGAAAACATGGCTTTAATAGAAACTGTATAGGCCTATTTTATAATATATTATTGTTAACCACGTACTTCTTAAACTCAACCTGTTGCCTTTTTGCGAAAATCAAACCACTTTGAATTGGGTCCGATACGTGACGTGAGTAGAGATACAGCCGTTGTGTATAAGCAAGTTCTTTAAGAGTGAATCGTTAGAAGTTAAACAAACTACAAATGAAACCAACAGATCTAAAGAACGATACTGAATATTGTTTTGAATTTTTTTGTTCAAAATACCTCAGTTATTAAAGCACTATAGCTCCCAAAAACGCGATTCGAAACAAAATATTTTGTGTTGATGATGGTATGGATGACTATTGATGAATATTGGTTACTCGGCATAACAGCCTGAGCAGCCGTGTATACATTCTGTTCATTGCTCTCAATGTTGTGTTACAAAGGTTTAAAACAGATTGGATGTTGTGTGTATTGTCATTATTGCATAATAATGAACAACTTTTGGTCCATAATGGGTCAACTGAAACAAATTATAATATCGAGACCACAAATGAATATCCAGACCAGTTAGCATAACAGTTAACAACTTCGAGTCAAAAATGGGCCGACTGAAACAAATAAATACACAGACCACAAATAAATATCTAGGCAATTTAAAGTATAACAATAAACAACTTTGAGTCCAAATTGGACAAACTGCAACCAACGAATAATCCAGGCCAAAGCTGAATGTCAGATCATTGAGAAAGGAAAAACATGAGAGCATCCCAGCCAAACAAATTGTGACCCAAATGTGTCAAAGTAAACAAACATTGAGCCCACAATAGTGCACCATGCCAGCTAGATAACAAAACACTCTAACAGCACTCTCAAGGTCTTTGTCTCAGTTTGTTCAATCCCGCTGTTTCTATTGTTGTCCATCTTGGATCGGGAGGTCACATTACTTTAGATATTATTATGAATTAATGATTATGTCATGGTGATTAAGCGGACAGTTGTACTTGCGCAGTGGGTGTTTTCAACAATCGTAGAGGAACAGTGTCACGACTTTATAATCTAAGGATTGTTTGGCATAACATTATTGATCTTGCGAACAATATTCTTGACCGATTGGCCTGACATTTTGTTGTTTTATGCAACAGCCAGAGTGATTGATAAACTTAACAATGACGAAACAAGCAAGCACAGTTAAGCTCTACCAATTCCGAGAATGTGTTCTATGTGAAATGGAAAAACCAGCGAACAGATAACTAATCAAACCTATTTAATTCATAGATGACGAATGTGAAGCATTGTTGACCTCAAGTTGTATTATCTGCAAACTACGGACAATAAAAACACGATTTGGATACAAACGCAAGAGGGCGTACTTCAGACTTATTAACGGTGCACCACACTAAAATAAACTCCCGTAGTAAACAATTCTAAAAGGCAAAATTTTCAAAAATAGTCAATGACATGTTTACAGTCTTTCAGCTTCTTAAAACCAAATCAGATATATTTTTTTCAGACAACTAAATTTCAGATTTCTTTTTGATTTTAAGTAGGTCAGCCATAATTTTGATTATTGTGATGTTGGAAATCCTTCTAAAAAGTGCATTAGCTGACCATTATTGGAGAAGTGCACCTAAGGGTCACCATGCGATTATTAACCAAACAACGCACACGTCATCTTACGTGAGACCAAACACAATACGGTTGCCCACCCGTTCAGTTTATTTCTGGTTTGAAAGTAAAATCACACGCTCGAAATGTGGTTTAATACTTTGCGCACTTTGTTGACAACCTAGAATATTACTCAGTGACTGGTTTTAAATGTCATGGAAAACATGGCTTCTACAGAAACTGTATTGGTCTATTTTATAAGGTAATGTTAAACACGTATACTTCTTAAACTCAACCTGTTGCCTTTCGAAAATCAAACCACTTTGAAATAGGTCCGATACGTGACGTGAGTAGAGATGCAGCCGTTGTGTATAAGCAAAAGTTCATTAAGAGTGAATCGTTAGAAGTAAAACAAACTACAAATGAAATCAACAGATCTAAACAACGATACTGAATATTGTTATGGACATTTGTGGTAAAATACCTCAGTTATTAAAACACTCTAGCTCCCAAAAACGCGATTTAAAACAAAATATTTTGTGGTGATGATGGTATGGATAAATATTGATGACTATTGCTTACTCGGCACGACAGCCCGAGCAGCTGCCTATTCTGTCCATTACTCACAACAGTGTGTTACAAAGATAAAAACAGATTGGATGTTGTGTGTATTGTCATTATTGCATAATAATGAACAACTTTTGGTCCATAATGGGTCAAATGAAACAAACTATAACATACAGACCACAAATAAATATCCAGACCATTTAGCATAACAATTAACAACTTCGAGTCAAAAATGGGCCAACTGAAACAAATAAATACACAGACCAAAAAAATCCAGACAATTTAAAGTATAACAATAAACAACTTTGAGTCCAAATTGGACAAACTGCAACCAACGAATAATTCAGGCCAAAGCTGAATGTCAGATCATTGAGAAAGGAAAAAACATGAGAGCATCCCAGCCAAACGAATCGTGACCCAAATGTGTCAAAGTAAACAAACATTGAGCCCACAATAGTGCACCATGACAGCTAGATAACAATACACTCTTTCAGCACTCTCAAGGTCTTTGTCTCAGTTTGTTCAATCCCGCTGTTTATTTTGTTGTCCATCTTGGATCGGAAGGTCACATTACTTTAGATATTATTATGAGTTAATGATTATGTCATGGTGGTTAAGCGGACAGTTGTAGCTGCGCAGTAGGTGTTTTTAACAATAATCGTAGAGGAACAGTGTCACGACTTTATAATCTACGGATTGTTTGGCATAAAATTATTGATCTTGCGAACAATATTCTTGACCGATTGGCCTGACATTTTGTTGTTTTATGCAACAGCCAGAGTGATTGATAAACTTAACATTGACGAAACAAGCAAGCACAGTTAAGCTCTACCAAATCCGAGAATGTGTACTATGTGAAATGGAAAAACCAGCGAACAGATAACTAATCAAACCTATTTAATTCATAGATGACGAATGTGAAGCATTGTTGACCTCAAGTTGTATTAGGGACTTTTTCGTTTTCAACGACGGATGGTTCTGCGACGGTGAAGATGACATTTGACGTCATCTGCGCATGCGTCGGCTTTGAGGACGGTCGTCCCTCAATTTCTACGACAGTACTTGGGATGAATCTTCGTTGTGCTGAAAACGACAACGTTTAGCTGAACAACCGTCGCAGAACCATCCGTCGCCGAAAACGAAAAGTCCCTATTATCTGCAAACTACGGACAATAAAAACACGATTTGGATACAAACGCAAGAGGGCGTACTTCAGACTTATTAACGGTGCACCACACTAAAATAAACTCCCGTAGTAAACTATGCTAAAAATAGTCAACGACATGTTTACAGTCTCTCAGCCTCTTAAAATCAAATCCGAGATATTTTTTTCAGACAACTAAATTTCAGATTTCTTTTTAATTTTAAGTAGGTCAGCCATAATTTTGAGTTTTTGCTTATACCCCAGAAAAAACGCCCCCAAATAATGTGCTTTTTCCCAAACAGCCTCGCTGCAAGTTTCCTCGAGGCATTCCTTCCATTCCCTAGCCAAATAGTACCAACTTTAAAGCCTAAATTGGAGAAATCACCTCAAAAATTGAAGCACCGAGTCCGCAGGTTGTGATACATTGTTGTAATTTGACAATCTATTAATTGCATGACCCACACAACGTCTTCAAAATATTTGTGTGCCTACAAAATATAATAAAGATCAGCTTGGCGCATGAGTTTTGGTATATTTAGTGTGGTGCACTGCATCGACTGTGATTGTGACACGCATCACCAGCATGAATATTATTTCTTTAAAAATGTTCTTCTCAACATTCTTAAATAGATTACTTGTAAGCTTAGTGTTATCCACGAAACTAGAGGTGGAATATGCCTCATAATTTAAAAGTAATAACCCCATAAATGAGTCATTGTGACCCTGTAGCAAGACAAGTCTTTTTCCGCAAGACAAACAACGCCGTCTTACATTGCCTAATGATATAATTGGAAACATTGTTTTATTGGATAAAATGTGCAGTGATGTAAGGATTCCATATCTGTGTTTTGATATGTCCGAGGTGAAGTTGGTCAGCTTGCACTTCCGGTCGTCTGCATGCAGCGTGCACAATGTTTATGCATATTATGTTATACTTTTTATGTATAAATTTACGTATGATTATCAGCGGGTCCCCATTTGAAGTGGATGCGTGGTCGAAAATGTGCAGTTTGTAATTCACAAGCCTCGAAGTTTGACGTCACCTAGCCTGAACGTCTGACGTCATTCTTGGAGGCTCGTATCCATGAGGATAAAGACAGGGCCCAGTCTAGACGTCACCTCACGCGCACCCTTTGTTCAGAGTTCCGACAAAAGAGGGCGCTATACCAGTTAACCACGAGACGGATGCGCTCATCCGCATGGTAAACAAAAAATTCGCATTCAGAAAACAACCTCAATGACTATACTAAGACAAAAAGATTATTTTCTGAAATCTTTTATTAACAACTGAGAGGATTACATCTTAACGGGTTTCGTGACTACAATACTTAAAAAACATTAATTTACGGAAAAATACTGTGTTGCACAGTCACCGTTACCTTTTTCCCAGTGGACACTATTACTCAAAATAATTGTTAGCATAAAACCTTACTTGGTAACGAGCAATGTAGAGCTGTTGATAGTATGAAATATTATGAGAAACGGCTCCCTCTTAAGAAACGTAGTTTTCGAGAGAAAAAAAGTAATTTTTCCACGAAAAATGTTGATTTCGAGACCTCAGAATTAGACTTCGAGGTCCCGAAATCAAGTATCTGAAAGCACACAACTTCGTGTGACAAGGGTGTTTTTTCTTCCATTATTATCTCGCAATTTCAACGACCAATTGAGTTAAAATTTTCACAGGTTTGTTATTTTGTGCATATGTTGAAATACACCAAGTGAGATGCTTTTTTTATTTTACAATTACCAAAGGTGTCCTGTGTGTTTAAAGGAACATTACAGAATGGGTAAGAAAACAATTATCGTGAAGTTGACAGTTTTAAATAAAACGTACACGGTCCAATGATCCTGATAGCTGATAACATCCCTTGAAAAGTTTCTGCCTGAAATGACATTGTATGCAATGTCAGTTTGGTAGGGTGCACTCCTAAATCTTGCTGAGTTATGTGATTTTCTGAACAGTAGCCTTGTCTAAAAAAGAGTGTTTTATCCTTTAGGCCTATGTCAATCCAATTACCATTAGTTAGAAAGTCCCTTTAAAATCATTCTCCCAAGCTATTTGTAGTTCCATCGATCGACCCAAGTGCAAACATTATCTCC
Organism: Asterias rubens; assembly: GCF_902459465.1. NCBI lineage: Eukaryota > Metazoa > Echinodermata > Asteroidea > Forcipulatida > Asteriidae > Asterias > Asterias rubens. Next base: position 3,651,486 of record NC_047067.1, read on the forward strand.
TTGAGCAAACAACCATCGAGTTACAGTTAGCCTTTACACCAGTCGCTACTCTTTAAAAGCGGTTGGAGTTTGCGCCCATAGAAATGGAAACACCACATAGGCCTAATACACAAAAGATGTCCGTCAAAATACTCCACAGACCAGCCCACCTCTCTCCCAACCGTCCTCTCCCCTCCACTTCTCCTTTTCTCTCCCCCTCTGTAGTAACTTGCATGTGTTGCAAAATGGCTGCTGTTTTAGTCGAGTATTAGTTTAGTTCAATGTTTCCACGATAACAGCCATCTCTACTTTTATGAACTCGATTGTGACATTAAAACCGTAAGCGAGCATCTATGTTGAAAAATATTCTTCAATGGAGTTCAAGAAAACTCAGGTACGTTATGTTTTATAGAAATGCTGTCGAGGCAGTGACTGAGCGACTACTGCGCAATAAGCCCGGTTCATACATGTACTTCCTGCGAATGAGAGGCGAATTTTTAACGTTGCTGTTTTCGGAGCGATGTATCGCAGAATTTGAACACACATTTCAAATGTTGTGAATTATTCGTTGCGAATTTGTGACGTCAGAGTTCCTATCGCATTCACATATTTGCAGGAAGTATGAACCGGGCTTTACGTCTGATACGAGGCTAGCAAAGACTACCGCGTACCACAGCATCCATAGTAACCTTTGCAGTGATGTGTTTGTTTCCAGTCGATGATATTGACTAAGTCCATCAAATCACTGCTAAATGGATCCATTTCAAAACGCAGCCATCGAGACTATTTCAAACGCACCAGTTCGACAACAACAATCACCCCGCTCTCTAAAACAAAATTCGAAGCAGAGATGATACACGATTACAAGGAAAGTGCGAAAGTGCTTGAATGGTGATCCAGCGACTTGGCTACGACTTATGCTACGACTTCATGAGCCGTTAGCTGCAACGACCGCGTTGAAGGATAGAAGATTTTGGCGCTCTAGCCATTAACGAAGCCATTCATTCTGAAACGTTGTTGAGATGTGATAAGACGAGAGACACTGTTTATTATTGGGAATCACATTGCGTTGGATTTGAAGGTAAGTTTTCTATTGTATAAATAGTAAGAAACATTCATTTTGCAGAAAGCATCGGTGCCAATTAATGTTAATACACGAGAAACACTGCATTGGTGACAGCTCACATCAAATTTTACTGAATGCATATTTTTTAAACTGAACGCATAATTTTGTTTAAGTATAATATGAATAAGGCACCTATAATACACATGTATGTCAGGCAACTCACCACCATATCTGGACAATAAGTTTCATTACATTTCTGTTTATTTTTATAGCTGGCTTAGTTTGCGTTTATGGTTTTGTTAAGTGCAGCTATCCATTCTATCGTACTGTTTAGCATCATACAGAGGGAATATCCGATAACCACAAGCTATTCATTCCAAATCATTTGGAGTATGGGCAAGATGAAGTCCATGTTGTATATAGGTTGGTGACGGTGCAAAGTCTGGCCATAATGATGTTCTCTGTCAGTGTGAAGTACATCATAGCTATAAATTTAGTCATAATGTGAAGTGTGTAATGAGTATTTGATCGTGGAATAATTGAATTAGCTGTGTCTGGACTCTGAGATGAAAGCACATTTAGATGGAAAGTACCCTAGCGAATACATCGGAACATGTCGGAACATATAGTTGTTGGAACATATGGTTGTTGGAACATAGGGTGTTGGAACATAGGGTGTCGGAACATAGGGTGTTGGAACATAGGGTGTCGGAACATAGGGTGTCGGAACATAGGGTGTCGGAACATAGGGTGTCGGAACATAGGGTGTCGGAACATAGGGTGTTGGAATAATAGAGCATTCACTAGTATAATACTTTTTTGTCTTCCTCAGATTTATCCCAGGCGACGGTCATCACACACTTTTGAGGATTCTTTCATTTCACTAGCAAAATACAACAACAACAACACAACAACAACAACAACAACAACAACAGCACCAACAACAACAACAACAACGGCAACAACATTTATAAATGGAGTCATCAAGGTACAAAAAGAGAACTGTGAAAGTACCCAAAGCATCCCTCCTGGAGTCCAGCGAGCCCATCACTGCCCGTTCAACAAGCCGCAAACAAAAGTCTCGGACCGGTAAAGATGTTCCTCCGGAGGAGCATCGGGTAGACGCCCCCCGGCCAGAGGTTGCAAGACACGCTCTTGAGAATATTAACAGTGTCAAAGAAGTAAACGAAGTGGACGCGAAACTCCAAGGAGAACTCACACCACAGGAAATACGGGATTTGAGATTTGTTTTTGACACATTCGACAACGAACATCGCGGGTAAGTTCAGTTTTTGTAACTTGAGTCTGCTTTTCAGTAACGGAGGCAATTTAATACCTACATAACAAAGGGACTGATTAACCGAAGCTTTTATCTGGTTTTATAGCTCGTGCATAAAGAGAGAAGTTTTTCTTCTTTCCTATTGAAAATGTAACTACTTGCACACACATAATATTTACACCGATGATAATCATGACAGTAAAGTTAGTTTGATATTGAACATTCACATTATGTTTATACAGCGAATGTCGATGTTGCTTTTTAAATGTTGGATATTGGACACCAGTATTCGATGTACAAACATGTGAATGTTCATTGTCCAATATCTTAAAAGCAACGTAGATATTGGCTGCAGAAAACACAAGGGAAAGTCCCATAACCAAAATGTAATGGACCTACGAAATCAAAACGCAAGAACGGAACAATATTGATTTACACCATTACTTTTTCTGGGTTTAGGAGTCATCCTAAACCTAACTTTACTGTGATGATTGTATGTGTAATATTAAATCTTCGTTTTGTGAACAGGTCTATTGATTTCGATGATCTAAGGAGGGCAATGCGAGTAATTGGATTCAAAATCAACCAGGATGATTTAAATGAGGTTTCAGGTGAGGTTTCAGGTCTAGACAGGTCTATTGATAGATGTTAAATTTTCATCGGGGATAGAGAATATTTATTTATGTATAACCCATATACACAGATATGTGTTAGCACCATTGGCCTACTCATTACTTTCCCGAGTTTGGTTAAAGGCAGTGGACACTAATTACTCAAAATAATTATTAGCATAAAACCTCATACAATTGGTAACGAGTAATGGGGAGAGGTTGATGGTATAAAAACATTGTGAGAAACGGTTCACTCTGAAGTGACGTAGTTTTCGAGAAAGAAGTAATTTTCCACGAATTTGATTTCGAGACCTCAGATTAATTTAGAATTTGAGGTCTTGAAATCAAGCGTCTGAAAGCACACAACGACGACCAATCGAGCTCAAATTTTCACAAGTTTGTTATTTTATGCACATGTTGAGATACACCAAGTGAGAAGACTGGTTTTTGACAATTACCAGTAGTTTCTAGTGTCTTTAAAACAAAATCACATGCATATTACTCGAGTCTATGGACGCTTCAACCCATAACCTCGCTACTTTAACCTTACATGGTGTTTTGAATTTGATATTGTCATAATATTCTACATTTTAAGGTAGCATACAAATGTTTCCGTAACTGGATTTTCTACTATACTTATATTCCCTTCTCTGTTTTATATTTGAAGGTGGTATACAAGGCGGGCTGGGTACCCCTGGGTAAGATATTTTTTATAAACGAATCTTCGAAAGCTTTCCATAAAGGAAGTGGACATTTTTTTTAATTTCACAAAATAATTGTTAGCATAACAACTTGAGAGCTGTTGACAGTACAAAACAACGCGAGAAACGGCTCCCTCTGAAGTGGCTTAGTTTTGAGACAGAAGTAATTTCTCACTGAAATATTTGAACTGAATTCGAGACCTCGGCTGAGGTCTCGAATTCAAGGCATCTGAAGGCACACAACTTGTGATTCGAGACCTCGGCTGAGGTCTCGAATTCAAGGCATCTGAAGGCACACAACTTGTGCGACAAGGGTGTTTTCCTTCCCAACTTCGACGACCTATTGAGTCCACATTTTCACATGTTTGCCTATGTTGAGATACCCCAAGTGAGAATACTGGTCTGAGCCCTTTCCTATAAATATAAGTGGATCATTGAGGCAAAGAGTGAAATAGTGTTGTCGTGTATGATGCAGAATGAACTCAACTTAAAAACAATGTGATCGGGAGACTCTTCACCTTTGCTTGTATACGTCTAGACCTTATTTCAAGTCTGAGATTGCGGTTATTTATCAACATCAGCCACGCAAAACTCTCCTACAGATTAGCTAGCAAACGCCTGGACTGGTACCCTGTCCACAAGGATAAGACAGCTCCTTGCTTTCAGAACCATAGATTTCATTGGATACAATGATTTCATTGGATAAACGTGAAGTGACGTAATTTTTCTATATCTGTGTTTTTATCGTGATTGTGTTTGATTTTTCTTCTGAAATGTGTTCAGCTCTAAGATTGGATGCACTTTTTGAAATGCATTACCGTACAACAACTCTACGTTTAACTTGCCCAAAGTTATGATCACGTGACGGGAAAAAAATCATTAAATACCTGGTTGTGTTGTTAAATGTTTGCTGCATCGCAATTCCCGCCATCAGAGGTATTAATTTTGTTTTCTCTTTCACATTGTCTAATTCAGCAATATCGGGTTTCAGCAGTTTCTTGAGTTGGTTATCTACAAGCAGGGAGACGCTCGAGATATATACGGGGATTTAGAGCAGGTATGTGCACCTATTATGACAATAAGTCGTCGTGCAAGTCCAGTAGACGGCGTTCCAGTCCAGACTCGTCGTTCTAGTTTGTTTGTTTGTTGTTATTTTGTTTTGGCTGGTTGTTTGTTGTTGGTTTGTTTTGTTTGTTTGTTGCTTGTTGTTGTTTTGTTTTGGTGGGTTTTTTTTATTGTTGTTTGTTGGGTTTTTTGGGTCGGTTGTTTTTTGTTTGTTTAAACGTTTGTTGGAAGGGGGGGGGGGCACAACATTTTGTGCGGCCGTCAGCCTCAAACTGTGCTTTGATGGTCCTTAGCTTCTGACAAAAAAAAACCCACATCAAAACATGGCAAAGAGAAACACAAAAGAGATAAGGCCTATTCTTTCGATCAACAAAATGTGTTGAGACGATTTTTATTTTCAAAGAGTACATCGTAAACACAAGAATAAGTGCAACGTTGGCTTATAGTCAGGAACAGTGTTTGTGTAACCGGTACGGGAGATATGGATTACAACGCACCAAGTGACAATGTGTCATTAATATTGGTGATATAAATAAACTATTATTCATTTCCACAGGGATTCAGCATGATGGACCTAGGTAAGTTGTTACAGTCCAATATCACTTTATTCTAACAACAATAAAGTTAACAAGGCCAGTCTAATAGATAGTCATTTAATTACCATGAAAGTCAGTTCAAGACGTACCTATACTCTTACTGAGTTGCTAATTATGAATTTCGAATGCGGATTTTGAGTCCTGAGATTCATGTCTTTTGTCCATGTCTCTTCACGCTAATATGTTTGCTACATGTAGTTGCTTCCATCCCCCCCCCCCTCCACCGAAAAAAACCCATATACGAATCTTTTATAGGAATCTTATAGGAATCAAATAACTGACGAAAAATCTATAAGAATCCTATTTGAATGCTATGATTTCGCCTATTATAGATAGAACTTTTTTGTGTACAGGGATTACTAATTAATGGGTTAATCCAGAACGAATTCTTACCATTATAACAGACAACTTCCTATACCCCATGACCTTTAACCTACAGGAGAGAAAGGTCATTTGAACTTTGACGACATCAAGAAAGCTTCGGTGACGGCAGGACTAAGGTTTCGAGACAGCGAGATTCGAGACATGATGGACGAAGCGGACACCAACGGAGATGATCTCATTACAAAGGACGAGTTCTTCCAAATTATGCTCCAAACTAACTTATTTTAGGCGGGAGATTTGTCGTCCGTCGAATTCTAAACAAGGACTAGCCTACCTCAAGTCTGCGCTAAACGTCGCTCTTTTGTCGTTTAACGCAGACTAAGCCCATTTACACAGGTTAGCTGTGTGTACTTTTACAAAGAATAGTCAACACCAACTCCAATCATATTGCCTTATTGAGACAGCTGCAAGCTATCATCAGCATTATTTCGAAACTGCGAATATTGGCTCTGGCTAACGCTCACCAGGCTCCAGCGCCTATACCGGTATTTTCGAAACACATCATCCACTGACGAGTTATCTGCACACGGGTCTCTGAACAGATGATAGTTTGTTAACACTACATAATGAGCTTTGAAACTATATACATGTAGTTTGAAAGCCGCTTTTCATTTATTGCGACCTCTGGCGTTACATCAAACGAGTTGTGTTGTATCGGTTAAAACTAACGCCTGGGTGGGCAGACTATACAACGATTCGTAAATCGGTTTTACCCATAAGAAAATTAGTCATTACGGCGTTGCATGCACTGTAAAAGCCAAATATAAGCTCCATGTTCTATTAAAAACCTTGAAATAGTTGAAAATACATGCAACGGAGTTTACAACGAGACTTTCCATGCATAATCAGGTTACAATAAATATACACCATGTACACGTTTTAGATACAAAATTTGGTCATAGAGGGCGTTTAAAAAAAATACCGTTAAATACATTATTTTTGTACAACGTTATTTATACCCAAGGACATCAGTAATCACCACAGAAACTCAAAGAAGAGTCACTAAAGCTTTCTTTATTCTGATAATAAAAGTACCAGTAAATGTTGTATTTAAAGTCATTGGTTTTGGACGAGAAACTTAATTTCCGCTTTACATCATAATTATAGTCATAAGTCATTTAACCAATTTCTCCAAAATTGTTGGCTGGCCACGTTAAGGCAGAACAAGTTTAGTTCACGTGTTTCTGCATCCACCTGTGCTTATTACGATCTCGCAAACACGAAGAAGAAACCGAGTCCTGGTGACAATTTTGTGATTGTTTTTGTTGCCTCGGTCATTTTCAATCATTCCGACATGCACTACGTATCATCGTCCACCTTTAGACACGGCATTCCAAACGCGGTCTGCAGGAGTAATCATTATCTGAACAACAAAAATCAAACGTTACAGGCCAATGGGGGACTTTCAGGACGCGTGGTGGCAGCAGACTTACCAGGTAAAATCCACTGTTCTCGGTAAAATGTGCTATTGGCTCAGAACTACGTAAACAATGGCAATATACCTGGTAAGTCTGCTGCCACCTAGCGCCTCAAAGTCTCCCATTCACATAAAGCAGATTTAATGAGTACTGTTTCCAGCTGCTTTATTAGCGTGCAGGTTACAAGCACTGCTTGTATTGCTTATTATTTTAGAAGGAAGGCTTTTGAGTGAAGGTGTAGAGGAAACTGGAGTAGAACTCGTGGGTTGCAAGACAGTATTTCAAACGAATATTGGCACCGTTAGCATCTTTTTGCAATTTGGGCACCCTCTCGCCTTGAACGTACTGGTTTCGGAGCACCTATAAAGCAAAACAAAAACATGATAGTAAATATTATTTACTTCAACACTTCCTGAAAATAAACTCTTATGAGTTCAAATGACGGTATTGAAGCAGCTATCAATAAAATAATAACAATAAGTGTTTCATATTATATTATTATTATTATATTATTTAAATGGGGTCTCATGCTAGGCCTCAAGGTGCTTAACACGAAATAAAAATACATGTTTAATATTACTTAAAAAAAAACACGTAATACAGAAAGTACAGTTGATAACTACAAAGAAGAAGAAAAATGATTATTAATTAAACCTAAACAAAGCCACAAGGAGCCCAAAATATATTTTTTTTTAGATAGGCCTACTCAAACGAAATCAACTAAATTAATTAACAGAAAAAATACTAGAGGTGAGGGAGGTTGCCGGCACCTCACCGTTGAGATCCTCAGCATCTGGGTACGGGTACGTAAAAAGACTTAAAATATAATACTATAAAAAAAACAAGTTGAGCTAAAACCAATACAACAGTTAGAATTAAAAGGTTATAAGACTTTAAAAATAGACAAATATGAATAACTTAATACACCAAGATGTATGTATGGAGAGTAAACAAAATGCAAAAGGGAGAAGTCTCTAGCACGTCAACCTTTGATGTAGACGTCCGTTTAATGTGCAGGTTAAATTTTACTTGTGGAAAAATAAAGTTGGAGTCAAAACTGTTATGGAAGACTTTAACGCTACGTGTCGGCAGACTTACCAGGTATTAAATTTCATTGATTACGTAGTCCGTGAATGCGTACATTGGATTTACCTGGTAAGTCTGCTGCCACCTAGTGTCGCCAAAAGTTTCACATGTTTATAGATTCGAGGCTTAGAAATATTTTCTCAGCACAATTGAATTTCGGACTGTCTACTGAAAATGACCTCTCCATGTCTAACTCTTGGTGGAGCCCTATACACGTTCAACTCTAAAACCACGATAAACATTTTATCGCAAAATACTTGGTACCAATCTAGTGGAGCTGTGGATCAAGGTGCATGCTGGTCTAGTTAGCGATCAAGTTAGATTGAAAGCTAGACTAGTATGCACCTCATTCAATTCAGTTCAATTCACAATTATATCCACACAAAAAATCCACAATATTATAGAACTACATTGTATGCATACGTGTATATAAAAGACAGAAAAAGAATAAACTAGCGGGAAACAAGGCCCCAGATAAGCCAGGTAGCTTGTAACGGCTTGCCTTTAAAAAACAAAAGACAACTAATGAGCGCTTGGGCAACGGGTATAAACGCCTCTCTTAATATTTATGCATGACGTCATAATTCTTACCCAAAATGAGGCTATGGGCGCACGTCCCCTATCACTTGCAGTGGCTGCGCCCATCGCCTCGTTTTAAGTTAGCATTGTGACGTACCTTATGCATAAATATTAAGAGAGGCATATACGAAAAGGTCTATGGTTACCTTGTGTGATATATATGACAGCACGACATGACATGCAGACTGTCATGGCGGCTCCCAATCACCTCATGACAAACGCCACAGTAGAGAGCCAAGTCTCTCAGGTAGCGGTCAAACTTGGAGGCGTGGTCTTGGGATGCCTTTGGATTACCCAGGGCTCGGTGAAGCTGGTGCATTAGCCAATGAGATCGCAGCATACACATCTGAAACAAATAAACCCAGTTCATCAAATCAAACTTTTCTAAATATTTTTGTATAGTAGTTTTTAAGTATTTTTTACTTTAAATTGTATTCAAGTGTATTTTATTTTAATCCCCAAAAAAGTTGTATTCATGTTGCAAATAAAACTGCTATTCTAATTTATTCAACAATGAAGACTACATTTTTCAAGCATTCAACAACTCGCCAACCGCAAATTTGAGAATGTATCTATTTATTTTATTCAATTCAAGTTAATGGGTGATTTTGTTCTCTTCAAGTGTTGAACATTTATATCATTCCAAAAGATATTCACATGCGACAGGGACTTTTCCTGTCTTATATCTTGATTTGTTCAACAATCAATAAAAACAATTATTTTTATTTTCATGATTAAAGCTACGATCTTGAAGTGTGAGCTTACAATAAATAATAATCATTTCTATAACTTCTAACACTTCAGATATCAGGGTACAACTTACTTTGTTTCCCATTGCTGTTGCGAGTTCCAAGGCTTGTTTGTTTACATCCACAGCCTAAATAACAAAGAGTAAACAAATTATGATAAACAAAAACTCTGTAATATTTGGTTGACTAATGATGCTTCTGGTAAACAAAAATTACATGTTTTTTTTCAACTTACCTTATCGAATTGCCTCATCATAACAAGTGTCTTTGCCATCCCAGACAGAACCTGGAGTTGTCCAAGTCTGTCGGCGACTTCCACAGCGATACTTAGAGAAGATTCGTAGCGCGGGTAAGCCCTCTGTTGGTCAAAAATAAACAATCATTCCAATTACACAATTTGAAAAAGTAGTCGTAATATTTCGATCGTGTTGTTTAAGAAGTTTTTTTTTATCATCATCATACATTATCATATTGCTGTCCTTACATTTCACATTTCAAAGCATAAGATCAGAAAAATTGATAATTCACAAGATTTTAATTGATCAGTAATACTTCTACACGATAAATATTTATATTAGAAAATACATAATATAAAAAGAAGTAACAACAATGTTAGGCTTAGGTGGAGCTGAGGCTTTCGGGCCTTAACCTATTGACATACAAACAAACATATCATTCAAAAAGTAAAAACAACTGTTATTTTGTATATTCTAGTGGAGAAAACAAAAATTCCCTTAAAAAATGAAGCCATCCGCATTGCACAGCTGAAAAATAAATACCGAATTAATTTCTTGCAATAATATTCATAATATCAATGGTTCCGTATAAGCATGGAAGAAGGAAAATGTCCTTCACCCACGGTCCAAGTAACATACAATTCTCTGTAGGGCGCCCTCTTGTATCATCTGTCAACCAGCTATCTAGCTGCACTGTAGATGAAAGATGATGCCAACATTTATTTTTACGAACATTGTTTATTTTCTCTGGAATTCCGGACGATAAGCTAGTATCCCTCGATATGACTCAATATGTATGCGCGCAAGTTTCTTGATCAGTATTACATACAGCCTCGGGATTTGTTGCAAATAATGATTATGGAATCCCACGCTCCTTCTGGGTCACTTGTACCATGGAGATTAAAATAAAAATGGTTATGGCTACGGTGCTACAATGTCACATACATGTACACATGAAGTTGTGTGTACAAATGAAGGTTTATGAAGAAAAGAAAAAATACAAGGCATTTTATGGTGTTGGGGGGGGGGGGGGGGTGGGGTAGGGGTGGATGAAAGATTTGTTTTTTATTTACCTCACAATCTCCACGTTTCCGATGGATGTCGGCAAAGATACAAAGGCATCGAGCCTGGATGGTTCGATCACTCAGCTGCAGTGCCATTTTCATTGCCTCCTGAAATTAGACAAAAGAAACGACAGAGTCAACTTTGAATTGGTGGGTACTAAGTTATTGTATTATATTTCATATATTTCAGGTTCATACTGGCAGATGGGTACACAAGAAGGCATAGATCAATAAATGGCAGATAATCATTATATTGGAATAATTTGGATCAGGAGGAAGAAGTTATTGGTGCCCAATCGGCAAAATGGGACCGATTAATTTGTGTTCATTCCTTCTTTTTAATTTTTGATTTAGAAAAGACTAATTACTGCTACAAAATAAAACTTATTTCACATTTACACCAAACTATAGTTTTTGCCATTTTCTACGGGAGGAAAAAAAGAACACCGGCTGAGAGCTGGAAAGCTGCAAGTCTGTCTGTGCCCAATTTCATAGAGCTGCTAAGCACAAACATTTGCTTAGCATGAAATTTCTACCTCGATAAAAACAGGATTATCAACAAAATTTCCACATGATTTTCAGGATGAGCAAACATCAGCTGAATACCAGTAACAAGCAATATGCAACAAATGGAAATTATGTTGGTAATCCTGTTTTTATAAAGGCAGAAATTTTATGCTAAGCAAATTTGTGTGTTTAGCAGCTCTATGAAATTGGGCCCTGGTGTGTTCGTGAATAAGAAAAGTCAAGCTCATAAGCTTGCCCCACAGTTATTGAACTATAGATACAAACATGTGTCCACAATGTTTGAATAAAAATTACAACACGATGACCTTGGTGTTTGAGTTTGATAAACCCACAGCGGGATCCGCGGCATTGTGTACACGATTAATATTAAAGGTTTCGCCCATGAATGAAGCAATTCTCCGTAAAGACAAGTAATGATTTCTCTTTTATCTCGGTCCGCAGTCACGACGATTTTTGTTTTGTTATTATTTTTTTATTTTGAGCGAGGAGGAACACGAAACCGGAATAAAAGTTGTTGCTAGGCAACTGGCAGCGATTCTATACTGGGAAGCAGAGCACAGAGAACGTCTATGAAACAACCAGCCTAGAAACAGCCTGTAGGGGCTAAAACCAAAGTCTTTATCCCGGACGCAAATTTAACATATTTTAAACCCTGTGACTTTCAAACTTTTTAACTGGATTTGTTTTATTAAACAAAACTGTTTATCTATTCTCTCGACTCAGAACTGCATGACAATTTACATCAATTACAATCTAAATTTACTAAATTAAACACTAATTTGTAAGTTTTTGATTAATTATCTCGATTGAGATTGTTGTCAGGTTGAAGTAGTAAGGTTAACATTGACCGAAAGCCCATATCTTGCACAGCTCAAGTAGATGGACTGGAGATGGACCCATCAACGCTGCCCTACCCCCATGTTCTCAAACCAATTCCTGACGTCAGATACTGCTCAAACGCTTGACAATCACAATACTCCACACATAAACGTAAAAGGGTCAAGTGATAAGACAACCAGAGCAGACTTGTCATGTCACTAGAACTCCTAGACCTATTTATGTTCACCATCAAATCCTTACACAAAGCACATGGGCAAATACGCTAATTGCCCTCAAACCGAATTTCTGAACGTCAAACACACTGATAAGAAAGTCAAGTTGAAAGAGGTCAAGTTCAGATGTCATGATCTATGACCTTTACAGACAGCACTGGTTTATCTTATTGACAGATTGTTTAGCTTGTTGATTTTGATGCATGTCATGTTGCACAGGGTCACCACCCTTGTAAAACAATAAGAAGTTGGTATTCGTTCGACTGTACATGTATGTGGGAAAAAGGTTACTCAAAATAGCCACTACTTTCGAGAACGAATTCTCTACCCTGTCTCTTTACAAAAGTTTGTTGAACTTTAAGATGGTTATAAATCATGAAGAAAAAATCATTTTACACCTTAATTCGCAATGCAAACAACTTGTGGATACCACCTATACCAGTCCCGAGCAATTTACACAGTGTGTTTTGGCTTGTCACCGTTTCTGGTGTTGGTACCTGTTGTAGATAAAGTGTTTGGCCATGACATGAATCCCTACTCACTGTGATTTTGAACGAAGATGTATGTAATATAATTTACATGCAGAAGTTTGAGCTTCATAAGTCGTGAATGTTTTGAGAAAGAAAGAAATCACAGAGCAATATTTTCAATGAGTCATTTGAGTCGCGTAAATCCGTTTTTATGCTAAAAAAGTATGTTCGTCTCATTACATAGACGAACATTATTTTGTGAAGTTGTTTGTGTTGTAAAAAAAAGTACCCACAACCATTTTTTAAGAATTACTTCTCTATGCTTAAAAAATCTTTTTTTGATTATAGTAGCTTGATGAAATTGGACCCATCTAAACAGCATATCCAGTTCATCTAGTAGAAACCAAAGTTGATTCTGTCTATCATTCCTTTCTACGTGTTAAAAGATACCAGCTTTTATGGATTCAATATAATCCAAAAACTCCTCCCTCAGGACAAGCGGAACCGATGCGGCAAAAATCACCCTAACTCCTTCACAGGTTATCGCCTTGATTATCACACCATCGCTACGTGGTCCGGTGCCACGACCCCTTTTAGTGGGAGTTATTTTATGATAAATAGAATGAAGTTGGTAAACTTGTTTCGAGCTATCCATCAACATGATACATTGCACTCTATGATTATGAACAATGTTAGCTCCAGCTGGCTCTAGATCAGTTCACTTTAGATTGTTTTTAGGTTTTGGGGGTTTTAATTACAGATCAGATCAGGGTCAGAGGTTGATCCGGGTCACCACCGATTTGAATATTCCATAATGTAGGGGGAATAGTTGGTTAAGTAACCAGTATTGTAGAACCTTTCACATTGTATCTAATAGCACTTTATCACTGCGCAGCCATCTTGAATTTCCCCATCGAACTCAATGTAATCTAACCGAGGCTGGAAGGAGAAATAGTCAGGTTCTTTTTTTGTACATTGAATATCGACATCTATTACTGTGACTGGATATAGGGAACATGCCCAAAATGATGGCAGCATGATGAATTACTATTGCGACAAGTGTCTGACATTGAACAAAGATGAACCCATGTAAGTCTTGGAACATGAACTCAACTGAAAAATTTGGTACAAATAAATGTGCAACACGAGAGTACCAACGAGAGGGGCCTTGAGTAACTCAAAGAAAACATGAAAAGGACAACAACACGCAGGTATGGCGTTCCATACTTCATCTATGTTACAAAAGCTCTATGGGTAATACACACTGTCTTTACCATGTATGAAGGAAAACACAATGTTTTCACCCTAAGTAGGTCTACTTATTTCATCAATACTTGTTTTTTAAGGGACTCCGACAGGTAGGATTTGGTATACTGGACAGTGGAACCACCTCCCCTCCCCTCCCCTCCCCTGGACACGGTTCAATCAGCTACACCATCTGTCGCAATTGGACAAAGCAAATCAAGGTAACCTACTCAAAGTAGTGTTCCAACTGAAGTAGTATTTGAGAGCATTTTCAAGGACGCTCTCCCTCTCCCTCTGTACAGATTTCAAACAGAGTCCAGTTTCTTCCCCTTTTTCTCGAAAATCCCCTGAACAGTGTGTCTTAGTTATAATGGTAATCGAGTTTGTCATTTGACGGCTCTTGCTCCCGAAACTCTTGCCGTCGGCAATGCCCTTTTGTCCCCATGAAGACCGCGTGAAGGAGAGGGTCTAACACGATGGATAAAATGGTATTCATCCCACTTTTAGCGTTAAATTGTCAAAATCCACTTAAATTTCTCCAGGCATTTATTAGCCGTTACCTTGGAAACGCATATTATTAGAGAGTACTATAACCTTGAATAGAGTATTAATCAATTTGATTTGAAATGGAGGCTTATCGGTGTTTAATAGCAACGGTTTATAGTTTAAAGGCAGTGGACACTATTGGTAATTGTCAAAGACTAGCCTTCACAGTTGGTGTATCACAACATATGCATAAAATAACTAACCTGTGAAAATTTGAGCTCAATCTGTCATCAAAGTTGCGAGATAATAGTAAAAGAAAGAAACACCCTTGTCACACGTGTGCGTTTAGATGGTTGATTTCGAGACCTCAAGTTCTAAATATGAGGTCTCGAAATCAAATTCGTGGAAAATTACTTCTTTCTTGAAAACTAAGTCACTTCAGAGGGAGCCGTTTCTCACAATGTTCTATACCATCAACCTCTCCCCATTACTCGTAATCAAGAAAGGTTTTATGATGATAATTATTTTCCAATAGTGTCCACTGCCTTTAAAGCTGTTATTCTGTTGGTAAAATACAGTCAATGGTTCATAAAATGAGATACAGTAAAACGCTCTATAAACCCAAAGAGTTAAATTGCAAATACTGATAAACCTAGCATTCTTTCATAATATAAGTTGTTTTTATTACACTCCACAACTCCCAGGTCAGACTTGACCCGGACTCCGGATCCCTAGGGCCTGACCCAATTAAGGGTCAGGCTGACCCGGAATGGTTCAGAAATGGGATATCAACTCAGATTCTGCGTCATTTAGACGCCTTTATTGGTCGTTTTTTAACATGGATTCAAGATAATACTGACCCAGAAATGGTTCAGGCCCAACGGGACCCGGATGGTAAGGATCCGGGTCAATTGTGCCCCGAAAGTTTCAAGAGTGTAGGCTCTTTACAACATCTCCTGTCCATTGGGCCTTCCTGGAACCATCCAAACACCTTTGGATACCAGCAACGACATTAAAATGGCGCCTCGGGCGTTCATCATTCACAGCAACAACCTCACACCTTCGCATTCCTTTAAGTCAGATAACTGTAAATCAGACAAATTCTTCATTTTGTAAACTTCATTTTTATGCCAAAAATGTTGTCTTGTCTATTATACGATTTATTTACAAACAAATTTTACTAACATACCAGCTCCATAAACCACAACATTGTTCTCAAAAATATCTTGATATGAGTAATTGATTGATAAAGTTATTTGATTGATTGATATGTTTAATGAAATTGTATTCATGTTTACTCGATTGTGAAATTACAACTGACGGCCAACCAGCTGGTTAAACCTGGTTGCTCCTTCAACTAATCATTTCAACCATACATCAATTTTAATAAGCAACTGGAAAGCCAAAATATTGCGGATTTTAAGTGTTTGTTTTTTCCGAGAGGCACTTCCGAGGGACGGCCTTGTAACTTGGTGCGTGGGAACAAGACTCAGGAGCTAAGAGGGTACGGGGCCATGGGCGATTTGGACCCACTCCAAATCGTAAAGGGCGACAGACGGTGTAACTTTACATCCACAGACGGGCACTTCAGTGTTTAATCCAGAGAAAATATATTATTTCACTCGGTTGATATATGTTTTTACAGTTCAGAAAATATGCATCAAAAAGAGAAAAAAAAACATTCAAGGAACAATAAGATAATTTTCTAAGAAAAACAAAATCACATTCAAGGACAAAAAGATCACATTCCAGGACAAAAAGATCATGTTCAAGTACAAAAGATCACATTAAAGGACAAAGAGATCGCATTCAAAGACAACAAGACCACATTCAAGGACAAAAAGATCACATTCAAGTACAAAAGATCACATTAAAGGACAAAGAGATCGCATTCAAAGACAACAAGACTATACATTGAGGGAAAAAACATATTTAAGGACAAAAAGATAACATTCAAAGACAAAAAGATCACATTCAAGAAAGACAAAAAGGTCACATTCAAAGACAAACAGATCAAATTCAAAGACAAATAGCGCATGCAAATCAGAAATAAGTGTACAGTTTTTGTCTGACGTTATTGACATTTCCTAAAATTGTATTCGGTTTATTAAATGGTCATTGTTGAGTTGAGACAACTGTCACAATGTCTTCTGTTCATGTGTAGTTGTTTTTTCCTGGGTCGTTGCTTTGTTTTGATAAAAACAGAATGGCACACAATTTAAAAGCTCCATTAGTTGATTGCGCCATCTTCGTGCCGCATCTTAGCATGGTATGTTTCTTACGATTAGGAAACTTAACCTTTTAGTTCTCATGAGACCGGACATTATTACCTGTTTTCGCTTGACTGTCTCGTATATCATCATACAATTTAATAAAAAAATCTGTGGGACTTCAAATAGTTTACATGCAACATTCTCGGAGTTTGAAAGACCTCGTAAATTGAATCACCTTTGGGTGGGATTTTTACTAGCCATGCCAAGCCCTGTGGACAGGATTTAACTGATGTGGAAAATAAGTTCGTATCAGATTAATTGAAACAACTTGGTTCTTTGACCTTTGAGGTTGTTGTGTAGATCCCAGCTATTACCGTCGGACTAAAGGCACTTTCACACGAAAGCAACTTAACAAGGGTCACTTGCTTTATTTTAGCATGGTTGCGAAGTTTTTCAAAATGCACTTCGTGTGAAAGGACAAAAATGTTTATCTTGCTATAAAGTATACGGCAAATATGATAAGAGATTTCACTATTTATAAGAGACCTTTCTTGGACAGTCCAAAAAATGTTGTCCTTTCAACTTGTAAAATGTCACCTCGCTCAAATAAAGCAAGGGACCTATGCTAAATTGCTGCCGTGTGAAAATGACTTTAGAGAAATTTCGACTTCGATGCAAGAGCTGTTTTTGTTTGATCGTTTGTTTGATTGTGTTCTGTTTGGGTGGGTTATTTTGAAACACTTTATCGGGTTGCCTTTCTACGGTATGATTGGTGTAGATTAAATTCTCTCTCTCTCTCTCTCTATCAAATTAAAGTTTAACCAAACATTTACTTTGGATCTCTAAAAATCTCGCATATAAATCCTTCCGTTGCGAGTAAATAATTAAACTCAATATTATTATTAACCCATCTTGAGACGACACATCTAATCTATTGTCAGTTCACATCTGTAAATTTCATCTCAGTCTTATGACATGTTGACATTGTACACATCTAGTATGTGGGTGGTACGAGCATTATGCATGCAGATGTTTTCATCAAATATTCACTCATTAAGAGAAAATAAGAACAACGGGTCTTAATCGGCTTGAAATGTCTCTATCTGGTTTTCCCAGCGTATTTTTGACAATGTATAATAATCTTACTTTTTCTTTTAGATGTATACAACCCGATGTTTGCATGTGCATTTCATTATTATTTTTTGACTGTGGTACATGTTTTATTAAACCATTTTTTAATTTGAAAGAACTTGAATTTGTAAAACAGTGACAAAAAAGTGTCAAACGATACCATATTATCTTGATATTCAACATATTAAGCACTTAAAGGAATGGACATTAATATTCGTACATTAATCTTTACCGTGTGGTTCCTTGACAACTCTGGACATTTTAAAGAGACAGATTTTTCTTTTTGACACTCTGTCACGTTACTTTCAGCTCACTGTAACTTCGGTCATCGTCACCATGTTCCGTGTTCACATGATGGCTACATTATTTATTTCACGGCGTCTATGATGGTAAACCAAAAGCATTCGAGACCCATCGTATGATAAATCGATGTTTTTCATTTCAATATGCATTGCTAATCGTCATCTAGATTTCAACACATCATCAACCCCATGAAAAAAAATGCACCCGGTTTTAGATGGCCGAGTTTGAGATAAGCCGAATATCATTGTTCTTTGTTGTCTCTTCCATTTTGCTTTCATTTTTTTTTTCAGAGGGATCTTCAATTACTAATAATAAATGCAAATTAATTACTACTATTTCGATGTCCGTTCTTCGCCTGCCCCATGCATGGTTCCTTATGATATGATACTGTGTCATGCATTTGTTACTTAGTTTGTTTCATATTACAATGACATTCTTTTGTATTTTAGAGCATTTTATTTTCAGTATAGTTTCAGTTTGTTGACAAGATTGTATATCTTGATTTCCTGCATTTATCACTGGATCCACTTCTATGTAAATGGATCAGTGCTATGATTTAGTACACGTAGCCTATACTCTAAGATGCGAGTCACATACATTTAGGCCAATACATGATTTGGCAAATACTTTGAAACCTTTGGGAACTTGTTGGAATCAGAAGGAACTATTCGCAAGAAACCGAATCGAGTCATGTACAGTAAGCAGTCAGTTTAAAAACAATCACAAACTTGTTTTCGATCTTTCCAAATCACGCAACACATCTTTCCGATTGTTCATTATATACATTGATGTTTCTAGTATCTAAAATATGCCTGGCTTTAACAACTTGTTAACGGGTTCAACAATTACAGTTAAGCGGCCAACTTAAGCCATAGAGGTTGAATTACTAAACCTTGACCAATGGATATGGTTCCAATAAGTAGTTTAACCCGGTAGTTTTATTGAATGTTAGTTCCAACCGTTAATAACTCACGCTGTGGCGTTGTGTATAAGTTTACTGCCACTGCTGTGATATTGATGACGATTTAAGGATGGACTGGCGCCGATTGTGCCACACGTCTAGCTTCATGCTATAGACAAGATGATCCAAAATCATCTGAAGGAATTTTGTCTAAATTGCCTTTGTGATTTGAAGAGGCACTGGACAACTTTGGAAATTGTCAAAGACCAGTATTCTCACTCCCAACATATGCATAAATCTGTAAAAATTTGGACTCATTGATCATCGAAGTTGCAAGTGAATTTAATGACAGAAAAAACACCCTAGTGCACGAAATTGTGTGCTTTTAAATGTCTAATAAAAGGCGTCAGGCCTGGTCTTTTAACATTTTGAGTGTGAAATGACCTCTTTCCCAAAAACTATACGTTACTTCAGAAGGAGACGTTTCTCATAACGTTTTATACTATGAACAGCTCTCTAAAGTTTGTATGCTAAAAATTATTTGAGTAAATATCAATAGTGTGCAGTGCCTTTATTAGACTCAGATCCATGAAAGATAAATCAGATTTGTGATTGGTAAACTGCCGTTAGTGACAACTATTTAGTTCTTAAGTGTACTTGTGTAGTAGTACTAGCAAAATGACAAAGGTACCTCGATATTCAAATGTGCAAGAGTACGCAGAAGTGTGTAGATTTAAAAAGTCAAAAACATTTATTCACACTCCAGAGTGAAATGCACTTCTTTTCGAAATTTATCAAGTTTGTTTTATGTAAAAGTGTGAGCACGATCGGTGTAGTATGATGGGAAGCAAAACAAGGATTATGTAAATGATGCCATGCTCAAGGTCACTTTTCAAATTGGAAAAAAAGAATAATGTACAATTTATATGTATATGTAATTTTAAATGTTTGGTCGCACAAAGTCACGCCACCCAGACACGGTAAAGCAAAGTACAACGAGCAAAAAGTGCAATTCCCCTTTGCAAGTATATTCGAACTGAATAGACCATAACAGAAAATCCGTCAATGTATCATCAATTAGATGCAAACAATTCGCTGAACTTCATGTTGAACTCTATACTGGACCATCTCCAAATTCACAGTGGTTTGTTTTGCTTCAACCCGGACGTCACGCTGGGTGGAAGGGTAAAAGAGGTTAACCACATTGCCCTATCGCAGTGCCGAGAGGGCTCGGGTGGGTGGAGGTGGGAAGTCTGGTAAAAACATTAAAATATCCAACTAAACACAAGGACTAAAATACATACACATTTTATTTTGTTTATAATATCAAATCTGGCTGGAGCCATATTCCCATGAGTTAAAAGGTTAATAAACTGCATTCAATTTTTCTCTCAGAAAATTTGCGGTTTTATCCGATACTAATTTATCTTGTTCTTGTAAATCCATTCATCTCCATCAGCAATGATTCCACTGTTGATTTTCACACAAAAATTGGACTCTTTCAAACTATTGGTTCAAGGTTAACATCGTATTTTGTATTTTGTTTATTTCTTTGCTGTTAATGTTACGTATTTTCAGCGTGTTTGTAATATGAGGAGTGGTCTTAAGTGTGAATAAAAAAATTCCTCCGTGGAACAAAAACAAACAAAAAACATACACTACTGGCATATTATAAGCGTCAACAGACAAATAAACTTATGCATTGCATCGTCAAATGACGTCATCGACAACATGATCAGACTCTCGGTTTCTGTGAGAGCTTGAAAACTTACGAGCCATTATTAGAGCTTGAAAACGTATACGTTCTTCAAAGAACAGTGTATCGTGGCCCTGGCCTAAAAACACATATATCATTCAGTTTCCATTGGGAATTGTAATGACCTTGATTCGTTTAAAATTGCGAACACTGGTGTCAAAATTGTCTGTGAAATATTGAAAACTGTGGGTGAAAAGTTGAAAACTGTGGGTGATAATTTGAAGCTATATTTACAAGTCAAAATTGCCCACTTGGTGAAGTTGACCGTAAATGGTAAAGTAACAAACAAAGTGCCAAACCCTCCGTAAAAAAGACCCCCAAAAGCACTCCAGAAAACCCCATTATGTGTTACACTTAATTTGCCGACAGTCTTTTCGTCATTAGTACGATAAAAGAGTGAGTTTGTATTCGTAGCTGACAGGGGTCGGAACCTATACACTCTTTCTCCAGGCATAACACATTTTGTATTCAATGTTGCAAATTCACAGCTCAGTCCTTTTCTACCCTCAACACAACTTCATCCTTGAGTCCATTGTGTAACAACAAAGCTAAGGTGTGAACCACTCCACCACTTCAAAGGAAACCCTGCTTTTTATAACGAGCTTAGGGTGCGTCTTAAACAGTCATTTCACGTCAAATATATATACATTGTACAAGTCATTTCTGTGACAAATTATCAAGTAATTTCTGCGACAAGTTACATTATTTAAATACTGTACATAAAACGAAAGGTCTGAAGTAGTTCTTGCTCCAGAAAACTTTACAACTTTTATGCCCCCCCCCCTCCCCTGCGGTAACTCACACGAACGCAAAAACGTTCATTGCAAAATCCCAGTTATAGTGTTTCCTAAAACAAGTGATCAGTAATTCCAAGTTACATTGTTTAAAAACTATGTGTATAAACAAACGATCATTGCTAAAATAACAATTCTCAACGATGCTCGAAAGTAGTTCACTGCTCCAGAAAACTTTACAACTTTTATGTTTTCCTCATTGGGTGAAAACTCAAGAAGAGTTGATTGCAAAAGTTGAATATTAACTGTTATTTCAGATCAAATGACTAGTAATTATGTGCCAAATTATTACATTATTAAAATACTATATTGAAAGAAATAGATGCTTAAAGACAGTGGACACTATTGGTAATTGTCAAAGACTAGTATTCACTGTTGGTGTATCTCAACATATGCATAAAATAACAAGCCTGTGAAAATTTGAGCTCAATCGGTCGTCGAAGTTGCGAGATAATAATGAAAGAAAAAACACCCATGTCACACGAAGTTGTGTGCTTTCTGATGCTTGATTTCGAGACCTCAAATTCTAAACTTGAGGTCTCGAAATCAAATACGTGGAAAATTACTTCTTTCTCGAAAACTACATCACTTCAGAGGGAGCCGTTTCTCACAATGTTTTATACTACCAACCTCTCCCCATTACGCGTCACCAAGTAAGGTTTTGTGCTAATAATTATTTTGAGTAATTCAGTGTTGGAGTAATTACCAATAGTGTCTACTGCCTTTAAAAGGCCAATACTCAACGATGTTCTACAGTGGTTCTGCCCCATAGAACTTGTCAACATTTGAACGTTTTCTCCCTTGGGGTGAAAACTCACGAACAAAAAAAGTTGCCCAGTATATCCTGAAAAATAACAGTTTATTCTATCCATAACTTGACAAGCTCAACAGTCAGTCGGCCATGAAAATAATAATAATATCTGTGAACCATTGAACCATGGAGGAGTGTGTAACATGTATGAATAAACTAATTCAAAAGTATTTTTTTACGCTAACAATTATTTTGAGTAAATTACCAATAGTGTATAGTGCCGTTAATGTTGCCCCTTGGGATGAAAACTAACGAACGCAAAACAAAGTTGATTGCAAAACCCAAGTTACAATAGCCTATCATAAAACAAGTGATCTGAGTTTAGTGCATCCATAACTCCACAAGCCGGTCAGTCGGCCATGAAAGTAATAATATCCTTTTAAATTAGTGAACCATGTAGGAATGGCTACCATGGATGAATAAACTAATTCAAAATGCAAATTCAGTATCTGCCGAAGTGGACACTCCATCGCAACCGAATAAGGAATTCCCAACTCTCAATGGATTTGCCTAAAGAGCCAGATGAATAACACCACACTAAAAACAAGGTCAACGATAACTAATGAAAGGCACATCAAACTTCCAAGTAATTAATTCTCAATGACTTCACCCACACCCGCTTGGAATAACACACACAGCTTATTTCCCTCCACGTCATTTTTTTTTAGTTTTGCAACATGCCTCACTCTAGCCCATCAGCCCATTCCCAAATTCGCTATGAGTTATTGGATAATCACCAACAGAGGCAACTTTAGAACCTGGAATGTAATTTACATTCACATAAACATTCCAACAGCTATAAAGAATGAGTCGCTCAATGTTGTTGTATTTACGATACACAGGGACGTCGAAATACAAACCACTCCGTAAAGAATGTTGAAAGTGTGCTGTACGAGTAGAATCACGGTACATTAAATATTCTGCTCGTTAAAGATTATATCCACTTCGGTAATAGTTGAGAAAAACAAATTAACTATTTATAAACGGTACTTCTTTTTTTTACGCCACCAATTAAATTGCCACAAGTACGACGCGCCTAAAATGCAGCCCTTGTCGAGGACATTTTGCCCCCTCCCCCTCCTTCCCGAAACAAAGTTCATAGAGCTTGTCTTTCCCTCGGTTTACGCTGCCACTAACAACTTTTAGTGACGAAATTGTGGGAGCTTTGTCTATTTTTACAGGGCCCAGATTCATAAAGTCTGTGTAAGCACAAAAACCTGGCTTAGTACACAAAAGTATCAATTAACAGAAACAGGTCACCAGCCAAAATGACTCTAACTTCACATTATAGTTGTGACTGGTGCCACAAAGAAATGTGCCAAAAATACTGCTTAAAATAAAAGCTTTATGAAATAATTATTGGTTTGTTACTGATGATGTCTTATTAAAAAGTAAGATCCAGATCAATATGGAGTTCATTTAAATAATGTCAATTAAATTCACATCTTTAATCACCGTCACACCCCTCAAACACCAATTACTAGTGGAGAATATTAATTCAAGTCAAAGAGGGACTGGCGATCCTGAAATGCCAACGGACCATTAGGTAGTACCAGCAGCGTGCATAAGTTGGCAGGATTTAATTTCACGATGATTATTATTCGCTTGATGGAAGTAAAAAGTTTAATACACCTTAGTAATTGGCTGAATTATGAAAGGACGGATAATAATAATCCGTCGACCCAATTTCGCTTTTGCAAAAATAATCCAGCAAAAATAAATCGTCAAGCTTAAAGTACGTTCCTCTCATTATAAGGTTCTTTCCATGATGTATTTATATTTAATTCATGCTTAATGGTTTTACTGTTGACGTTGTGCTACCACAAAACGTTTGTTTCGAGGTTCTCAGCAAAGGGCACAATTGAATGACTAGCTAAACTTTGCTGCTATTAAACTTCGCTGCGAAATTGTTGACCGTGTGAACGCATAAGGTGGCCAATTCGCTGCTAACTTCCCTGTTAACTCCGAAAGTTGACAGAAACACCTTTTACAAAAACTTGCCCAGGGCATAAGACAATTATTGTTGGTGTAAGATTGAAACGGTCCAGACACAATATGCTCAAGTCAAAGGCGGTGACAACAGCCACAGTTCATTGACCCAGGCAGTCCCATGTACACGATGTTAACCAACTCGAGGAATTCCAGGAGGAACATTTTGTTGTTCTCCATTGTTAAAACTTCTTTTAGAGACATCATAATTATTTACTTTTCTAATATCATCATTTAAATTTAGATAATTCTGTTTTGTCAAGTGATGGGGGAGAAAATGGCCCAACCGCCGAAATATATTGTATTCATACTTTGAATCCCAAGGTACACGCATTCTTAAAGTAAGACAAGAATCTTATTTCAAGAAAAAATGTTCACCCCTAAAGTAATTCTCTACACAGATTTCTTGGAGACACACGAGAAAATGTGTTTTTATTTTTGTTATTTCAAGAATACTTTTTTACAGCAGTGAGTGTTTAAAGTGACACACTCCAGCTTAGAACTGAGGTGGATCAGGAGCAATGATAGAACCAGTCAAGGTCGTGTGACTCTCAACGAGGGTCAAAGATCTGTTGTTGACCCACCGTGGAGTCAGACTGACCCCCGTCTGGTACATGGGTCATCTTACCTACTTTACGGCAGAAAGCGACTACACTCTGGTCAGTCTGGTGTCTGATAGTACCTTTTTTGTGTCATGGCAGCTCAGCGGTTGGCAACGACGGACTGCTAAAGACAAACTGAATGTGATGATGATGGCCACATTAAATGACAAGCACAATGGCAACTTACCTCACAATAGTCCATAGCCAGGTCCATCTTTCCAAGCTTTCGATAAGGAGTGGCAAGATTAAGTTGCACAACAGCCCTGAGTTTCTGACTCCATTCCTGCCCCCTGCATCTCACCAGTTCACTCGCCTTCACCGAGTATCTCAATGCTTTATCATAATCCTTCAAACTCATATACACCTCAGCTAAATCTCCGTAAGTGTTACACTCCAACCCCCTGTCTCCCGTCTTCACGGCCATTTTGAGTGCTTTGTCTAAGTTATCCAAGGCCTGCTGGAAGTGTCCGAATCCATGATTGGCGTTGCCAAGACAGAGATGAATCGGCCCCACCAAAGGGTCCTCTTGAGATGCAGTATTGTTCATGCTGTGTCGGGCATACGACATGGCCTTGTGGTACTCACAGAGTTTCTCATTAGCCCTCGCGAGATTTAGGTAGGCCTCTGCACGCAGTTCTGGCTCATCCACCTCGTTAGCGATGTCAATCTGTTGGATAGCGTAGCCGAGCATTTCGCGATGGTCACCCCAGTCACCATAGGCCCAGGCCAAGTGACCAAGGAGCACAAACTTGAGACGTTTGTCTCCTACCTTGCTTAGGGCACCTTTCCATTTCCTCACTGCCTGCTCTTGTTGGGTGTTATTATAAAGCTTTAAACCTTTCTGTATTTGTTGTTTGGCAGCCCTCTGCCCCATGTTGACACACGACACTAGGGCGGTAAACCTTAACAAATGGACGACCCAGTCATGTTTCGGCACCTAGATGTGTTGACTCGGCTTGTGGAAGTTACAAAAGTTGTTCTGTTTTTCCATCAACGCCTTCTCCAGACCAGCATACCAGTAGGTCTAGCAAAGAGGAAATAAAGATTTGTGTGTTACTGCCAATAATTATCTTAGTCCCAATTTGTTGGCTACTCGTATAGGCGTAAAAAGGGAAACAATCACCTCGTCCAAGGTAACCCTCCAGATAGTCCTTACTCTATGGTATGAGCATAGAGCAAGGAAGTATGAGAGGGTACAAAAACAATTTGGAACCAATCTTGTATTTCCGCGTTTCAACTCAATTGAACCGAACCGATTATTTGGAACCGATACTGGAAAGTCTGGTCTGGTCCAAAGTGGTTGTTAAAACTTATGTTGCTAATGAATGTAGTCAGGGAGCTGGATAATTAATGTTTCCTCAGTCAGGTGTAGTGAAACAAGTGATACTCTGAGAACTAGTGACAATAAGCAACTAAATAAAATCATGAACAAAGTACCGGCACTGTTTTTGTTAAAATGGATAACTTTCCGTATGGCGCCACCACTTTTTCACTCATTTTTACAAAAAGGGATATATCAATCAGGTAAATTAGATACTATATTATTTTATTTCGAATGAAAAAGTGGTGGCGCCATACGGAAACTTTTCCGTTAAAATCATCATCAAATCCGAAGTGCATTTACTACTGCATTTTTAGATCATAATTTTACTGATATCCGGATTGGTTTCGCCTAATTTAATCGCACAAATTATTTAATTAATTAATCAACAAGTTTGAATGTACCAACGCATGAATGAAGTGAAAAACCATGGAAACTAATCGAGATTGATAAAACCAGAATAGCAACTGAGCTTCACTCACCTTTTCAAGTGTACGAACAGTGTCCTAGAAAACTAGGAAACACGGACGAGAGCACCCGTAGAAAGTTTTCAATGCTAAACGGATGTTAATTGGGCGATGACAGACTATCTCTTGAAATTATACCGTGCGATACTACTACGGTAATACTTGATTGTAGTTGAGCAAAATGTACACCGAGTATTTGTGGCAGTCATGTCATGCATGCAGTGGACGGCGCAGCCTGAATGTAGAAACCAAGATGTGCCGAACTCACAACCCGCACGCGAGATGCATCAAGCCCCTGCACTCTGCGGACTGAAGGCACACACGAGACCGCCCCAACACAAGAAGAAGCAACACTGTGATTTATGCACCGAGAAAACCAAAACAAATCACCGAGAGAGAAATTCCTTCAGTTCGTCCCTCTCTCTCTCAATGCGAGCTTTCTCGCCTCACCGACCAGAGCTGTTATCACTGCACTCAGGCATGCCTTTATTTGTCAATCCTTAAAGTCACTCCATCCCCAAATTACCTAACACAATAAAGTTAGACGCTTCGTTGAAGAATACGTGGGATGGGATCTGGTTAACGACATAAGTTCGGCGTCCTATGTTGTTATGGTGTGACCGTGGCAATGTAATTATGGTCAGAAAACATGAAGCGAGCTAACAGTACTGAACATCATGGCGCACTTGCTTGGTAGGGAAATTTACGAGCTGAATAAAATCTGGTCGTACGCCGTGAGATTAAATCACAACTGACACTGATACGCCGGTACCAATAATTGTGTTCTGTCCCCACGCAATGGCCTCTAATATAACAACAAAAACATTCTGCAGAGTGTCGAATAGTGATGACGTAACACAAGGATGTTTTTCAACTTTGCTCACCATGCCGCGTCCCTCATTAACGAGATGTGGGATTAGACCTCAAGCATTTCCAAACCGTGAAATTAATTACGAGCTGCCAAGGGAAAGCAGAAACACATCTCCAAGTAATAATTATTCCCTTGCATGTGGATGGGGACGGATATACTTATGGCTTCGTGACGAACCCAACGTACATTGCACATTTATGTTGCATTTAATATGTACAGCAACGTCAAAATGGAATCTCCCAAAAATGGCGCGAAAACATAGTCACTTTCACAATGACGTCATCGTAAGTTTGCCGAGTTACAGTTGCCCATGCAGATGAAGTGGTATAAATGCACGTCTTGGTTGATTAACAAAATGACTATGCCTTCCTCGACTGCATGGAAAGATGATCGAGTAATATTATCGCCTAATGCACTATACACCAGACATGATTTCATAATGGCGTCAAAGACGATGAACATGAGATGTCAACTAGTGTGTTTCAATTATTGTCCGTAACGTTTGACATTAACCAGCTGTGGACGGTCTGATTCCCGCCCGCTTTATCACTGACTGGTTGCTTCGTTGGTTGTGAGAGATCCCTGGCGGTATACTCTAAAAGGAATGTCACCTCGCTAATCGCGATGACCTGCTGTATGGCGTTCGTTTCCTACTGAGCGTCTGGGCAAATGCCTCTGTTGATCTACATTTTAGTTAGTTTCTGATTTTCCTCGTCCCCACCCCGAGTCTCCTAATAAATATTGGAAGAATAAAAATGGGGGGGGAGGGGTTCTCCTACACTGAAGAGAAAAGGTTGATATTTGAGCAAGATTTGGCTTCCCGTCTCAAGAAGAAACAGTTTATTTCAACACAGAGAAAGCACTTTTCTCAATTTAAAAATCAAAACCTTGCTGGCATGCTAAAGTAAAACTACTTCAGTTAAAGTGTGAAGTATTTCGAAATCGACAGCAAATTGTTGTTCCTTTTCTAGTCATGTAGATGCATATAATATTTTTTTGCGAACGAATTAAGAATTGCTAGTACATGTAATTTGGCTAGACTTTGTAACTTTATTGGGAGAAAAATCATGTTATCAAAAACTATGATACAGAAAACGTCTGCCTGTACTCATTCCAACTTCCAACTTCTGCTCGACCACATCGCGGTGTAAAGATTGATTCTGCGAAAATCTTAAAATTCTGCGAACGACACTTCATATCAATCAAGTATAATTATGTTCTCTTGTTTACTTGGCTAATTGGGGGCTTTCCCTTCAACCGCTTGATAACTGAACTAATCTTTGTCGCTGAGGGCACTATGCAGAAGGAATATAGTTTAAACGTCATAAGTGGTCCACCTCAGTAAAACCAGCAAAATTTTGGGAGTCTATGTAAAGGTAGAGACTGAAAACCAAATCAACATGCAACGTATACTCTGAACCGGTGAAAGTTGTTCAGGAATGACTAGGGAAACTTCCTGTATGGCCAACCTTAACTCAAAAATTCAAGATTCGTCTTCAATAATTGCGCATTATGAACCATAAACTGTTTTCAGTTTGGGATATTTCAAACAACTGAATAATTTCAGATACATCCTGACAAGTGATTTAGTTCTGCTACTTTTCCTTTTTTTTATTTCTGAAAGGATTTGTTGACAAAGTCACAATAACAACCAAATGACCCTGATATTTTGACAATATTAACAAATGTTTGCAAGGCAATGGACACTATTGGTAATTGTCAAAGACTGGCCTTCACAGTTGGTGTATCTTAACATATGCATAAAATGCCAGAACCTGTGAAAATATGAGCTCAATCGGTCATAAAAAAAACACCCTTGTCACACGAAGTTGTTGGCGTTTAGATGGTTGATTTCGAGACCTCAAGTTCTAAATCTGAGGTTCTAAATCAAATTGTTGGAAAATTACTTCTTTCTCGAAAACTATGGCTCTTCAGAGGGAGCCGTTTTTCACCATGTTTTATACCATCAACCTCTCCACATTACTCGTCACTAAGAAAGGTTTTATGCTAGTAATTATTTTGAGTAAACACCAATAGTGTCCACTGCCTTTAAACCACAATTCGTTTTAGTTGGTGGGTTATAGTTTGCAATGGATAATTTCTCCGTACAACCCTTAAAATATAAAAGACAAAACATGATTAAAAGACAAAACATGATTTTTGTCAGACTAAATCCTTCATTTTGACAAATATGGCTATGTTTAAAACAAATTCAAAATAATAGTTGTAAAAAACAAAGGTTGAAATCAAGTGGGTAAATTAATTTGAAAACGGTTCAACAAAGCAATATCTTGTTTGAAGGTACTTTCCCGACACTAAAATGCAGGATATTACCTTTCAACAATTCTAATACCTGAACGATTGTCTTTTTAAGATATTATTTACGATAAAAAAACAACCCTTGGAAATAACAATATGAAGTATGTACACCTCCTACCCATTTCTAAATATTTTTGTCTGAACTAATCAGCTTTCAAAAAATCTTGGGTAAACAAAACATATTTTGAACTATATAGATGTACACACTCTCATCCATAATACACATAAAGTATTTACTGAATTCTAACCACAACTCTGTTTTATATACACCGTTTGTTTGAGAAACACAGTTTGAAAAATTTTCTCCTCATAAAAAACAGCTAATGTACAACACTTTCAACTGACTATTAGTCACACCGTTTACTTGAGTAACCAAGTCAACAAAGAAACACATTTCAGACAAAAAACTTAGGATAAAGTAGTTGCAGATCTTACTCATTAAAAACCATTCTTGCTATACAACACCCCACAAAAATAGAAAGAGCTGAATTAAACATTTATAAAGCTGTACTCTAGCATTCACACAAGGGCCACACAAATTAATTTAATCTTTAGACCTGGGGGAATATGGTGCCATGAATAACATCATCTCTTCATTCAAGAGAATATTTCTTTATACAAAACACACAAGTTAAATACAATTTACATTTGGGCAATAACTTCACCCAACTTTTATATGAATACAAAAACTGTTCCCCCTTGTTTTTCATTTTTCAATTTCTTGTGTCAACAACTTTATCTTTAAAATTGGGCAAAAAAGGTTGTATACATGTACTGTATAAAGTAAAGTTTTCTTTGCTCAACCCCAAATTGTTTAAAATTTACCAAGTCAGTTTCCCTTGTGGTTCATTCCTTATAAACTTGGGTGTGATCCCTGGCTACAGGGCAGTTCACGGTTGCGTGGTTTCTGACTGGCACCATCAAACTAAACTAAGTTATTGACAAAATAGAGAGATTGTCAACATAGGGCTAGACAGCTCAGTTGGTAAAATGCCGGCACGTTAATCCAGTAGTCTTTGGTTCAAATCCCTCTCTAGTAAATTTTTTCTTGGCTCAACCCCAGATCATGTATAAAGTTAAATACATGTACAAAAGTTGCTTAACTAAGGCAGAACCTGTGAACGTAAATCATGCATTTTTTGTTCCCTGACAGCGAGCCTAAGGTCTTTCGCTTCTTGATTCTTCTGCTCTTTGTTGTAGTAGTGTTCTCGACGTTGGATCTCGTTGTTTCGTTTTTGGTTTTCCCTGGAAGCTGCTTGGTCATTTTCTTTATTCAATTTCTGCACATGTCGTCTTGTGAGGTCATCTTGTCTCTGCTGCTTGATGTCCTGTTAAACAAAATGAAAAAAGGTGAAAGATTCGTTAGACACACAGATGGCGTTTTAAAAATGTCTTCATTGCCTTTTGCAGTTTTTTTGTTTTGTTTAAACCACATTGTTTCCCCCCCCCCCAATGTGATTGTTCTTTTATTCTTAAATTCTTTCATTGTAAACTTAC
The DNA here is from genome assembly GCF_902459465.1 of Asterias rubens. Lineage (NCBI taxonomy): Eukaryota > Metazoa > Echinodermata > Asteroidea > Forcipulatida > Asteriidae > Asterias > Asterias rubens. The sequence continues at coordinate 3,683,055 of NC_047067.1, forward strand.
TTGAAATTCGACAATTAAAAAAAAGAAAAGAAAAGTGAACCCCTGTTCCATCCTACCCTGGAGTAGGATATGGATCAAGTTTTCAGTCCTTAAGAACCAAGGCACTCTGAACAACTGCAACAATCGATCTTTCAACTTCTAGCGCGTCCAGTCACTCATAACTGTTTCAGAGGCTGAACTTTTTACGTACTTCATTCAGAATTAAGCCTGGCATAACTCTGGAGTGCAGTGTCTGAACTTCTTTGCTGGGATTCTAGAACTTTAGATGCGGGAAAGAAATATGGCCTCATCTATCCACTCACCTGTCTTCGTCTGATAGTATCATGAATCTCTCTCTCCCTCTGAGCAACAATCTCTTCCCGTCTCTGCGTCCTCGTCCTCAAAGCGTCTAACCTCTGAGCATTCCTATCAGCCTCTGAATTAGATCGCTCCTGTTGCTGTTGGGCAATGCTGGAGCTAACGGTGCGCTTAGCGTTGTGGATGCTCTTTAACTTGGCTTCACTGTCTCGCTGACGCTGGACGTCACGTCTTGTTACATCCGCTGCAAACTTCCTAAAAAATCAAGACAGAAGTTGAAAAAGTAGTTTTAATATCCAACTACTAGAATGCAGTTTAAACATTTATTCCAATATTGGTAACAACAAACACATGTATCAAAATACAGTTTAAGCATTACATACCTATAAATAGTGATTGAAACATCATTATTAAAAATTTAAGATAACTAGACTGTTACATTTAAGCAGTCAATGCAATTTTCCCATGTTTGATTTGATTCAGAGAATGATATGATAATGATAATGGGCTGATCCTTACTTGTCTCAATTATGTAAATAAATTCTCTGGTGTGGTCAACTTTAAGGAGCGAACCATTCTGACAAAAAGTTTAACATCAAGATAAACATTTGGGCAAATAGTAACACTTGTTCTTGTAATGGCAAGCTGTTTGCCTTTAAAAGGCACATCAATAAGGAAAATGCTAAATTACTAAAACATTTCATGGGGCACCAAGGCAATGGGGCATGTGGGCTGTTACTCCATTGCCTCGATCCTGCAATAAGCATAGACAAATCCTAAATTAAATTAATTAAAGGCTAATTTTCTTCAGAAAGATTTTAAAATTTTAACAACATTAAATAAGCATTCTGTTATGATGCCAAGGTTACCAGTATAAGCAAGGGTTGTTGAGTAAAGAGTTACAAGTAGTTTTTTGTCATGCAGTTGAAAATGTTAGGAAAGGAGAAAAGTGAAGGAACAATTATTGATATGAGAGCATGCAAGGACAGGAAAAACCTATTGGGCACCACTATGACCCACACCCCCTTTATGTCAGATTAAATAGAGCAATGTGGAGAATCACTGAGGCACATTATAAAAAACATAGGCCTACAACTGTACAAGACATTGATGAAGAAATAAGAAATGTTCAAGTCATGCTGACCATGGCCCATGGCTGATTTCACAGAGAGAGAAGATTCTTCTTGAGATGAGTTTTTTTGATGCCAAAGTTCTTCTTTTGTCACATTACACACTGCTTGGTATTTGTTGTTACATGTAGTTCTGGACTATATAAACTCAGCTCTAACATTTAACTATATGTACATGTAGCTCTTTATTTGATCGAATAGGGCCTACCCAATCCACTGACTCTGTTTACCACAGATTGTTGAGCTTACAGCATTAGCCCAACACTTTTCTGCTAGCTATGTAAAGTGAATTTTGTTTAGTTACAGGCAAAATGCACATGAAAAATCAAACATTTGATTCCTTGCTAATCTGTAAAAAACGTTTTAAAGGTAAAGCTTTACAATGGAACTGTTCCCAATGCCCCCGTTTCATAAAGCTTGTAGGCACACAAACTTATTAAGGATATAATAGTATTGCTTTGCAGAAACATGTTAACAACAAAAATTACATGAAGTTTGCAATTGTGGCTGGTGCCCCACTCAATTTTTGCTGAGCCAATAAATTTGTCAAACTTTTTTGTTTGTCCCAGGCCTTGCAGAATAAGACTTGGATGACAATAGAAATGATAAATATGTACTCATAGCATAACATGTGTATATGTACACAAATACATCAGCTTTGTAGTAAAAACATACATCAAATAATCACTAAACCACAACACTAAATAAAATGGAGGAAAAACATCATGCAATGTTCAAGGGTTCAAAGTTCATGCAATGAGAAGAATGATGCGTTTGTAAAGCAGATTATGAATGGGAACATTGAGCGAATCATGCAACACCACATGAAACTGGTATGTGTACCTTTGATACATGACTGCTAAGTAAATGAGGCATGCAGAAGAATGAACTAAACTACTACATGGAGGATGGTTTGATGAGACCACACTTACTGATGAGGTAGTTTAGGAGCGATAGCATTATGGGCTTTCATTCCCATCGACGTCTGAACAGCCGATTTGACCTCCGTGCACACCTCAGATTTTTCTGTTACTGTGACAGTGTGACTAGCTTGACCTAAGTTTTTGTTTGTCGAGTTCTGAGTAACTGTCTGCTCAGAAAGCGACTGCTTTTGAGATACATTTCTTTGAGTGATGGTGTTCTGGGTAATGTCTGGGTGTGTTATGTTTGGCGTGTTACGTGACATGAATTTTCTTTCTGGGTAGAATGTCTGCTGGTAAGGTCTGTTTTGATATGAGTTAGCAGCATGGTTTTGAGTCACAGATGAGCTGGATTTTTCTTCTAAATGTTGTACTATTCTGATTGTTGATTGATTCTGAGTAAATCTATCTTTGGATTGTTCATGAGGTGGGGAGGGGTTCATCAACACAGGTCTTTGGGTAGAGGATTTATCCATTAACATCAGCTGCATAGCATTCAGCATATCTTCAGCATTGTGCTCATGTGACTGCGAGTTCTCAAACAAAGCTAGCAGTGATTTCTCAAACTCTTGATTTCTCATCTGGCTGCTTTTCGCTTTTGTCAATTGAATGTTTTTCTTCTGCCCCTTGGTGGTGCCCTTTTGAAGTTGTGACATCATTTGGAGTGATTTGACCCCAGTGGATTTTGAGCGGTGAATTTTGTCACTTCGAGAGTTCTTTTGTGTTTTCACTACATATCCTTCAGATTGTTGAGGGATTGAATTTGGAATAATAGTATAAGAATGATTTACTATGTATGGATTCGCTACAATCTGTCCTCTTGGGGAAATATCCTGTCTTGTGGGTTGCTGATCATTTAGTTTTGACTCAAGAGGTGGGGTTAAAGTCATCCGCTCACTGAAAACAACATCTTTGACTGTTAATGCCCTTTCATGAGGTCTTTCTTGAACTGTTAATGCCGTTTCCTGAGGTCTTTCGTGGAATGCTAATGCCCTTTTCTGAGGTCTTTCAGTGACTGTTAATGCCCTTCCCTGTGGTCTTTCGTGGACTGTTAATGCCCTTCCCTGTGGTCTTTCGTGGACTTTTAATGCCCTTTCCTGAGGTCCTTGTCTTTCAGTTAAAGGAGACTGGGTACTACCACTGGGGACTCTGTAGGCATAGGTATCAATATTATTATATTCAGGTTCTGATGTTTTGTCTGTAATCTTGAAAGCGTCTTTAGTGTGTGCGAGGTGTGACGTGTCATATCGCATTATCAGTGATTCCTGTACAGCTAGTGATGCACTGGGTATTCAGACATTTGGATTCACACACAAAAATAGGGGTAAGAGAAAAAGAGAGAGATTGAAGTCAACATTAAAAATTAAGGGGAAAAAAAGGTTTGCCATACCATAACTATTTGTTTTCTTTGCATTTATTGTTTTGGGCCTTTCAAGTAGCTGAGCCACAAAAGTTTCAAAAATAGTACATGTCGAAGAGCATCAAATACAATTTCAAAATTTCAATGCCTTTTTTTCGCCTAAAATTCATTGGTATACTGTCCAAGTTAGTGCACATTTCAAATCTGCAATTCAAGAACATAACAAACTACCGTGTGCATTTATTTTGATGACAGCAAAATTTGAGTAAAAGAGAGATAGGCACTCCTTGAACATAATGAAATCTGGGGATGGTCTTTTAGTATTTCCGCTGCCCAAAAGTCCTTTCACATTCACAAATTTTTCACTTTTTTTAGCATTTTAGAAGAGGGAAAGGAGAAAGCAGGGATTCAGTTGTATTGAAAATATTATAGGCAGTGATTTGATGTTATGATTTTTACACTCGCATGCAGGATGGACAACTTATGAATGAATAGACCCATTGCACATGGGGTCACAAGCCTAAACAGCTCTCTCAACGGGGTCAAAGGAAGACCCATCATTGGCTGTTGAGTTATGCACTTTTTCTATTGTTTGGCCTGTGATGGCGGCCAATTCAAGAGGTTTATTGTTAGGAATTTCTTGGATATTCAAAATCCAAGAAAGAAAAAAAAACGTTTTAAAGTTTTGTCGCACTTACAAATTAAAAATTTTGAATTTTTAACTCAAAAGTTCATTTCATCAAGAAACTTGTTTACAAAACACAACTTGTAAAAGAAAAAAAAAAGGGTATCCTTCTGACTGACACATTGTGGGGTTCATAAAACACTTTTTGAATTTCCACAAGAATTTGTAAAATGTTCCACCTGTAAAATTTAACATGGAGGTAAAAAGAAATGCTCTCACCATGTTTGCACAAACAAACAAATATTTATTGGGTACTTTTTGCTAAAGATTAATTGCAACAGCATGTAGTGTTTGATAAGTTTGAAACAAAACTTCAGAATTAAACATTAACAAACCTGCATCGCTCTTCCTTGGCTTCTTTCATCTGCCGTGCACCGTTCTCCAACTCGGCAAAGTGAGCCTCTAACTGCATCACTTGATTTCTCCTGCAATGGAGTTCAGAAATAGGGGAAAAATGTCTTTGGTAAAGAATTTCAGTTCTAGATGACATTTTTTTCATACATGTGCACAGCCACAAGCATGGGTACAAAGTTTTTGTGTCCATTTTAATATTAACAAATGGTTTGAAAAACCACTCATGAAGCAGTTAAAGGCAGTGGACACTTTTGGTAATTACTCAAAATAGGTATTAGCATAAAAACCTTACTTGTTATAACGAGTAATGGGGAGAGGTTGGTAGCATAAATCATTGTGAGAAACGGCTCCCTCTGAAAGTGGAGTAGTTTTAGAGAAAGGAGTAATTTTCCACAAATTTGATTTCGAGACCTCAGATTTAGAATTTGAGGTCTCAAAACCAAGCATCTGAAAGCACACAACTTCGTGTGACAAGGGTGTTTTTTCTTTCATTATTATCTCGCAACTTCGATGACCGATTGAGCTCAAATTTTCACAGGTTTGTTATTTTATGCATATGTTGAGATACAGCAAGTGAAAAGACTGGTCTTTGAAAATTACCAATGGTGTCCAGTGTCTTTAAGCAATGAAAATCGTTTAAAGGAAGGTACACGTTTGGTAATTACTCAAAACAATATGAACTTAAAAACTGACTTGGTAACGAGCCTTGGAGAGCTGTTGATAGTATAAAACATTGTGGGAAACAACTCCCTCTGAAGTAACGTAGTTTGTGTGAAAGAGGTATTTTTTCACTAAAATAATAAAAGACTTTTAGCAAGAAATCCTTTAATTCCTATCTGAAAGCACACAAATTCGTCCAACAAGGGTGTTTTTTCTTTCATCATTTTCTTGCAACTTTGATGACCGATTGAGCCCAAATTTTCACAGAACACTGGTCTGCGACAATTACCAAACGTGTACAGTGCCTGTACCAATCGCTGTGTCATCGATGTCCAATAAAAAGTGCTTGATTTTGTGGAATACAAGATCCGCAAAGAGTTACTCAATACTTATCTGTCGTTCATTTTGGTGTCTTTGTAGAACAAAAAGTGTACCCATGATTGTTGTGGCTGTGCACAAAAGTATACATCTGTGCTCACACAAAAAAGAAAATTGTAAATTTCTCTGCAAGTTTTAGCTGACAGTTCAAACCCCAAAATTACAAAACGTATATTTTACCTGTATTCTAAGTAGGCCTTTTCTCTTGCCTCTCTGACCATATCACGACTGTTGACCTTCCGATAAGCTGGTGCCCCTTGCTTTTTGACCTTAGCTTGTGGGGGTCGAGGCTGCTTTAGGATCCATTCTAGATGTGCCCGATCACTCTTGACAGTGTGATCAACTGTGTTGAACGCTCCGCTGCGATTAACAGGCCCGTTGTCCACCTCGGGTTCATAGGGAAGGCGGAGAGGAGGATGGGGGTGTCGTTGAATCCACTCCAGTTGAGCTCGATCAGTACGAATCTCTTGGTCGATTGTGTCTAAGAGTGCTTGCTGCTTGGCTTTTGATGTTGCAGAGATCGGCTCAGATAAGACGGGTTGAAATTTTGCTTCGGCTGGCGCACTGAGAACTGTGTCACGAAATGGTTTGGCTTTAGAGCTCTTCTTTGCTGATGACGGACGCTTTGATTTGGTATCGGGGTTCCAGTACTGCCAGGGAGGGCGCTCTTCCAATGAGCTATCCGGACGGTAGTTATATAACAGGCTGTAGTCCGTACCCACCCCTGAGTCTTTGAGTGATAATGTCTGCATACCAGTGTCAATCAGCATATCTTTATCTTCATTGTCTGATTCTGGTTCAGACTGAGATTCATAATTCAAACCGGTGCCGGCTGTGTATGAATCAATCCCTGAATCCAACTCTCCATCCTCCCTCCTGAAGGAGACACTCTTCCTTAAGATCCCTTCTTGTTGTGGTGGAGATGCTCTCCTCTCAGTCTCCTTGGGCGTCTTGGGTTCCTTAGGCATTCTACCAATCATCTTGTTATCCATCAGTTGTTGCATCACCTTTCGGTTCAGATCCTCTTTGGTTAAGCTGGTACCCGGGATGAGACGGTGTACATCTTCACTCTTCACAACGCTATCTCTGATTGACGGCATCCTGAATCCAAAAGTGGGTGGGGCATCTTGGTAGACGGGAACATAAACTGGATATTTTTCAACCGTTTCAAACCGAGGGTCGTAACCCGGTAGGTACCCCAAGTCCTGCGTGATCCCGGGTTTCGCGAGGTATCCAGTTCCCTGTCCCGTGGTGTAACCCGGAGGTAGCATGATTGGGTAGTGGGGGTTGTTGAGGAGGTACTGTCGGGCCGTAATAGGCATCTGGATTTCCAATTTGATTCTCTCGTACAGCTGACCAGGAATCCAAATAGAAGTCTGCTTTGGAATTTTGTCAGATTTTCCGTCAAAAAAGCTGACTATGAGACCTTCAGTGTCTGCCGCACCTAGAAGTAAAAGAAAACAATGATACCAAATATTAATCAAAACAAAAAATACACTGAACAACTTTACTATTATGGAAAATTACACACAGATTTCTGCTACAGTGCAGCGCTTTAAATGCACCTAAAAATGGTGTTTACAATCACGGTAACAATAGAATTCTTACCAATTTATAATATCTCAGACAAAAATTCTCGAACAAAAACACCTTACACATGAATTAATTAGTCATAATAATGAGAGTTAATTTCTTCCATAGCCTACTCAGAATAAACCATGATCTTATCCAACCATGGAGAAAAACAACAAGCTCTTATCAAATACTTTACACAGCGATTTCATATAGACATCCACAGCAAATAAATATCAGGTTATTGTGATGACTCAAATATGCAGTGCAAGTGTGTATGTTGCCATGGTCACCGTTTCCATCTTAGCAACGCGCATCAATTATCCTTGATACAAATAACACTGGGCACCATGCTACTCGCTCTCTCTCTCTGGAGTGAGAGAGAGAGAGAGCTGCGACCTTGAAGCTGTGCATAGGTGTTTGCAATTCACTGCTGATGATACAGTTAGCCTTTGTTGCATTTACATATTAATTATAATAATATAACAAGTTCTTAATATAGCGCATAACACAATAACTGTCTCAATGCGCTTAACATTACTGCCCTGGTCATTGGGCCAATAACATTCTTTTAATCTATTCTCAGCTCCCTGTGGAGTTAGGGGCAACCTTAGTGCTCCAAAGGCTTTTGCATACACAGTATCAACCTCTACCCTCACAGGTACCCATTTATACCTCTGGGTGTATCTTGCTCAAGGACACAAGTGTCATGACTGGGACCCGAACCCACACTCAGATGACTAAATCACCAGCTAACTTGAATTCAACGCTCTTAGCCAGTCGGCCAGCAGGACACCCTACAAAATTACCTGATTATGAAATAAAGCAATTTTGACGCCTATTTAACATTATTGTATTGATTGTATTTGGCTGCATTCATCCCTGACGAAATTGCATTACTTTTGGGTCAATGCACGACTGCCCTAGAGTAGGCCTACTGTATGAGGAGGGAACTAAGGCAGGCAAAGTATGCAAACAATTGTGTGACTTTTTGCATTCATACAGATTCTAAGTGAACTTTTGCATAAAAACCAACAAAAAACAATGACCTGAATACATTGATTTGATATCTGAACACATTGTAAACACAACATATTATTAATGGAACATGTTAATTGGTTAAAACATACCATAATGGATGGGTTTATTTTTTGTGTGATTTGGGGTTGTTTTACTGTATATAAGAGGGGGGTTGCAAACTTGGGAGGGAAAAAAGTAATTACTCTAAATACAATTTTTGTAAACGGAATTAATTTTTTTTTAAATAACCAAAGTAAAAAGCAGATTTTTCTTGCAAAGTCTCTTAAACTGTTTTTTTTGCGAGAGGTAAACTTTAAAAAGTTTTCTAAACTTCAGTAAAGTTCTTTCAATTGGATTTACTTAAATGTTTCTTCACAAATTTTTGGGCAGAAATTAGTCCAGATTTACAAACTTATGTACAAAATGACTGACAAAATGATTTACAATAGTTCCAATAATTCTGCCAAACTTACATCCTGAGGACCTTCCCTCCAGTCCTTCTAAGATTGTTCCTGGAGCAAAGCGAAACTTCAACTTCCCTGTCGGAGCGAGCACTTTATCTCCAGCAGCGATGGAATGTCTTGAAGCATCGTTGTAGGAAATGATGTCATAAATTGCAGTTTCTTGAAGTACAGGATGTGCTTTGGAGCTTGGTTCTTTGTCAAACTCAATTAGGAAAGTACTGTTGGCTGTGATCTGCAGAAATAAGAAAAAGTAAATTCACTTTATCAAGGAACAAACATGTGCACTGTACACACAAATGGTTTTTTTTTATAAAGTATATCTGACCTGTTAAGTTTGAACAAAATTTTAAAAATTAAGTAAATGTTAGGCCTTTATGAAGTTTTTTATGTTCAGTGCTCTTCTTCAAATAAATCATCAGCAAATTGTTGTCCCATTTGATTTGTTTTCTCTGGTCATTTTCAAAACATGGCTAAAAACCCACCAATTCAATATTTCTTATGATTGACTTTCTGTTAGTTATTTTTTACCATTTATTTTTGCCAACATGTTCATGTAATTTATCTGTTTTATTCAATGTACTCTTATTTAACTAAAGCTATGTAATTTGTTTTCTTTTTTGTTACTCTCTGGGTTTTTGTTTTTTCGTTTTCATGCGCCTTGGAAAAAGTTTAGTCTTAGATAGATGACACTTCATAAATTTTAATTATTATTATTATTAGTTATCTCTGGTAACTCTATGAATTTCAATTAAAACTGGAATGGTGGCATTTTGTCCATGAGAATTATATTTAGCAATGTTTTACTTTTGTAAACTTTTTATTGCAGCCAGTATCATTTGCATTTAAGACAATGCATAATAAGGGCATGGCTCAATCAATTAGATGTTAATATCCACCTGTTGCTTGACGGATCCAAGACAGTAGAAACCGTCCTTATCTCTCCTGGCCAAGACCCTCATTCCCTGTAGAAGAACTCCTCCAGTAACCGATGAAGTATCAGCATTAGCGAGCAATCTCCGGACGAGTCTTGTCGTTGCTGGACGGTGGGTTTCCCAAGTCATATCGGGATATCGTGAGTGGACATTCTCCGTTCGAATCACCCGCGTTGGGATATTGTCAACACTTATTAGTTTGATATCGATGGGATCGTGATCAACAGCGGTCGTTACACTACAGGTTTTTGTACCCACGCCTTCGGACTCATTCACATAGGTGATGGTGTTTGTTTTGGGAAGGTTTTGGAGAGTTGTTTTGATACTCGTTGCTGGGATATTGTAAGCAGGTGAAGAGCTATAAACTTTGACATTCCTCATCGGTGGGTTAGTGAGAGTTGTATGGGGTGGCGTTGGGGTCGGTTCAGGAGCGTAATCAGAGCGAACGACCACTCTGACGCTTTCGATACATCCTTTATTTGACAGACTGATTGAATGGAAGGTTCCAGCTGTTTCAGTCGCAAGACTTGTTAGAAAATCGCAAGCGTGGACATCGGCAATACCACTAGCTAAATACACAGCGTGTACAGGACGACCGTCACTGGCGATTGCAATGTGCTGCAGAATCTCTTCTGGCAGTTGATCAGGAAGACCATCTGTTACCAAGTAGACTGCGTCACACGCTTGATCAGCGAAACCTGCTAAAAGAGCATCCAGTGTGTTCGTTCCAGTCTTACAGCCTAGTTTCTTTACCCATTCTCCAGCGACGGTGACTGTCTGTGGGGTGCATTTCACCATACGGTCTGCCCACGGAATCACCTCGGATGAAAACTCCATGATGTTAAACATTGTTCCTCTCTCCTTAAAGGAACGTGTTAAGAGGCTTTCAATCAGATGATCCTTGACTACTTCAAGATAAGAGTACATACTCCCTGATGTATCGAGAAGAAAAGTTATGCACTTCTCTTCAAGTTCACCAAATATTGTTGGAATGCCTTTCGGTCGAAGAACAGGAACATCTGCCATGATGGATTTCTTCAGTCTTTGGTAGCTCGCTGAAAACGTTTCAAATAACTTTCCTTTTTCAACTCCCCGATGTCACACAGTCACAGCTTCAGAATATCAACATAACTTTAAACCGAGTGTGAGGTTAGTAGTAAACTACTCTTGATTAAAAAACTTTCACAAAACAACTTCCATGATTTGTCTGCAAGCAAGTGACTGTAAAAGTTTAAAAACTAGCGACCCCATGGCCATATCGACAGCTGGTGAAACTGCAGACCAACATTTTTACTGCACAGTTTGGTTTGATGTATTCATCCAGTCACAGTCATCTGGTCATTGCATGTGTTCAAGTAAGTTCAAAAAAAAACTTTACAAATTCCCAAGGCTCTTCACAACTTTTTTTCTCAAAATAGTTGTCAAGAACATAAACTAAAAGTTTACACCAACATTAATTATTGCTCAGTGCTATCGATTTCTCTATAATTCGATTAGAAGTCAAGTTGTGGAAAAAGATCCATGTGTACTCATCCAGAATCACTCGAGCGAAAATTTTGTGATGCACTATTTTGATTGCTGTTGCCAAGGGCTCTCCCCCATCCAACGCGTAACGAACAGGTTGATTGAAGTCCCGTTTCGCGTAATGATTTGTCTACGACTCTTTTTCGCAAGTTGGGTACCAGACTCGTTGAACGGTAATTGAAGCCACTCAGGACACTCACATTTTTTCACTAAATGTTGCTTGTAAATGTACACACAAAAATTGATTCCATGTTATTAATTTTACTTTTTATACATTAAAAAGTATTTTTTTTCTATAAACACAACGGTTTTATTTGTTATTTTACGGCTTCAAAATGCAAACAGTAAATAACTAGTATCTTGAAGGGCCTTAAGCTGCTCTTGAGTCGAAAACGAGGCTCAAAAGTTGGTCAAAGGTCAAGCTGAAAGTTTGTGCTTCACAGCTAAAATTTTCGGCCGATTTTTTTTCATAATTAGAAACATTATGTTAGGCCTTTCGAAACTTCGACCAGCTTTGGTTTCGTTAAGGTTAGGAGGTGTACTTCGAAATGTGCCGAGTAGGAACCAGTAAGTATTAAAACATTTACAGCTATTTGAAGTGAACGTTGTCGGCATAAGATTGTGTACAACTGCCCAGTTTTCGGACAACTGCTGTGCTGATTTGTATGTGAACCTCCTGCGCGAAAATGCCGAAATGCCGTAGTATGTAGCTGACTTTCGCTTTTTATATCTCTTAATTTGGGTCAAATTATATCCTTACCTTTTCAGAGAGGTTGATAGGATGTTGGAACAGGCACTGGAAATGTTTTATTTCAAATTTAAAACGATGATTGATTGAGTTGAGTAAATATAATTATAATATAATAATTTGTTTGTTGATTTTGATTTTGAATTGAATGTTTGAATGTCATGGGTCGCACTAAATACCGACAACTCACGACCCCTCACGACAACTCACAACAACAATTTTTAAATGCATTTTAACAGAACATTTGAACATAAGTCAACCGTTAAATATATGCACAAGAGTTAAATGCACCCAAATCACTTTAACACTTTTGACAAAATTGTATTTTTAACTGTAAAAAAGGTGTTTTTGTTTACCCTGAATTTAGTAACGAGCGGTAACATCCGCCATGTTGTCTTAAGTTTCCCCTTTTAACTTCGAATTCCAGAGTGGCGGCTTAGTTACTAACAAGAAGGAAAAAATCAGCAGCTAAAACCAAAACGAAAAAATAAAACTCAGCCCTCAGAAATTACCTCGCCCCCTGCGGTGTAATAGAATCGCCCAAGTACATCGAAAGACAAAATGGCGAATATTTCCGTTCGTTACTAAATTCGGGGTAAAAAACACCTTTTTTACAGTTAAAAATACAATTTTTTCAACAGTTTGAAAGTGATTTAGATGCATATGACTCTTGTGCACATATTTAACAGTGAATTACGTTCAAAGGTTCTGTTAAGGTGCATTTAAAAAATGTTGACGTGAGTTGTCGTGAGGGGTCGTGAGTTGTCGGTATTTAGTGCGACCCAATGTCATTGAATTTATTATTTAATTAATTTATGAATTATGAATTTATGATGACAAATTGACATGCATTGTATTGTATGAATTTGATAGAAGTTGATTAAACCCATAAAATTAAAAAAGTATAATATTTATTTAAAAATAATTAATAAATGATTATATTATTTTTTCTACTAAATATAAAAAAGATGCTGCCACTTTTTGCATGTTATTTCACAGACATGTCAACTTTAATTTGTAGTTTCGTTTCTGGGGAGTGCAGATTGCAGATTTTTGTACACACAAAAATATGCAGTTGAAATTGTCGCCATCACTTTTTCAATACAATTTTGAACTTTTGATCTGGGCGGTATAGCTTGATTGAAGGGTTGCACTTTGCATAGTGCCCTCGGCCAAATTCCCAAAACATGTTTTATAATTAAAGCTTCAACTTTGACTCATTTCCTAAAAGCTCTTTGCAGTGTATTGTGCGACATAAACCTTTTTTATTTCCATTGGGCACTAGCTTTGGAAGACCTTGAAGTTGCATAAATTGAAATCAATCTACCTCTGTAAACCCCAGTTAGTTAGTTTTTCTTTATACACTCATTAAAAGTCAAAGTTCTTACCTAAAAATGCACCGAATTGCAAAAAAAAAAAAAAAAAAATCATGTACGCCAAGTTCTCTTATGAAAATGTTTGTAAAGACTATAATTCAGATATCAATGATGAGGTCAAAAACCAAAAGTTGGCAATACAAGTATTTCCCTCAAAGTAGAATTTCACCAAGCAAGATGTCCACAATGTGAGTTTCAAAATGATCAGCACCAATATGCCCATAATATGTCAACAAGGATAATGTACTTGTTCTTCCCAGTTGTTTACTACTTGCGTTTAATAGGGGAAATGTGGCTGAGTTACAGTGACAACAAAATGTCAATGTTTTTAATCATGGATTGGACTGCCAGTGAATATTGTATTGAATCATTTTGCCATCACCGACTATTATTTGCCTATTGTCAATACAACTAATTACACCCTTCTTTTTTTCAAACACAGTGGTTTGGTTTATCGAGGGGCTATTATGCCCAGTCGGAAGCAGTTCTGGAAAGGAGAGATGGTCTGTGGTGCAATGTGGTTCTGGATCTTGTGGAGGTTGTATCACGACCCAGAAGAAGTTACGGTGAGTAGGTATTGGCCCCTTGCACGCGCGTCACACATGTGGACCATGCCACGCTCACCATTTTGGTGTGCACATACATGTAGGTTCACATGTAAACACTGCGTCGCCTAAATGCTCTACACTGAACAACTCACAGGGACATTTCCCACCAATATAGTGCATCAAAGATTATTCTGATGATGACTTCAGGTGAATTGGGTCAATAAACATTCAAACTGGGGGACCTATAACAAGAGGACAATAGGGTCCTTGATTAAGGAAAGGTCCACAGGTGGAAAATGTGTACAAAACTAACCAATCGGAGTTGTTGCATAAAAAGAGTATATCAAAAGAGGGACTGTATGAGGTCCACGGTTTCAGGTGTATACATGTGCACACATGTGTGAGTTGTCAGTACGAGTACTCTAGTGAAAACTATAACCCAAACTATTACCCAGAACATGGCAGAGTCTCATGTAATCTTCGGAAATTAAAACATCTTGACCCAGAGTAGTTCAGGGAAGTACAACAGTTTCAAAACCGTCCAATTTGATTTGGTATAAATCAATTCTGTAATGGTATCATGGATTGGATAAAGTCCCTTAAAAAATTTCCAACAAAATTGTTCATAGCATCGAGAGAGATGCCCTTCAGTACAACATTTTCTAAAAGTTTCTTGATAGTGGAAACCAGTGAAATGCCAAACATAGTTATTTAATCTCAGTTGGTTTGTCTTCTAATGACGTCAAAGACGTTACGAATCAACACAATAAAATTAGCAAAACTTGTGAAATTTTAATTTTTAGGGCGAGTGAAAGTTTAACTGAAACAACCCTCCCCTTGAGTTGGATTTTAATCAGTTAGAGGTGGTTAAAGTTTAGCACTTTTCATTCATTCTAGAAATATCATCTACTAAGAGTACATTATAACTAACCTCTATGATTTATAAACTTTTTGCAGGGACACAACCCATGGCCTGATTCATCTAAGTGGACTGATCAAGAATTAGGAATTCCACCCGATGATGAAGATTAAACTCGTATTGGAATTAGGTAAGCCTTAAGTAGCTTCATAAATGAATGCCATGTTTAGGGTACACTTTGTGTAGAATACTTGCCGAATTTCCAGGTGTTCAGTCGAACGCAAAAAAGGGTAAACATTTGCAAAATTGAAAGTTGGGAAATAAATATTTTAAGCATCTGATGATAAAACACAACTGAATTTTTGTTTCAAATTTTGCAAAACTTGTCACTGATCCCTGCACAGGGTGCTGTGGATCCTTAAACAAAGTATTAAAAAGTGTTAAATTTGACTGTGTTAAGTGCAAAGATACTCTGCTACATTTTCCAGAAACAGAAATACTTGCTTGGTGAGAGAGCATCTTCCATTGCTTTTTTACAGCACCCTGTAAAGCATACAAGGAGTGGTGAGCAGTTCATTTGGTATGTTTTCACGTTTTAATCCTTTCTGTTTTGATACTTTATTTCAGGTAGATCCCCTTATTTGAAGTTCACAGCACATTTATTTGAAGATCATCAGGCTTTCCAGCTACCAATCTATTTCATCTATTTCATCAGAAATCAACAAAGTCACTGGATTGTGGAGACAATATTGTAGCTCTGGAGTCTGCATTGGAAAGGAATACTCAAGAATTTCTTGAATTGAACTGAAGCCACATGTTGCTCCGCTCTGCCCATAGTATGCCATTTTTGGGAGTCAAGTTGCTAGTAAAGACATGGGCATGTTACCTCAAATGTAGGTAATCACATCAGGGCCCAATTTCATGAAGCTGTCTGGCAGAAAATACTGCTTAGCAACTTTCTTTGCTTAGTGAAAAATGAATGGGGTACGGTACCAGTCGCAACAATGTACAGTTTATGGAATGTCTGCTGGTAACATGTTTCTGCTTAGTTTGTTGTGCTTACAGGGTTTATGAAATTGGGGTCTGGTGAATTGGGTATAGTAGCAAGGATTGATTAGTGCAACGTATGAAGAAACATTTTACTGTTTAGACTTTTTTTGTTTTGATCATTTCTTTCATGATGTTGTGCAATGAGACACTACCTTCTTACAATAACAAAGCTAACGATCTCCTCTTATGGGAAATAATTAGGTGTCTGTGAAGTTTGGTTGAAAATTACACAAACATCGTTTTTGGATAACACAAAGATTGAGCTTACATATCTTAATTTTTCCTTTTATTACATGACATGCAGTGTTTCACTTGACAATATTTGCCACATTAACATGCCGCCGCATAATGCAGTAAAATTAAACACAAATGTAGTTGCCCATTACATGTAAATGCAGTATTAAATTGGCAAGTTGGTGAGGCATTCAGCATAAAACAATTGCAACACAGTGGTTGACCTACTTGAAGTTGAATAGAAATGTCATAATTATTGAGTTAATAGATAAGAAGAGAATGTTGCTGTGAAGAAGTTGTACATAGGAAATATTCAATAAAAAGATTGTTTTTGAATTGATTACTCTAAACACAGTGTCTTTGTTTTCTTCTGATGAATACATTGTTTGACTTGGTTTATTAGGTGTTTATTAGGTGTTTATAAATATATAATTTGTTGTCATGCAAACTATTTTGTGTACCAATAACCGTATAAAGCGATTGTATTCAACACATGAACATAATTGGTTTTTGAAGCACATCCATTCAAATTCAAATCCTCCACAGGCCTGAAAGTACACTAAGGTTATTGCCTCTGTTGCCCTTGTCTTGGTGCTTCCCTACACTTTTATCAATGGAAATGCTCATTGCAAAATGAAAATAGCCTTGCACTGCTCCAATAAATATATCAAAAAGTCATCATATTACGGTCTTGAGAAAACAGACAGTGCGTCTCTTATTTCAGTGAAACTAATACACCTTTTACACAAAGTGCCATTTGATTTGGCAAATTGTAGTAAAATCACTATACGAGAAGTGTCTTAAAGACGCTTCACGCATAGTGATTTTCAGATATAATTTCAAAGTTAAACTTTCATTTTTTAACAGCTTTGTTTCTAACATCCCTAATCAGGTATCATGCCCTTAAAAGGGTCAGGTTACACTTTTGGTAATTACCAGAACACTTGATTGGTAAGGAGGACCACTGAAGAGCCGTTGGTACTGAGGTAGTGTACAACGTTGTGGGAAACCACTCCTTTTGAAGTAGTGTAGTTTTAGAGAAAGAGGCAATTTTCGACCCAAAAATTACTTGAATCTGATAAAGGCTTCAGGCATGAAGTTTTTTACGCATCTGAAAGCACACAATCCTATGCAACAAGGGTGTTTCTTCTTTTTTGTAACGGGCAATTTAAACTAACATCGTAATGTTTACAACAAATAATCTTGTCAATACAATAACACTCACTCAGGTACTCTACCAATAAGAATGTCAAAATACTGAACTTTTCTGAAATATTGCACCATCCCCATAATTTCTATAGCACTTCAAACACAATTTTCTTGTAATAATATATAACTGATGACCGTCCAACCATTTCACATTACAAAAAAGGACTCGCCTAAAAAAATTCAGCTACTTTCAAGAAATGTTAAGTGCAACCGAATGTCGTTGTTACATGGGACATATAAATTAAGAAAGACTGTGATTTTTATAAGCATGCAATTCATGCAAGGAAAGCACAACACTGCACATTTTGGTACAGTAGCACAAAATCTACCAAAATAACGCATGACCTTTGAATCCAGAATCTACCAAAATTACTAGTACATGTAGATCATGCAACTTATGTGTAACAAATCGGCAAAAACATTAACAAAGATGTTCGTTTACAGACAGATAAAGATAGTTTGAATTTCAGGAAACGACTCTACAAGAATGAATAGACCGATCCATTAGGCTCCACCCACGACGCACGTGTGAGCAAGAACACGCGAGCCTCTCCAATGCCTTTCTGCACAATCTGCCGCGCGCGCCAAGCATACGCGCATGCATGTCGGACCTTATTTGTTGGACCTTCGTGGCGTTGTGATTGGTCAATATGCAATGAGGCGGGGCTTAATGGATTGGTCTATTGACCTACAAGAATGAGTTGACCTTCAAGTTTGTAATTTCATTTGTTAAGTGCAGCATATCTAATCTACATTTTTCAATGCATTGCCCACAGCAAGCGTTACAAGCATTAGCAGTTAACACTGCGTGTGAAGTTAGCATAGTCACTCCCTACACTTATTGTTGGCCTGCATGCAAATGTCGTGTTGTGTGAAAAGGGTAGACTTCTTCATTTTTAACCAAGCAGTTTATTTAATTAATTCAGTTGACTAATTTCAGACCGAGGCTGGAAGGTGTTATAGTCTAGTTCGAATTTACAAAACTAGTTAGAACTAATGTTTCAACTGCGTAAGAAAGGAATCAAGCGAGAATGCCCCCAGTGTGATACAGAAGGAGCTCTTATTCCTCAACATTTTCGTTGACTGTTCCCGCCCTTTCCTCATCATCACACTGCTCCACGTTACCTGCACTCTCTCTCCTCTGCATCTGCATTGACATTGACCTTGTTGCCATGGGCGATGACCTTGTTGCATATTGACCTGACACCGCATCACCTGATGGCGACATATCTGGCACAGACATTGTGGATGTTTCCAGGGACAACGACCCTGTTGCTATGGATGATGGCTCACTTACACCTGCCTCCTGTACGACAGTAGACGGTATTTCAAGCGAGTTTACCTGGATGGTCGTTTGCCAATCAGAACCCTGCATGTCCTCGCCAACAATCAGGGGCAGCAGAGAGTTTGAAGGGCTCCCTCTAGTGTCCGTAGTATCCCCAAGAATGTTTGAATCAAGCGAATGCATGATGTTGACTTGGTGGCTGGCTGTGCAGTCAACAGCAGTGGATGATGATGCCTCATCAGTGTTGCAGCCTACCTGTTCAGATGACATGGGTATGCTAATCGTTGTGTCCGCAATGCTTACAGTGTAAATGCTGCGGTTTCCTCGTCGCTGCTGGGTATCTTTAACCTGATCTGCTTTCCTATCGGGAGGATGATCTTCATCATTAGTATACCTCTTGGGAGTCTTCCGCCTTCGTACAGGCCGACCACTTTGGCGCTCACTTTGTTGATTCAAACATGCCGGCTCTGTTGCCGCACCTCTTTCTAACCTTCGTCTTTGTTGTCTGTCCTCAGACGAATCATCCAATGATGATGGAACATCAGACTGAGTTAAAGACGGGTTCAAATCTCCATGATAATGCAATGTCGGTTGGTCATGTAAATCCTCACCATCACTCTTACCAACTGGCACCCATTTCACGTCTCTTGAAGGTCCTGCTCTGCATTCTGCAGTTTCTAAGACAATCCTCGACAATTCTCTGTCAATCTCAGGACTTTCTTCCTGATGCGTGCTTGTGAGTTCACCATCAACATAATAATCATCACTTCCACGGAATTGTTCCTCAATACTAGTGTTTGTCCCACAAGCTATACCCTCCTCATGGTGAGTCTGAGACGATGAACTATCAGACGTTCTCCGTTGATGTCTTCCAGGACGACTTCGCCTCATCCTTGGTTTCCTCACCTTCTCCTCTCCATCACTCCTCCTCTTCTCTCGCTTTTTATCCCTCTCCTCTCTGGGACCTTTACAATTCTGGTAATGTCTCTTGGCGTGATAGCGAGTGAAGAAACCCTTGTTGCATGACGAACATTGGTAGTCACGTTTCCATGAGTGGGTCTTGACGTGCTTCTGTAAGATGCGTTGATTCTTGAACTTGCGCTCACACTTCTCGCATTCAAACTGCAAAAGAAAAGATACAAATGATGCCTCATAATAGACTACACATTCATTTTACATGATTATTTTGGGGACATGATTAACAGAAGCATTTTGGAAGCCAGAAGTTGATCCATTAAAACCGATCTTATTATATTTCTAAAATAAGTCATCAGGCCTCCAAATAACATACGCCACCCACAGCAATTGCAGTGGTGCCCTTTGCAAAGTTCCAATACAAATGTTCACATTCTACATAGAGTTGCCCCTAACCAGAAGGAACTTGCTGTGTCCACGAATGTTACACTTCTGAAATGAATATTTGTTTTCAAAAATAATAAGGAAATCAACACCCCTGTCTCTACTTGGGGGGGGGCTGCTTGAAGCTTTCTTACCTCCTGATCGGTCGTCTCATGTGAGTATCTGTGCTGCCTCAGAGTAGAATGAGTAGCAAACGTTAGCTCACAGAAAGGACATTTGAAAAGTTTCTCCCCAGTGTGAGTGGTCATGTGGGCAATCAGGTGGATCTTTTGTCTGAACGCCTTTTGACAAACATCACAAATAAACCGTTTCTCTTCTGCAAAAGTAAAAATCAAAGGGGGTTTTAGTTAACTAATTAAAGATAGTACAACAAAATGCTAATGACTATAATGAGACAAATTTAGCAAAGAATAGAATTGACTAGACCTCTCTTCCGACAACAGTAAAAGGGAAAAACAATACAACTAGGCACATTTAGATAAAATTATTAACATTATCATTTCTCTAACCTGTGTGTATCTTTGTATGAATGCGCAGATTGCTCGGATCTGAAAACTGCTTGCTACAATGTTCACACTTGTACGGTTTCAACCCCATATGGGTCAGCATGTGAAGGTGTAGTTTGGTGTTTGAGATGAAGGCTCGGGGGCACACTGTACATTTGTAGCGACGGGACGCCATGTCTGGGTGCTTGCACCCCAGATGGTGGATCAGTTGTTTACGCTGGAAGAAATGCATGGGGCACTGAGTGCAGTGGAATGAAGACTCGGGTGTTTCAGGTACTCCTGGTGAAGACAGGTGATGATAAGAACAAAATCAATTCGAGTAAAGTGGGTTTTTTTTTCTCAAAAGCCAAAGTCACTGGCATAATAACTCAGTGTTAAAGGCAAAGCATACCTTTGGTTTTTGTAATGTAATGTACAACCTAGATTAATACAATAAAACTAACATGTAATTTCATTTCATTGCTTTATTAGATATCTCAAAAAAATATGTGCATGCAAGAGGAATGAACCCTAATAGGAATGAACAATATCTGAGATGCATTACTGCAGCAAAGCTTCTCAAATTCATATTTTGGGGCAAGAAAATATCAAATTTGTACATAACCACATTACTTAAAAGAGAAATGTTTCTCGAAATGTTTTATGCTTTTGAAAGCAGCTAAAGGCTTTTAACCAATAGTCTTTGCTGCCATTAACTTTAAGAATGATGACCAAACACATACCTTCCTTAAAAAAAAGAGACAACAAAAGAATGAGACTTACCCTGCCACTGTGCGTAGTCTTTGCTATACCAAATCTTGAGCTCCTCCCCTTCCTTGATGAGTTTGTTGGTGATGAAGTAAATTTGTCCTCCACTCTGGTGGGCTACTAAATTCTGTTCACTCGTTCGATTAGCGAGCTTGACATAAATCATCCAATTACAATTTTCGTCATCAGAAACATCTATGCAGTGGCTGACCATACCATTTCGATAGATCTTGAATCAAAGTGACAAGATAGATTTAAAACCAAAGTGAAAAGATCGATTTAGAATCAAAATTAAATGATAGATTTATAATCAAAGTGGCAAGATAGATCTTGAATCAAAGTGACAAGATATATCTTGAATCAAGTGACAAGATAGATTTAGAATCAAAGTGACACTGACAAGATAGATTTTGAATCAAAGTGACAAGATAGATTTAGAATCAAAGTGACAAGATAGATCTTGAATCAAAGTAAAAAAGATAGATTTAGAATCAAAGATAGATCTTGAATCAAAGTGACAAGATAGATTTAGAATCAAAGTGACAAGATAGATCTTGAATCAAAGTGACAAGATAGATTTAGAATCAAAGTGACAAGATAGATATAGAATCAAAGTGACAAAATATTATAAGAATCAAAGTGACATAACAGATTTAGAATCAAAGTGACACTGACAATATATATTTAGAACCAAAGGGAAAGATAGATTTCAAATCAAAGTAAAGATTTAGAATCAAAGTGACAAGATAGATTTAGAATCAAAGTGAAAAGACAGATTTAGACTCGAAAGTGACAAGATAGATTTAGAACCAAAGTGACAAGATAGATTTAGAATCAACGTGAGATGGCAAAGAGATATTGTTACCTTCCACAGCCGATTGGAGTGGGTTTCAACAACACTGTCATCCTTGCTGATAATTTTTCCAATTAATGGCCCAAATTGGCAACGAGCTTCGATACTTTGCACTGCAATTACTCCTACATTGAAATAAGAATTACAACTGTTGTCACAAGATCGGCTTATTATAGTCTAGATACATATTTTTTTGTGAAACTTTTTAAAATAGTTATAACATGAATATTTTATATTGAATTTTCAGGCAGGCTTTCAGGGGGTTACTGTAGTTACAATGAGGACCGACAGTGTAAAGTCTGGTTCATACCTCCTGTGAATGCGAAGCGAATGTTGATGTCTTAATTCAGAGCTTTCCTTTGCAGTCCTGATTCCCAAAGAAGAAAACCCAATTGTTTTCCAATTTAGAAGTGAATTTAATTGAATTAAATTGAATTTGAAAGCTTTTTGACGTATGATGGGACACTGGACACAGTACTAGCGTGGCACTATGTTTGGGTAAATTTGTCTGTAGACATCCAAATCGTGTACTCCCATAATGTCCACCATATCTCAAAATGGATAACTGTAATGGTTTATTGATAAAAAATGTCATATACCATCACAGCCAAGGTCCAATTTAAGACAAATTTTACAGGTCAAAATATGTTCAAATAAATATATTAAAAATGGACATGAAAACTACAATGAAAGATACAAAAATAGAAATGTAGTTAATGACTATGTTACAAAGGCACACAAGAAGAATACAAATTTTGTCAAATGCGCTATTACTATTATTAATAAAAAATATAAAATATAAAAGTTCTCACCATTCCGATTTCCATGGCTATTGACAAGTGTTTCCGAAAGCTTCAACATCGACGGTAATGTTAGTTTAGCTTTGCAAGGAATCTCACTATCTGTGATGGTCGTTGGAGGATCATGAGTTGTACATGTGGTTGGATTGTAGTGGTTACAGTCAATGCACCCTGCAAGCAATTCAAGAAATTCTGTTCTGTAATCGGTGCAACTATAATGACAACAAAATGTATTTATTTATTAATTTCGGTTTAAAAAAACAAAATATGGTCGGTAGTGTTACGTAATGTAACACTTAAAACGACATGCTTAAAGCCATTGGACAGTATGGACACTTTCTGAACAGAACAAAAATTAAAAGTTCACAGATTTACAAATAACTTACAGGGTTTACAGAAGGTAATGGTGAAAGACTTCCCTTGAAATATTATTCCATGAAATGCTTTACTTTTTGAGAAAACATTAAAACAAATATCAATTCTCGATATAGGAAACAAGGGTGGGTTTTCCCGTTATTTTCTCCCGACTCAGATGAGCGATTGAGCCTAAATTTTCACAGGTTTGTTATTTTATAAAGTTGTGATACACGAAGTGTGGGCCTTTGGACACTACTGTTTACCGATGTTGTGCGATTGCTTTAAAAAGTCAAACATTAAGTATTACAAAGACAATCAACAAATCATTCAATAAAAGTCCTAGGTTAGCCGCATAAGGAATAACCTAAAAAAATAAAATGATTAAAATACAATATATTGGAACAGAGAGCATTCAGCAGAGAACTTCAATAGATCAGCGGAGCGTTCTCCCTTTACACTGGTTCGCAGGCCATGTGCAAGTGAAACACCAGGCTAAGGACCAGTCAAACATCACTCTAAGTAGTCCGGCTGGCTAGTGCAGTGTTGGAAAGCATCCCTATTGAATACAAAGTATGGACTAGTAAAAAGGCTAACGGACCAGTGAAGTGACAATCCAACTGGTTCTGCTGGCTAGTCACTGAAAAAGAACACACTGCCAACTGCGAGTTGAGGTTAAACAAATAATCGCACATGTAATGTAACTAGGTGAGGGTTTGGGTAGCATCATGTTTAAATCTCTTTTGAGTAGTGTTGGTTCTGAAAAGAACAAGTGGTTGATAACTCTGAGATGTCACCCATGTGTCAACCATCGGTTCTTTTTAGATCTAACACTACTCAAAAGAGATTTACACATGGTGCTATTGCAACCCTCACCTAATAGTACTCCCACCATGCAAAGTTTCAAATCCCACATCATGTAGTAATCTAAACAGAATTTACTTACATATGTTTGATGATACAACTTCAAAAGGTAAGGCAAGAGTTTCCATTGACTCTGTTGCTTCTAAATTTAAGGTTGCGATATCGTCGGCATTCATGCTGGTGACCAGTCCCTCTGGAGATATCGAGACAAGTCCAAGATCGACCTCTCCTTGTCTCTGTGACTTAGCAATGGGGGTCACTGATGGAACATCAAGGGTCTGTGAGGACAAAGATGGGGTCAGGTGAGAAGTCAATGGAGAGGTCAGCTGAGGAGCTGAGGTCAGTTGTGATCCTTGGTCCAAGGAATGGATGTTCCAGTAGGGCTTCCCTTGCATATCTTGGACTGGGATAACAGCGGGAGCTTGAATCGGTGTCGGCATGGACGCCGTGACTTGCATCGCTGTAGTGATGGGTGCTGTTGATGTGGACGTAACGGAAGGTGAGTTCATAGAATGAGCTTGGAACGACTGAAGCATGGACTGAGGTATCTGAATCTGCTGTGGTGCTGAGCCGAGCTGACAGGATGTGCCCTGCTGAGCGCCATCTGGAAGCTGGATCTGCGAGACTGGAATCGCCTGAGCAAACCCGAGTTGTGACAATGGGATTGACATCTGAGGCTGGATGGATCCAGTCGATTGTCCATGACTTGAAGAAAGCTGTGTCGCAATTTGGGATAGAGAAATACCTTGGGGGTTCGACAACTGCGGAAGAGGTAAGGAGCTTGGTTGGAGAGCCACTCGCTCCTGGGTAGGCTCAAGGGAAACCTGAAGTGGGCCGGTGATCTGCGAGACTGGGATCGGCTGGCCAGTCATGAGCTGGGAGAAAGGGATTGTTCTGGCTTGTTTCTGGGTGGAGTTTGGATCCTTGTTGCTCTGAGTACCGCTGGTTGGGAGGTGGATGGCAATGCTCATGTTGATCATGGGATTCTGAGCGGCTTGTTGGTTGGTTGTAAAACTGCTGGGCAAAACAAATACGAGAATTAGCATCCGCTACTTAAAAAAATTTGACCTGAGAACAAACCAATTCCACATAATGTAGGGACTTAAAACACTATGTGGACTTACACATGTCCACACAGTGTTATTTACAGTGTTGAATAATAGGATGTTCCTAAAGTGTAAATAACAAAGAAATGTTCACACAGTGACTGCAACACAGAGTCGTGTGTGCCTATGTGTTGTTATTTATTTGAATAAAGAACATTGCAAAGGAAATAACCCTGGAACCAATAATAACATTGAATTTACGAGTATGCAGACCACCAAAAATATTGTCATACTAACCTGTTGCTGCTGCTAATTGGCACAAGTTGCAGAACACTGTTGTTACTGTTACCGCTGTTAACCCCTCTGGGGACCTCCGGCTGAATGTTAAATATCATCTGTTCTCCGCCTTGCTTAGTCATGAGTGCATTGGTGATCCCAGCACTCAGACTTACATCCCTCGATACGACCAAGGGGGACCCTAGAAACGTGCTGAGGGGTGCACTCTGGCTTGTAGATCCCGGAACTACACTGGTGATTATTGAAGGGACCATCATCTGAGTTCCCAGCATAGCGTTTAGGGGTGCGTTAACAGGTGCGTTAAAGGGGATCGCTTGGGACCCATTACTGGAAGAGACACTCAACATTTGAGGGCCGAGAACCGTCGTCACTGGATTATTCTGCACGAATGATTGCTGCCTGTTAGGTACAGACGGTGCGCTCATCATCTGGCTGGTCAGTAGTGTGTTTTGTGGTGCGTTGGAGGCTGCGACGATAGTCGGCTGATTGGGTTGTACGGATCTGCTCTGTTGCTGGGTTGGGGCAACAAGAAAGTTGTTTGGAAAGCCACCTGCAGTGTTGCAAATTAAAATCAGTTTGAACATAAGGAACATGAAATCATGAAAATTGATGGAGTTAAAGGGTTTTGGTACCTTTTGTAGATTTAGTTTGTGGCCATGACATGAATCCCTACTCACTGTAAATGAAGACGTATGTATTTATCTGTACAAGTTTCGGCGTCATCAGCCATCAAGTTTTTGAGGGAAAAAAAGGTGAAAACATGCATTCTTGAGGAAAAATATCACTGCGACATATCTTCAGGCCTCAAAATAACCCACGGCACCCACAGCAATCACTAAGGTGCCCTGTGCCTTTGCCGTGGTGCCCTTTGCAAAAAATCCAAAACAAATTTGCATTTTCCTTTGTGCCCCTTACCAGAGGACAGTTGTTGTGCCCCTTGAAGTGCGAAGTTCAAGGCCTGCATCTTGTTAAAAACAGAGGTGTTTTTTTGTGTGTTATATACACACAAAAATTATACTACACATGTACGCCCCTAGAATTGCAGATGCATCAGCTGCTTCATTTTGTTTGACAGTGGAAAAGGATAGAGTGAAGTGGGTTGGATCACACCAGTATAAGACAACATCATTGGGTGAGGGGAGGCAACATTTGTCCCTCCGTTATGGCCAAGGGGTTAAAAGAGCACTGAATTTAAGTTCTAGTGGTTTAGTCATCGAAGTGTGGGTTCGAATCCTGGTTGTAACACTTGTGTCCTTGAGCAAGATGCTTTACTATAATTGCTTCTCTCTACCCAGGGGTATAAATAGGTTGATATTGTGTTTTAAAAAGATCGGGCTGTATACTCCCCAGGGAACTGAGTAAGATTATAGGAATGTTATTGGCCCAATGACCAGGGCACCAATGTAAAGCGCATTGATACGTTTAGGCCTATTGCAAAATGCGCTATAGAAGAACTAGTTATTCTTTTTACAAGATCTAATTTACCTTAAGACATTCACATACCTGAGTTCTGTAACAGCACATTGTCAATTCCTGACACCTCATTAGTTGACACTGAAGGGGGTAATGACAGTTGACTCAACAGCTGTCTGTCCACATGTATCATCACTGTACTTGGAATTGACACTGGACTATTGGTTGGTATATGCAGACCCAGGCTGTTCTAAAATAAGATTAGAAACAAGAGCATAGAACCAATACTTTACAAATTATTTCAGAAAGCAATGCAACAGTTATTACGGCTATGTCACTAAAGGCACTGGAATACAGACCCAGGCTGTTCTAAAATAAGATTATGAACTTGAACAAGGAACAAATATTACAAATAGTTACAACATATCATTTCAGAAAGCACTGTTACAGTTAGGGCCAAGTAATTTGCTTACACACAGCTTGGAGGCAACACTGCAAGATAAAAAAAACAGTTTTGTATTTAAGTATCTGTTTTTCTGACAGTGTCTCTTTACATTATAAAAAAATATATATAAAAGAAAAAGAAAATTAACATGACAAGGTGAATGTGTCTCTTGTTATTAGAGATTTTTTATGGACCTGGTTGCTTGTAAATTGCCTCCTGAGACATAATCCTTACACAGCGATATACTGTTTCCACAAGCTCTATCTGTCATCTTAGGATCTGGGGTCTTGTGAGGGTGGGGCCAGCAGTTGACCTGTACATTACCCCTCCTACTGTCTGACCATTCGATATCATCCACTGTGAATTTGAATGATGGATAAACTAAGCCAGCCTGAAATCTGATATGATGGGGTGGGTGAATACAGTCAACCCTCCTACTGTATTACCATTCAATATCATCCACTATGGTTTTGAATGATGGATAAACTAAGCCAGCCTGAAGTCTGATATGATGGGGTGGCCTGGGTGAATACAGTCAACCCTTCTACTGTATGACCATTCAATATCATCCACTGTGGGTTTTTAATGATGGAAAATCTATGCCAACCTGAAATAGTAATAATAATAAAAATCTGATATGATGGGGTGGGTGAATGCATCTACACAGTGTACAGTCAACCCTCCTACTGTCTGACCATTCAACATCATCCACTGTGGTTTTGTAGGGAGACCACATCAACACAGGAGCACACATACAATTCATTGGTCCTCTCTGGTCATAAAGAAACCCTTTATTTATTCCGGATTTTTATATTTTTTTATATTTTTTATATAAACCACAAGGGAAACTGACTGGGTAAATTATGAAGAATACGATAATATTTTGAGGGGTTGAACAAAGAATTGACTAGAGTAGAGTGGGATACGAACCAAGAATTTTTTTATTTGAACAACTGTACTTCAAAGTCACTACCTACCTGGGCCACAGATGATGTAACATTGAGGCTTTGTTGTCCTTGCTGTTGTCCATTAACAACAGCATTGACGGCATTACTCAATTGATCCACATTAATGGCTGCTAACGAATCACTCATCATCTTGATGATGTGAATTAGAGGTATCTGTTACCACCAGTTCTGTTACCTGCAAGAAAAATACTTCAAAAGCTGAACTCTGATTCTTGAAACAAAACAGTTACTCAGAACAGCTAAGCTTGAAAATGGCACACAAAATGTACAATTTGCAGTTTGTTTTACAAGTGTAACAATATGCTTTTTGTAACACAATAGTTTACCAGTAAACTTTGTTGCTGGTGCTGCAGATTCTGTACACCCATAAATTGTGATATTGTGTAGAATAGCATAGAATATTGTGTACAAAATTTTGCCTGTTTCCATTCGATAAGAAATAATATAGTATCTAATTTACCTCAATGAGATATCCCTTTTTGTAAAAATGAGTGAAAAAGTGGTGGCGCCAGACGGAAAGTTATCCTCAATAAAATCTGCATCATCATGATTACTCCCAGAATTATGAGGTTCGTTCCCAGTCGTCTCCACATTCATGGAGACAATAGCGGTCGTGGAGACGATAGTGGAACAAACCTCATAATTTATAGTCAAAACAGAGTTCTATTTTTCTAGGTAGGACTAGGCCTAGGGAGTACACATCACGATCAAATTCTGCTGCCACTTCAACCTTAGGTCATTTCCCATTTCATACCATGCTTTATGCTAAACGTGCTAATGCGGCCAATCCAATCAAGATCTGAAGATCGTTTTGCTATCAATAGGCCTAAATATCAACATTCTGACTTTTCATTTCCAATGAGGGACATTTTTCCATATCACGCCACCACTTTTTCACTTTTTTTTACAAAAAGGCCTTCTCATTGAGGTAAATTAGAATTAGATTTAGATACTTTATTTATTTCATATCAAAAAAATGGTTGCATGATGCGGAAACTTTTCCCCAATCATATCCAATGGAAAAGTTTCTGTTTGGCGCCACCACTATCATTCGATATGAAATAATAATATATTATTAAATATAGCAATAGGCCTATCTCACCAAGTCAACGAGATATCCCTTTTTATAAAAATTAGTGAAATAGTGGTGGCGCCATACGTAAAGTTTACTCCTACTCCTAGAACTATTTCGGTTTCATCCGGCTATCTACGGGAGACGATACGATAGCCGGATGAAACCGAAATAGTTCTAGGAGTAACGGAAAGTTATCCCACTGAGGTGCTGTGACAATCCATGGAGGAAAAACCATCAAATTTCCCCATCATTCTTTGCATTTTTGCATCAATTGACAGTTCCCACACAAAACATGGGCACACAAAAAACACAGTCGAGTCCATCACAGTTCCAATAATATGGCAATTCTAAGTGTGTCACATTTAGTGTTTACTCGTTAATAATATTATTATTAAATTACCTCAGCCTCCGCAAACTTGTCCTAACTCCAACCCTTAGGGGAACCCAACAGTTGTCGTATCAACACAATGTTTAGGGACTTTAGAAGCCTGTTTGATTTCTGCATTCGAATCCCTGCTGCATTCGCCATTAAAAATGTTTACTTCTTCGCCATGTTGATTTTGTCCGAACTGTCAATATCAAACTTGGTATTTTAGTACCAAACTATGATGGTTCGTCAACGACCGTCAGTGACCAGCGTTTTGTTGAGGCTTACTTTGACACACTTGAGGGCGCTACATAAGTTTATTAGTGGACGCACAGATGCACAATGAGTGGTTTAGAAAATAGCTCCGCTGAAATTTCAACCCAGCTAGTTTGTGAGCAAATTTATGAGCAAATTATGTAAAGCAAGGATAATGTTCCTTTTGTGGCAGCAACACAAGGGGGAACTTTTGAACATTATTGAAATATTATATGCACAAAAGGCCTCTTACCTTATTAAATTTTCAATCATTTTAAATTTCTATTGAGTTGGAGCATGGAGAAATCTCTTTCTTTCACGGTTAGAGTTTTTTGCCCGAAACAGCCTAGCATTCCTTTATTATACTTTGATGTTTCCATTTTATGGATGCTGGACACACCCCTCCCCCTTCCCCAACCCTCAAACAAGAACCAGTGAGTTCGTAGCGCGCGGGAAAAGTTCGAATTCAAACGTCGCATAATTGACGGTCGTTGACTTTAGTTTCATTCTAGCACGGAATTTTTCGGACTGAAGTCGATGCTCTGTTTACGTGGGTACACCATAGAGCTATAGCTCTATGGGGTGTACACTTAACCGTACTTGCCATTACGCTGTTGTTTTTTAAGAATGTCATTGCTTTTGGTTGTGCAACGATTTTAGCACTTGTTTTGCAACCACAGAGAACCTATCATCGGGAATTAAGGTATGAACTTTTAAATATTTTTAGCCGATATTTATGTGACTTAAAATCTAACTAAATAGCTTGACGTTGTCCAAAATACGTGAACAGAAATGTCATAAACATTTTAGAATCCAACAGGAAACAGTCACGGTCCCGCATTTATTGCATTGACTGGAATACTGACATTTGTGTAACAGACGACTGTTTTTATAATTTTTTTAGTTGTTTTTTAAAATTTTAGATTTAGAACTTCTTAATCTTATACTAAAAAGGAGAAGCAATTTTCTTGAGTTGATTGATGTCTTCTTAAAAGGAAAAGAAGATAATCTGATGGTTGTTCCGTTCTTTTTAGTATTATTAGTTACCAATTAGCATAATTATACAATAGTCAATATATACAGAGTGACAAAATGTTTTGCAATAGACCTGTTTAATTTAAAAAAATATTTGTAAACAAATAAATTAAAGTTACAATAACTGTTCCTCATTTTGTTATAAAATAGGGCACACCAAATTAGACCAGTGAAGCAGTATCATAATAATTTCTCTTTCTCGGATTTGTAGAACAGTCAGCCTAAAAAGATGCCTATAAAGAAGTTCCATCAAATTTCGTGACCAACAAATTTAAAGATAACAAAAATTGCAAAGAAGATGTAAACTAATTTGACAGAAGGTCGGTAATAGCAATGCAGAATTTGAAATACATATTTTTGTCATATATAAGCACAGATTTCTAAGCTAAGTTTATCCTAAATTTATTGGGGGTTTTTAAGTTTCTATTTCAGCAGGTTGTTCGATTTTGATTGTTGTTTTATTAGTTATTTTTATTTCCTTTTTTTTCTTTTTCTTTGTCATTTTGTATAAAGCAGTGTTTAAAACCAGACAATAAGCCATGGCAAGCAGTTCCCCCACCAATGATGACGAAGCTACTCAAGTTATTCGTCAGAAATTGATTGCAGAGAAGATCAAGTTATGGGCTCCTCCGTACACAGAAAAGGGCGCCACTTCAAAAGGCGTCTATCCAGAGGTATGTAATAATGGCTTGAGTTTTGTCTGCACCTGCTACTTTGCACTTCAATCTATGTGCGAGTATACTGGAGGAGGTTTCTCTCAGCTGATTTCCTTTTCTTCTTTTCAAAACAGTGCCATAGAAAACTGAAAAACACTGTACAAAAGTTTAGTGTGATCGGTCATTTCCTCTTTTTGTTTGGCAATTAGAAAGTAGCATGTCTGGTATCGGAAGATGAAGATGATGATAATGATGATGATGATGATAAACATAACATGTGTTGGTACTTATTATGTTTGGTTGACCTTTGTCATTCCGACAGTTTAACATAAGAACACAAAACCCACAGCTTCTTAATATCAGAACTGCCAAGCAAATTTAATTTTATATTTGAAGTGAAAATATTTCTATCAAAAGATCAGTGACAAAAAAGCTGAGAACATTAACCAGAGCTGCTGAACCTGTTTTTTTTATTAAAGGAACTTCTTGAGCGCTACGCATCAGAATTGAAACTCCCAAGGCAAGTTGTGGAAGAGACTCTAGAGAGTCTACGGTTACACACCCTGGCTAGACTTGCCACAAGACGTCTACAAGAGGCAACATTGATGGTTAAATTAACCGGCAATATCCCAGGAGGACAAACATCCACAGAGAAGAAGACTTTTGATCTTCAGACTGAGCTGGAAATCACTGGCAAAGATCTTAAACAAAAGTGAGTACAAATTTTGCTTTTTATGTCATGAAATAAGATTAGTTGTTATGTAAAATGAATAAATGTAGAAATTGCCAACTGGGTCCAATATCACAAAGTTAGGCAGAAAATACTGCAGCAAATTCCTTTGCTTAGCAGTCAGGCACCAGTTGCAACAATGTAAACTTTATGGAATTTTGGCTGGTAACCAGTTTCTGTATGGAAGCAATATTTTGTGTATGTTTTCACGCTTAAGAAAATTGCTGCCTGATTGATGTTTCCTGGGAGTAAATGATTTCCTGAATGGGTTTGAGAGTGTAATGTTTGGTTGCCATGGCTACATGCTACCACATTAAGAGGATGAATGGATTATATGGGGATGGACTGTTATGACAATAGACTTCAGAATGTTGCAATTTGTCTGAATGCAGGCCTTGAAATAACCAATGGCACCACAGCAATTGACATGATGCCCTGTGCTTTTGCAGTGCTGTGCTTTTAATTACCTCTGCAAGGTTCCAAAACAAACTGACACTTTCCTCATTGAAGTGCCCCTTATACCTGAGGTAAACTGATGTGCCCCTTCGAAAATCAAGGCCTGTGAATGTGTCTCAAATTGCCAAGAATTCTATAATTTTAAACAAAATATGTTCCAATTTGATAGAATCGCAGAGAGGAGCGGGATACCAGAAGATCATTTAAAGCTCATAAGTTGCGGCTCCGTTCTTCAAGATGCAGCTTCCATTCACAGCCAACATGTCCGACATGGCTCTCAGGTGATGGTCATCTGTCTATCAGAGACGGAGATTGAAGCAAGGGGGCGAGAAAAGCAAGCCACTAATCTCATCAAGACCAAAGAGGCTGCAGCAATTTTGGCAAAGAGGAAAGATGGTAGGTGTCATGATAATTTTTTTACAAAAATTCCTTGGCACACAAACACTTTGAACCGTACCTTCACTAAAGATTGGTTTCCAAATTTTCTCCAACCACGTTCATGAAAACAATTATGGTACAGTGACCTGCGAAAAAATCTATCGGTAAAGATTTAAGAGTGACAGTGTCAACTTAAGTTCTGGGAGAAGAACATAATTATTTTTAACTCCAACCAGTTCTTCTTTATCAGTGTACACCTACAGTAATTAACCCACAAATTAATTACCATAACCATTGTCAATCATGAATCTAATTGATTTCTTTTGTTTTTAACAGGTGGGAGTAGCGGCAGTAGAGAGCGATACTTCCTTCAGATTGCAGACCAAACTGGTAAACCGATAGACATACCTGATGATGAGCGAGAAGCCTTGTCTGTCGCTCTCACACTGAACGAGAAAGGAAAGGCGTGTCTGAAGAGAAAGCAATACGGAGAAGCATTGCTGATTTTATTGGAAGCTGAGAAAGCCTTTAGGTCTGTTTGAGTTTCCGTTGTTTATGCAAATTTTCAAAAAGTCAACAACAAATATTTTGTCTTTGTCAAACCAAAACAAGAAGCGAGTATTTGATGTACAAATTAGAGTTTCAGAAGGAACTGATTTGAATTTAAAGTTTATAAAACTTTGTACTAAATCAAGCGAAGTACAAATAAATATAGTCATACAACCATTCATGTAAAATACCTTTGATTGTGGAGTGGACATTTTATTTGTCAAAGTCCAATTACAAACATTTCCTGGCATCAAATCTTATGATTTGTTTCATGAAGTAAAAGCTTTCTTATAGATTATTCTGGACTGATTATTTTTCAGTCAGTGCCGATCAGAGATCCTGAATACCGTTGACAATTTCGCTGTTCTTTGTCTTGACATTGTGTGGTGTTACCTGTGCCTTCAAAACATGAATGAACTGCCTGATGCAGGTAAGTTAGCCCATTTCAGCTCATTTCCTCAGAAAATTAAAGATGTTTTTCAAAAAGTGTATCATAAAATTATTTGACACATAATAGTTTTTGAGTTGCATTGTTTTATTATAACTGATTTGCCTATTCTTTAATCAATATTTAGAAGCCAAGCTGAAAAGATGTGAAGATTGTTTCAGGCGTAGCTATGGCGACGACCTTCAACGGCTGACTAGTCTTAAAGGTCAAAACACCCAAGAGTTGGCATTATACGTTCGACTGTATCTACTACAAGGCATCCAAGCATTTTATCAACAAGAGAGGAATAAATCACTTGAACTATTACAGAAGGTATGACCCTTAGTGTAGTTCCGATAGACAATCTAGACCTAATTTCCAAAAGCTGTTAAGCAGAAAAGACTGCTTAGTAAATATATGCTAAGCAAAAGTTGGGCACCAGGCCCTTGGTGGTAGAGTTGGCATACTCGTTTATTTCCTAGCCTCCCAGCTCTAGGACCATGGTTCAAATCACACCAGGGGCCATGGCACTATTTGGATTGGGTTTTCAGTACCTGACTGCGATGGTTTTCTCTGAAATAATTAAAACTGAAATTTCCTTCCTTGTCTTCTCTTCATTGGGTTCTTGGCTTGGATTAAGTTCCCTTTTCTGAGAGTACTTGGCTTCACAACCCGAATAAATAAAACGGAATGGTAACTAAACTATTTTTGCCAGTGACAGATGCAGTGTACCCCCCCCCCCCCAATTGTCTTGCTGTAATTTTTGCTATTCACAGATGATATTCCATTTCTTTAATATCAACAGTCTGAGGGTATACTAGCATCTCTACAAGTGGATGAGGGCAAACTCATGCAAGTGATTTCAATGGGGTTCGATGTCCGTGAGGCTAGGCTTGGTTTACGAGCCGCTCATGGCAGCGTCTCGTTGGCTGTAACTAACATCACTGAGCAGAGGGAGAGGAGAAAAGAGATCCAAGAGAAGGAGAAACAGAAACAGAAGAAAAGACGGCTGGAAAAGAGACTAGGGAAGACGGCAAATGGAGAATGGTATGAATGGATAGGATTATGTGTCTTTCAATTACATGTGATTAGTTAACGGCGTGTCGTGGCCGAGGGGTTAAAAGCATCGAACTCAAGCTCTGGTGTTTCTGATCAGCAGAGTGTGGGTTTGAGTCACAGTCTTTACACCTGTGTCCTTATCTGATGCCTCGACCTCCGGATGGGACATAAAGCCCTTGGTCCCGTGCGTTGTGTAACGCACATACCGTGCACTTATCGAAAAGAGAAGGTGTTTGCCCTGGTTGGTGTTCCTGGTTTGATTGGTTGCATATTGCACCGCAGCACCTTGTAAACCAGTACATGGTGCTATGTAAAAAGAGTGGGTCTCATGATTCAAAACAGAGGCCCACATACCTTAAAGGAAAATAGTACTTAGGAGAATACTGAATGTTAAAGTGCCTTGAGCGTCACTGAGTGACAGATATGAGTGCTATAGGAAACCACTACAATGTGGAATTAGGGAAATTTGGGGTTCCACAGTCCTCAGTGGTTGCCAATGCTATTAATAATACTCGGAATTATTAACATAATATTTCATTGAATCCTTAATCTTTCAGGGTCAAGGCGGAGATCTACCACACCCTCATCTCTATGGGATTCCCAAAGACCGCCGTGGTCTCTGCCCTGAAGCAGACCAACAATGACCTTCATCGAGCTCTAGAGGTCATGCAGGAACACCCTGACCTATTGACCATGATGGATACGGATGAGCGACCATGGCAGGGTCAAGCTACAGATGAGATGATTGCCCAGGTAAGCAATGAGCATGTTCGAGTGCGAACATTTAGTCGACCTGTAATTTACCACTGACCAGCAATTTACATGCGCAGTGACACTCAACTGCCTCACTAGGAAGCCTAGTCATATCATTGGTACCGGTACCACATTATTCAACACTATGCCTTCTGCCTTTTCACTTTACAACTGTTATCATGGAACAGGCTTTCACGTGTTGAAGGTATAGTACATTGTTTTCACAGACGTATCCATAGCTGTAGCCGCCTGCGAATGGGAAGCAAATTTGACGTCACAATTATCCTTTCGCAGCGATATTCGCAAGTGAGTTGAGCAGAGCTTAACTGCTGTGAATATTCGTTGCAAATTTTGTGACGTCAACATTCGCTTCTCATTCGCATTCCCAGGAAGTCTGAACCGGGCTTTTGGCAGGGCTTGATCAGAAATACATAGAGTGTTCAAGTATTGTATCTATTCAAACTTTGGGTCCCATTGTACATGTAGTCAGTGTCTTTAAATAGACATAATAATAATAATAATACACGGTTTTTATATAGCGCTTTTTCACGGGGTGTCTCAAAGCGCTTCCGACATTATTACCCCTGGTCACTGGGCCTTAAATCATTCCTTAAACCATCTCAGCTCCCTGGGAAGTATACAGCCTGTGCGACAATTATATGCGCTACATGGCTAAACCAATCACAAGAACCATCTCTGCCCTCACAGGTACCCATTTACCCTTGGGTGGAGAGAAGCAATTATAGTTAAGTGTCTTGCTCAGGGACACAAGTGTCACGACCTGGATTCGAACCCACACTCTGCTGAACAGAAGCATCAGAGCTTGAGTTCGGTGCTCTTATCCACTCGGCCACGACACCCCACATAGAGACATAAGTTTTACAATTTTTTATATGGTTAAAAACTAATTTCGTTACAGGTTAGTGAGCTTGGCTTCAACCGGGATGTGGCACAGCTTGCTTTGTTTCGTTACCATGGTAATGTTGGGAAAGCTGTAGAGGTTCTTCTGTCAAACGGAGGAATGTTGCCTCCACAAGCTGCAACTCCCTCCTCAGGTAATTCAACATTACATACACAAAAAACATAGTCTTTTATAACTTGCTGTAT
Organism: Asterias rubens; assembly: GCF_902459465.1. Classification (NCBI taxonomy): domain Eukaryota; kingdom Metazoa; phylum Echinodermata; class Asteroidea; order Forcipulatida; family Asteriidae; genus Asterias; species Asterias rubens. Next base: position 3,720,159 of record NC_047067.1, read on the forward strand.
TGGGTGTCTTGGCCAGTGGTTAAGAGTGTGGATCAGGAGTAAGATACTTTACTATATTGCTTCTCTTCACCCAGGGTTATGAATGGGTACCTGTGAGGGTAGAGGTTGATAGAGGCACAAATGTAAAGCGCATTGATATGTTATTGTAAAATGCGCTATACATGTACAAGAACTAGATACTATTATTATTAAGGTATTATTGCAAGTCTATCTTTTTCCTTTTTTTTATCTAAATTGTATTTATTTTGCAAAAAATAGTTAATGGCCTGAGGTTTCAACCCTAGCAGAGTCTTTCTTGATGTCTTTCTTGTATTTATTTTCATAATTTGTTTTTGTTCCTCTACTGGTATCATTTTTAAAGATCCATCAAGAGCGTCTACAAGTCGAACCGATCCATCTTCTTCAGATGAGGAGCTGACAGATGAACAGCGGAAGGCCATTGCCGACATCGCCCCTGACATTCCTGACCATGAAGAGGATTACTTGGACCTCACACTGGAGGAAGAGGCAAAGTTCATCCAGGAATACAAGGTCATGTTAGCATCTCTCAGTGGTTAAGAATTGGGGAAATGAGTGGTGTTGTACACAAATTCAAGCAATAGACCAACAGGAAACTGAACAAGTCATAAGTTTGGTTGTACAAAAAAACAATGATAAGACTAGAACCTGTGACCTCCTGATGAAGAAACAAGCGCTCTACCAACTGAGCTATCCATCTTTCAGTGGTTGAGATAAACTGGAGGAAATTCTTTGAGTTGTTTACAAAATTCAAGCAGAAGTGACCACAGGGAAACTGACTGGGTAATGTTTAAATAAATTTGGTTGAAGAAAGAAAAAATGACTAGAGCGGGATTTGAACCTGCGATCTCCGGATTAATGTGCTGGCGCTTTACCAACTGACTTATCAAGCCCTATGTTGGCAGTCTCCCTAATTTGTCAATATTCTTTTTAGGGGATGCCAGTAAGAAGCATTAGCTCCCATGAAGCCAGGGATTGCACCCAAGTTTACGATACAACCTGGGAAGTGGCAGCCAGGGGATCACCTTTAGTGGATGTAACACTTTATTTCAAATATCAAGTAATAAACCACAACAAAATGGACAGAAATTAATTCATGGTTTGGCCACCACAGATGCGACACATTTTTTTGAAAAAATATCTGAAAGCCACAGTGCTTAGTCTTTGGTTTCTTTTCTACTACTTAATGGAATACCTCATCTTAGTGCCTATTTCAAGTTTTTGTAACAAACCAAAGATCTATCAAGAACCTCTTTTACACACCATTAAAAATCCACATTTGGAAAAACTTCTTGTCTGATAACTCATAATTATTTCTTAAATGAAGTGAACTGAAATATTACAAAATTGTTTTATTTTATGAAGAGAAAAATATTCACATTCTTGGAGTGCCTGTCTGTATGTTAGTTAAATATATTCTTATAAATATCATATAGCATTTAATCTTTTAATGGTAAGACTTCGAAAATATTTGCTTATTAAATTTTCTGCATGTCAAGATATCTACAAAGAGTACCTAAATTTATTTATAAATTGTTTGATAAATCCTTTTGCCAACTGCAGATATGCTGCATGCAGTATACATTGAAGAAGCCATTAGCTTTACATGTAGAGGTCAGACAAGCAACTTTATAGATGCAATTAAAGGCAAATGACACAACTGGTAATTAAAAAATTACTTGGTAACGAGCACTGGAGAGCTGTTGATAATAATTTATAAAACATTTTCAGAATCGACTTTCTTTGAAACAATACAGTTTTAGAAAAAAGGAAATTTCACACTCAAATTTGAATTTGAGGAACACTTCTGGCATGAAGCCTTTGTCGGGCATCTGAAAGCACACAATTCGATGAAACATGAATGTTTTCCTTAACAAAAATTGATGATTTATTGAGCCAAAATCTGTGCAGTTTTTTTCTTGATGCATAGGTTGGGTTACACCAAGTGACAATACTGGTTTGTGACAAACGCCAAAAGAATAAACGATGTGACCTCCGACGTCACTCAAAAACCATAACATGATTCGCGCGCATACCTTTGCGTTTTGGCAGCCAGCTAGAAAGTGTAATCTTACCATGACTCAAATCTTTTTGCCCGGCGAAACATTTCGTATACAGTGTTTTGTCAACAGAGGGCGGTTTGAATGTATAAGATATACATGTAGAGCAATATTGAAAACAAACATGACCGTATTTTAAATAGAAAAACTTGATTATGATTGTATCAGTTAAGAGCCAAGAACTTGGCGTGTCATGGCCCTGCGATTAAGAGCACCAGACTCAAGCTCTGTGTATCTGATCAGTAGAGTGTGGATTCGAGTCCGTGTTGTGACACTTGTGTAAAACCTGTGTGTTGTGTAAAGCTCGCGAGTGCACTTATCTCAAAGAAAAGGGGTTTGCCAGGTGTTCTTGGTTTACTTGGCTGCATGTTGCACCACAACACCTTGTAAACCATTAAGCAAAAAAAAAAACTGTATACCAGTCACAAATTGTACATGTGGATGGTATTTTGGCTGGTAACCTTATATTGATAAGAATAATTTTGTTGTGGTTAGCTACTTTTTGCAGCTCTATGATTGAAATTGAAGGTTTGATAAAGGGCTAAATAACCTACATATTTGCATAAGGTGGTGGGATTGAATCCCACCCGAGTAATATGCCTTTGATTAGTGTGTACAGTGCTAACACACATTGTGGTATATAGGTAAAACCAAAATTAATATTCTACATATTATTATTAAGAACAAAAGGATTGCTGTCAGAGTCTGTGAAGATTCAATTCATACTGTACATTACTTTATTATCATAATTATCCACAAGGCAGCATACTTAAAGTACGTTTGTCATACATACACACATCCATGCACACAATGACATGGCACAGTTTGTTAATTACTACAGAAAGTCTCACATAACACTTGACATCAATCTTTCAAGCAAACTTCTTATCCAAAAAATCTGTTTCTTTTCCTACAAATATAATTGACTAAGATGGCTGATACAGATTTACAATATTTTTCTATGTGAACTTTGATAAAGTGTTTATTTGCTTTCAGATTTAGATCTGTCGTTTGATTATAAAATAGAAAAAGACTAAAATTAACCTTAAGTGGTTAACAACCAAACATTGTGGTCTTGTTGCACAAGGTGAACATTGCAATATTGAGGCACCCAACTATTTTAATACACACAAAATGCTTAAATTGGCGGTTCCAGCTATGGCTACGACTGTTGCCAAAGGTGTTGTTAGGGAAGTCCTGTACTTCAGTGCATGATGACGCGTTGATCAAGCCGTAGTCGTAGCTGTAGCCACCAATTTCTTTGTCAGCAACATCATTAGCTGACTTCAGAAAGGTGGAAACAGAGCAAAACGTTTTGAAAGGGTTCTTTCGGAGTTCTGCATTTAAATCCAAGATGGCAACTGCATAATGGTTGAAGAAACTTAAAAACTGTAATCTATCCTTCCATGGGAGACTTCTGGGCTGTCCTTTTTCTTAGTTCTGTCTGCTGACGCCAGTGCCTCAAAAATCTCCCATTGTTAAATGATCACGGCTGCAGCACCTATGTTAAGAAAAGAAGCTAAATTGGCAATTGACCATGAGGTTATGTTTCAAGTCACCACAATTAACATGGATTAGTTCAAGTTGCTGTAAACTGTCAGGTCAACCAAAACGATTTATGCGTAGTCACATGTAAATATTGTTAAATTACCAGAAGTGACTGCCCCGTCTCTTCATATTCATTTTTTTTTTTAAATGTGCAGTTATGCCAGCTCCCAGATTGGCCTACTTAACAATGTGCAGTTATGCCAGCTCCCAGATTGGCCTACTGAACAAAGTGCAGTTATTTCAGATCCCAAATTGGCCTACTTAACAATGTGCAGTTATTTTAGCTCCCAGATTGGCCTACTTAACAATGTGCAGTTACCCAATTTATGGACTGGCCTTGCAGCTATCCGACCCCCCAGATTGGCCTGCTGACAATTTTCTAGAAAGTTAACCGGATATGTAACAAACCACACTATGATGTGGACTTCATATTGCTATACAAATTATGTAACGCTGAAACCGCACCATTTTAAGTCCAATGAAAATGCAGCTTAAAGTGAATTTAATTATAACTAGAGGTGTTACTGAGCTGATAAGCTCTAGACAAAGCTACAACTGTGCAAAGTAGACACCGACTAGGGTGCGTTTTCGCAGTCGTAACCAATAACTGGTTCCGATGACTTTGTCGTTGGTTGATCACTGGCTATAGATCGCTTGCATTGGCTGCCATCTTTGATGAATCGTGCATGCGTTAAGGGGTATCATTGGCTGAGAGTCGTGCGCAGCAGGTACACATGTTCCATTTCCATTATTTTACATCAATGATGGTGGTCAATGACAGCATGCGCAATCCATCTATTGACCGAAACAGTTATTGTTTACGACCGCGGAACACGCACCCCCTGGTACCGCTACCTACAATATAGAAATATATTTGAACCAACAGCAGAGTGGTAATACTACTACACCATTATCAACGACTATAGGTTTCAACCTACTACAGGAACACGGTAGAAAAATATGGTCATTTTTGTGGATTGCAAAATACATAGAAAAAGAGAGAGAGAACAGGTTCAAAAGGCAGACGGGATGACAAAATGCAAACCGAATAATATCGGTCGATTCTTAAATGAATTTCAAAGCTGCATGTGAAGACATAAGTTGCTTGTTACATTGAGAGCAGTATTATTCAGTTTATTTAAACACATCTAATTGCATACCAGTTTCTGCCTGGATGTATAAACAATCATAACTTTCGGGAATAACACCATTCTGTATGTTGATAGAAATTTTTAGCCAGAGTTTTTTACTGCGCAAAAAAAAGAACAATAATTAGAACTTTTTTGGAACTGAAGTCCCCCCCCCCCCCCCCCAGCGAGTTGTAATGAAACAAAAAGCACATATAGTTTTTTACTCAAACAGGATAAGAACTTTATCAGAAGTGAAGAAACAAGTTTGCTATGTATTTTACTGCTGCGATGCCCCAATATTTAATATTGGACATGACCGCATCCAATGTAAAACAAATATTGTATGCATTTCGTTTGTGCATTGCTTCAGAACAGAATCAATCGGTGAAATCGTGCTTTCTATTTCACTCATCTTCAAGCAACTGAGCAAATAGTCCACTCCGTCGTCGTTTCCAGACTTGACATGTGTAACTCACTTCTATATGGTCTTCCTAATACTCAAATTGAACGACTTCAGCGTATTCAGAACTATGCCGCTCGTGTTATCACCTTAAATAAAAAGTCCTGTCATATAACTCCGATTTTGAAAGAATTACACTGGTTACCCGTAAGCAGTAGAGCTAAGTATAAACTTCTGCTTTTTGTGTATAAATCACTCACCAACAATGCCCCTGCATATATTGATGATCTACTCAAACCATACAATCCTCCTCGCAAACTCCGGTCTTACAATTCTAGTCTCCTTATTGAGCCCATATCCAATCATTCATGGGGAGACCGATCTTTCTCACATGCTGCCCCACGCCTATGGAACAAATTGCCAGCACTAGTAAAATCATCTGTTTCTTTAACACAATTTAAGAAAAACCTTAAGACACATCTTTTCAACCAAGTATTTGAGAAAATGGTTTGATTTCTACCCTTCGATGTTTTCTTTGATATTGCATTTGTATTGTACATTGTATTTCTCTTCAACATGTTCTGGATTTCTTCTTAGCTTAGGCTTACGTTTCAATTTTGGTTATTGTACATGTAAATATTATTCTTTGTATTTAGCGCCATGAGCACTTTGATGGATTTGTGCGCTTTATAAGTTCTCATTATTATTATTATTATTATTATTATTATTATTATTATCTCGTGAAAGGGAACAGTCCAGACATCATCTTGCCATAATATTCTGCAATAAAATACTCATATGCATCCAATATTTGTAGACTAAATTGCACAACCTACGACTCTTAGTGGTTATGTAAATGTATATGAAAATTCATTATCAATCTTAATTTTCCTTTTTCTTTCTTTTTGAAGAATACTAAAAAAGGACAAAAATAGATTCGGGTGAACGTTTATATTGTTTTTATCGATTGTTGCCAATGACTATACTTTCTGGAAACTTAAAAAAAAACATTCCTGGATCGATTAAATATTCACCCAGACCCATGGCTATGATTTTAGTTATTAAATAAGGTACATCAACAAGTTTTAAAACTAAATTGTTTAAATTGAAGCTAATAATAGAGGAATACTATCTTTACTTTTCAGTACAAATCACTATTGGATAGGGGATGGGAATATATCAGTTTCACTGTTATATTTTAGGTCTGCTCTATATGGCCCAATTTCATGGCTCTGTGAATTCTGCGCTTACGATCACCATTCTCTGCCTACTGTGCAAGCGCCAAAACATCTGAGCTACATGTAGCTGTGTAAGCAAAGAATGTCTATAGTAGCGTGTTAACCTAGAGATTCGCTTGAAGTAAGCACGGAATTCCCTGCTTCCGCAAGTGCGGATTCTTTGCTTGTGGCAAGCAGAGACATAAAATTCTGCACTTACGATCACCCTTCTCCGCTGACTGTGCAAGCACCGAATAATTTGAGCTGGCTGTATAAGCATGGAATGCCTAGTAACGTGGAGTACGCACGAGCACCAGCAAAAAGTCCCTTCTAACCCATGGGATATGTTGACTAAAGTACAGAATTCTCTGCTTCCAAAAGCAATAATTCGTTGCATGCGGTAAGCAGAGCCATGATTGGGCCCTGATGTGCCTTCCAATTCCTGGCGAAAAAAATTAACTCAAAGGTACCTCAATCAGAATTAGAACCCACAAATATCCACAGATGTCTTAGACCCGAGCTCTCCCTATTACAAGACGCAAGTGTGAATCCTGTTATAAGTTTGGGGTACAAACAAAGATTAACAGTGATGGGCAAAAATTAATCACAAGTCTTTTTTCCCTAATACAATAATTACACAGACTAGTATTATGTTTTTATTTATAAAATAAAAACAAAACATCAAGTACATCTTAAAACCAATTAAAAAAATTCTTTTTCACTTTCTCCTTCTTCAACGAATATAAATTCAAATTTCTAAACATGTCAAGGGGCAAGTAGTTCTCAAGAAAGGAGATCACTGGAAGAAAAAAAAAAAAGGCCTTGGAAGATTGAGCAGTTTCTTCATACAATAAGATGTGGTTTCAAAAACCTTGTCTTCACAAGCAGCCCAAGTGAATAAGCTTGAATTTGTACAAGCTTATTCATAATAGAAATCTTGATTCTTCAGACATTCTTAATACATCCCCCCTTTAAAAAAAGAGACTGATTGTTGAAGAGAAATTACATCAGCATTAACAGAAACAACGTTCACGCATCTTAGACAGGAGTATTGCAGAGAGAAGGCATAAGAGTTGGGGCCTACTTGGATAAGGCATACTATGTAGAGGGTATGCACTGTACTTGGCCCTTTAAAACAAACTTAAAATCTTACCAAGTACCAAAGAGCAGACAATACACATGATATGGGCGTTTTGAAACAATCTAATCTAAATAGTTTGTTTTTAAGGGAAACGCAAATTAGAAATCAGATTTAAATAGGAAGAATATCACGCCCGATATTCTTAAGCAACGTCTGAATTTGGGCCTCCTATGAACAAGCCGCAGCCACAACCCAGCCACTAATTTGGTCGCCACTTTTCCTTGATCACATTTCTTTGCATTTGATTGCACAATTATGACACACTTAATGAATCTTCAATGCTCGCTGACTGATAATATTTATAAGAAAGAGAACAGTACATTCAGTGTTTCTCTCCCTAAGTTTTCATTCAGTTGAACTTCTTGCAAACATGATACATGTGTGCCAAACTAATTCCAACGTCTGACTTTCTTTAATTTCTTGGTCACTACTAAACAAACATTTGCAATGTTTTAGCAAACTGCTCCCGTTAAAAGACACATGGGCTGCATTAGCTCCAATGGGTAGGTAATAGGAATAGTAAAACCACCAATACTTCCACAAAGTTAGAAAAGGGGGATGTGGTAATTGCAACAGGTAGGTAATCAAGAGTAGATATATCCCCAAAACTGGCACAAAATCATTGCTCATTGACGTTAATTCACTTCACTCCGGTCAAGAAAGTTATTACTTGACGCAATTTTACGACTTTGCTTACAAGTAAAAAAAAATCAGTGCTTACTGTGGCTTAATGTAAGTGCTTTAACTAAGCATATTTCACAAGTTAGTGAAGATTTATTCCTTGTGCTGGTGCAGAGTTCTTGTAACTAAGCATTCTTCACGTACACTTCTAATGAAAATTTGGGTGCAAAAAACTGTCAGGCCGAGAATGGTGACTGTGGACATACGATTACCGGTACATGATAAGCAGAGTCATGACATTAGGCCTTGCTGAACTCCAGCTCATGTACATTCAACCAGGGATGTACATTACTCAGAAATATTGAAGAGCTGAAGAAATAACCTCACCTCTTTATCAACAAAGGTGAAGTGATTACGCTTAGTAAAATGTTATAGAGCTAAAGTTTGATACACATAAAACCAGTTATACCACTCTATATATTATCACATTGCATTTTGGCTGGATGCGCAGCTTTCAACTTGCTATAAAAATACATCTATTAAGTATGTCGTGTTCCTGTGATTGACGCAATGATTTTAGATACTCTTGATGATTGATGAAATGTTACACCAACATGGCTCGTCATTGTGGAGGAAAGTTTACCCAGAGATGCAACTCTTGTGGCGAGAATACATCGTCCGATCATAAACTCTCGTCGCTTTCATTTGCTTGTAGCTGCATATCATCAGGTTCAACGGCACCCTCATGTAAGATGTCACCTTCACCTAGCGCATCGCCATCTCCAACATCTGTGGGTTATAGAAATGTAATAGTTTTACAAAACAGCTCAAATATTGCAGCCTAACAGATGAATTACAAAACAGTTTACATTACGCCTTGAACACCCAGCAGGGTGGATACGTGCGCATTACAAGTCTTATTATTATTTATTATTTATTATTATTACAAATATAAAGAACATAAATAGATTACTGGAAACATTATCACTAACATACAGATGTTTGTTAAAATTATAATGGTTTTACAAAACTGCTCACTGCAGCCACTTGAATTACAAAACATTTTACATTACAAATACAATAAATATAGATTACTGAAAAAGTAAAAGGTAAAAACAAAAAAAAAACCTAAAAACTAAAAGAAGCATTTATGAAATCAATCAGAACATTCAATGCAGATAAAACATATTGCACAGCAATGGATAAAGATTAAATTCAATTCAATTCAGAAACAAAGTTATTTCCATACTTCTAAGAAAAATAATGAATACAGAGTGTCATGGCCGAGTGGTTAAGAGCATCGAATTCAAGTTCTGGTGCTGATTCACCGGAGTGTGGGTTCGAATCCCGGTCGTGACACTTGTGTCCTTGAGCAAGACACTTTACTATAATTGCTTCTCTTCACCCAGGGGTATAAATGGGTACCTGCGAGGGTAGAGGTTGTTATTGTGTATGAAAAAGCCACAAGCGCCTTACAGGCAGCTCAGGGCTGTATACTCCCAAGGGAGCTAAGAAACATTACAGGGATGTTATTGGCCCCATGACCAGGGCACTAATGTAAAGAGCATTGATACGGTTATTGTGAAATGCGCTATATAAGAATTTGTTATTATTATTATTATTATTATAATGACAAGTACATGTAATAATGGAGTAAAGTAAGATAACAGTAAGTAGCAGTAAGCAGGATAAATGCCATGCAGAGAGAAACTTTGAGGCTGGTTTTGATAAGCAGAAGCTTGTAGAAAACAGCCCGACATAAACACACAAAAAATGACACACAACATTAGACTAAGCTTGGGCGGTTCCAGAAATTTGAGGCTCGGTTCCGGTTCCGAAAAAAAGCTCGGTTCTGAGACATACCCGGTTCCAATTCAATATAAAACATAAGCCGCCCGTCCCGAGCTCACACACACACAATTGAGCCGATCTATTTTAACTGAAAATAACCAAGTTAATCAGACATTGGTCCCGAGCTCACACACACACAATTGGAGCCGATCTATTTTTAACGAAAATACCAGAATACCCACCCCGAGTCAATCAGACATCGTGCCACCGAGCACCTATTCTCCCTGCATTTAAACAAGTCTTTGATTTAGCCGGCAGTACGTCCGTTGTGTAGCAGTACGTCCGTAGTGCAGTACGTCAGTACGTCCGTAGTGCAGTACGTCCGTAGTGCATGCAGTGTGTCGTCTCTGTACATACAAGTGTACATGCCTGTACATGCCTGTACATGCATACAGTACTGTGTGTTTTGTGCATGGGGCAAGCTTTTATGAATATGGATATATCGGCAGCCAATCACAACGTGCTGTCTATTTGGACTTTGGACTCTGTACATGTACATGTATATGCATGAGATATACATGTATAGATGCCTATGCATTGGAGGGGGCTGTGCACTGTGTATGCAGCCACACGTGATAGTTGATACTCATGTTGGCTTGAAGCCTTTGCACACTGTATCTGCGGTCACCGCTTTCAACATCAAGCCTCAATTTCTAGAGCCGGTTCGTCGCAGGATCGGCTCCACAGAGCCTTTTATAGTTGGGACTCTTTCTTTTAAAATCGGAACCGACAAAAGCGGGTACCCGGTTCCACAGAAGAGTGGAACCGCCGGTCCGGTTTTCAATTTGGAACCGGGTAGAACCGGGTAACCGAAGGAACCGCCCAAGCTTACATTAGACATGACCTCTTCACTAACACAAGATACATAATATAGATCAGAGATAATACAACAAACTCATAATTGCGAAAAGATTGAAAAACAATTCAAACAGAAGTGAAGATAAAACGTTATCAAACTTTGCAAACTGAGCATCCAGACTGCTTTTTCCCATTTGGTGATGTTCGGACATGCAATGGTCTGAAGTGCGTCCTGTTTATACTTATCTTTGAATTACTACTGACTTTCTACTTACATGTAGATGAATCAGATTTGAGGAATGAGAAAATTCCTGAAAAGTAGCTTCAAGACTTAGGGTTACAATTTAGAAGGTTTACAGACTCTGCATCACTTTTTTTTTCTCCTGGAGACAAGCAGACTATAGTGTTCAAAACTTTGAGACCAAACCGACTCTTAACAGAGCCAACACTCCCCGCAAAAGAGATTACACATGGCTGTACCCGCAAGTTCACAATTTATAGTTAATTCTTATCTTATTTTCCACACCATGCAAATCTTCAAACCCCACTTTCTGCACGAATTAATTAACAAAACTACAGGTTTCCACACAATGTGGACTATTTCTGCCTCCCTTTTGTAATAGCTTTACGTCTTTCAAGAAGGCTCAAGGCTTGAGAAAAAAATCCTGTAATCAGGAAAATTTCTGAAAATTTTTCTTCCTGTACTTACCGGCATCACTTGGGGCTCGTTCAGCTAAGGCTTCAGCCGTTGGATCATCATCGTCAGGTAGATACCTCTTATCTAAAGCTTCCTTGATTTGATTATTTGCACCCTTAGGATCTAAGTCTAAGGCCCACGAGAAATTGGCCAAGGCTAGGTGAGTCTGACCGCACTTTTTGAACACCTGCGATGACCGAGAAGAAGAACAAAAGATAGCATTGTTAGTCTGACAGATAAGACAAGGAAGGTTTCCTCAATTAGACAACTACAAAAAATTGACAGCTTCATAAAACAGTTTTTAAAAAACCAACTAGGGCAACACCACAATAAAAAGACATACAGTCGACTCCCGTTATAACGAGGTCCGCCGGACTGGCCCATTTTCCTTGTATTATCCGAGTCTCGTCTTAAACGCAGCGCGCTAAATATAGATACATACGTCATCATTGTGCATGCACACAACACGTGTACTTCGAATACATGACATAATGGCCGCACGTGTGTACATAGATGCATGGCAGAGCTGCAATTGACTATAATACTGTGTGCATAGAGTAGTATGTGCGATGTACTGCACAAACAAGCACAACGCGGGGATTATAAAACTGTTTTAACTAAGTTGGTTTAGTTTTAAATTCAATTTTAAAATCAATTTACATTTTACAAGATTGATAAAAAGTGAAAGATTTTAACTTGCGTTCATGTTTTGGGAAGTTTCTCTTACAAAACTTTGGTCGCCGGCAGTTTATTGCCAATGCAATAAATAGTCTTGGTTTTCATTGGTAACCACCTGTTTAACACTGGATGGTTCATTGCTGCTGCGAGAAACCAGGGAAATCTTACTGCTGCAATGCATATTGCACACGCTGTGAAAATTTTCAGTCAATAAAATAAAAGCTGGATTTTCATTGGTAACCACTAGTGTAATAATAGAAGGTTCATTGCTAACGTGAGATACCAGTGAAGATTGTGCTATTCTATGCATGTGTGTGCATGTGCAATACACTCGTCGCAGCAACAAAAAATAGAATCTTGATTTTCATTGGTAAACACTGTGTCATGTTAGATGGTCCATTGCCAATGTGGGATACCAGGTAAAATCTTGCTTTTGCATTCAATAATATTGATCACGCAACTAGTTTTGATTGTAAGTTGCGGGTGTTTTTTTCCTTCTGAAAATTTATAACGCGCTTATAAACTCAGTGGATCAGTATCTTTCCTTAAGATTTCTCCAACGTTTGAACCATGCAAACCTTCTAATCCCACCATTGTCCGGAGTTTGGAATTAACAACCTTGCAATCGTGACTCACAATTTCGGATTAGTGTTGCTAGCGGTAGCGTCCACTTAACACCTCTATTGTATGTCTTAAAAGCCACAAATATCGACTTTACCAGCTGTACAGGTATTTCCTTTGGTGGTTTTTGAATTGTTCTCGTTATAGAAGGGTTTTAAACAATGTTTTGCTCGTAATGGGTCTCCCAAATTACCTCGTTATAACCGTGTTCTCGCTACTACCGTGCTCGTATAATCAGTATTTTAATGCATTGAAACACGCATGGGGCTGTTCGGGACCGGCAAAAAACCTCGTATCAACCGGAACCTCGTAACATGCGAGCTCGTAATAACGGGAGTCGACTGTATACAAAAATTTCATACCAACCTTTCCCATGATGAAGTATACTAGCGACTCCTTAGGGATAATCTGTTTGAGTTCCTCCAGCTCTCGTAGAGCGTCTTGATAACGCTCTGTAGCAAAGAAGATGGACGCCCTGTGGAACTTACACAGTGGGTTGTTTGGATCCATCGTGATGGCTCGGTTTAGCGTCTGTAGAGCCTGGTGGGATTTGTGCTGAGCGTGTTGTACCTGAAAATGGGTCAGAGAGTTTTTTAAAAAGGTCACTCAGAATTTTAAAAACAAGTTCCATATTATTTTAGATGTTAAATTTACATCAGGAATATAGAATATTATTTGGTTTTATCCATTACACTGGTGTGTCAAGCACTGTATACTCAGCTAGTTCCAGGGTTCTTTAAAAAAAAAAAAAGTAGGTATATTACTCCGGTTGGATTCAAACACTTGACCTTTGCCAATATAGACCAGATGTCTTGCCAACTAGACCACCCAGATTGCCCGGTAGCTATTCTATGTAATTTACCACGTGAACGGACAAACTGTAGGAGAGTAAAATCATACCAAGTTTCAAACATATAGCACATTAAGTTTTCACAGAGCTACCGATGTCACAAGCTATTTTCCAAATGAGAAAGGTTTTACACTGTAATCAAAGGTTGTTTATTTGGTCAAAGAATTTTACATAATAATTTCTGGTAATGAGTGCCAAAACAGGGCAAAGACTAGTAACTAGACTTCACTTACCACTCCTATATGACAAAGGAGCACAGAGCTCTGTGGATTAATGGCCAGGGCTTTCCGATAGTGCATTTCAGCCAACGCAAACTTCTCTTGTTTGTAGTATATCATACCAACCCCATACCTAGTAAGATGAAAAATACATGCATAAATCATTTGAGATGGTTGGATTGGCACCATATCAATTTTACGATGGACTGATTGATTGAAATACTGAATAAGTAAATATCTATTGCGCTAGAAGTATAACCTACCATGCGTTGTAGAGTCTTGATTGGATGAAATACTGAATAAGTAAATACCCATTGGGCTGGAAGTATTACCTACATGTACCATGCATTGTACAGGAATGAGAGTCATTGCTCACCAAAAAGTCTGAAACTACACACGTAGGATACAAATTCTGCTGATGTTTGTTGAAATTATGGCTTTTCCACCTGAATGGTAACCCCTGGAGTTATAGATTCCACTGAGCTTTAAGGAACAGTGTTCTCAGCACTAGAGAAGTAGATCAAAGAGCAGGTTTTTGTAATATATGGACAAAGTAAGGGCTGATTGTCTTCACCAGGCTGACTTAAAAAGTCTGAATTCAGATGAAAGTCTGACAAATCTCGTCTCTGGTTGCAGTGTCTTGATTTAATGAGTACTGAATAAGTAAATATCCATTGGGCTGGAAGTGTAGGCTACCATGCATTGTAGCGTCTTAATTGAATGAAATACTGATTAAGTAAATATCTACCATGCGTTAAAGTTTCTTGACTGCATGAACACTGAATAAGTTGATATATGTTGGGCTAGAAGTATAACCTACTATACGTTGTAGTATCTTGATCGAATGAAATACTGAATAAGTAACTACCCATTGGGCTAGTAAGCCTACCATGCATTGTAGTGTCTTGAGTTTATTCGTATTGCCGTACGGTAGCACGACATTGCTTTATCTAGTTCTTCTGTGGCTACATACTCGTGACCCAGTAACGTGTAGGCGTACGCAAACTGAGGGTCAACCTGCATTGGGAATAAATGTTGACAAATCATCAAACTCTATCAAGCTCAATGTTTAATCACTAAAGAATACAGTCGAAATTGTTGACAATTTATTCAAAACATAATGGGCGCTCACATCAGAAATGTAAATGTTAACAATATCTTTAAAATTTGAAATGACTGGTCAGGAAGTGAAACTCTGAACCCTGGTTATTTTAAAGGGTTTTACAGACTCTCACTTTTGAGATTCAGCAGGAAGGGTCTGGTTTGGGCATGAAGCAATAGAAATCAATTCTATATCCGCTGCTAAAATATATGATTCAAACTGCCTCTAGCTACCCGATAATCTCAGTGGACTAGTTGGCGAGACATCTGGGCCCAATTTCATAGCACTTCTTAACGGCAAGCAAATTTTCATGCATACTGTAGCAGAAAAAAATTGCTACGGTGCAAGCGTATTTTACAGGTTAGCAGAAGAATTGGACAACCATTTTGCGCGTTTACTGTTGATTTGCAATGTGACGTCATATATTTTCGTGCGGTAAGCACCGGAAGGTTAGCATGCCTTTTCGTATGCTTACGGTTAGCAGCGATATGAAATGGAAATCACACAGTAAGCACAAAATCAGCCGCTAAGCAGCGCTATGAAATTGGGCCCAGCTCTAGATTGGCAAAGGTCGTGGGTTCGAATCCCACCAAAGTAATATGTCTTTGATTTTTGTTCACAGGACTCGGGAATGTACTGAGTATACAGTGCTTACAGACATAGGTGTAAGGGTAAAACCAAATGATAATCTTTATCCCTATGCAAATTTAACATCTTTTAAATTCTATTCCTGATCAGCTTTTAGATAATAACTGTTTGTAACATACCTGAGCTGCTCGTTGGAAGAATTTAATTGCCATGTCGTGTTCTTTTTGCAAACTGAAGCAGTTACCCGTCGCGCACCAAGCCTGTTGAGAGAGCGGGGACAACAATATTAAATATAGCAAAAATAGCAGGCGCAAAATGAAGTAGCTGGACTCCTAGAGGAAGGAGAAAAGATGAAAGTATTAAACAAAAACACAACACAATGGCAACCTGTCTCCAAGAAAAGAAAAAATGGCAGACCTCCAGCAAGATGGAGAGATGAGATAGTCAGCCGTGTGGGATCAACAGCCTAGCAAAGATATACACAGAAAAGCATGATATTTGGTCCTTTGAATAAAGTAGAAACATTCTATTGAAAACAAAGGTTTGAAGTACATGAAAACATGGTGTAGGCTCTTATACAATGTTCAGGCCTTTGTAATAAAAGAAAATCGGAAATCAGATTAAAGTAGGAAGAGTGTCGTGCCTGAACAGAAATACTTTGCACAGTTTGGAACAGGGCCTTCGCCCAGCGGTGGGATGACATGGGCTGATGATGATGAACAGCGGCAAGTTGCCTCCAAGCAAAACACTAAAGACTTGACCTACTTCCACTGAACCCTTGATCACACATAAGAATAAAACAAACAGGAAGGGACAACAGCAAAAAATGTGAAAAAAATTTGTGGAAGACATGGGAGTATTTGTAACATTAACAGGTGAAAAAAATCACAATAACAAATAATATACAATAATATGTCAATTTTATAGACAATTTAACAAACAATATTCGTATTGCACAAGCAAGATGGTAGAATAGAAAAATACAGATGGCCTGTAAAGGTTAAATTGGCTCTATGAAACAGGCTCCTGTTGATTTAAAGCACTTGGCAAAAGGAAGCAGTCTCAGTGAACAAGTTCCCTTGTACAAGCAGAGCAAAATGCTCTGCAAAATGTGTCAGTTGCTATTTAACAATTTTCATTTGCTACTCAATATGACCGTTCAGTGTGCACAAATTTTATTTATTCAAAACATTTTGCTTTACAAAAATGCTGGATGAAATTGTTCCCTAGTGGGGCTTCTACAAGTGTAACTTGCTCATCGTAATCTGTTCTGGGTTGTCAAGGATCCAAACTCAACTCTTACCTCTGGTGAATCCGGCTCAAAATCTGCAAGTTCTTGTGCCAAGGTGGAGAGACCTACTTCCTTGTGTAGATGCCATAAAGCAGTGGAGAAGATCTCCATTCCTTCAAGGTGGTATGGCTCAAGACGACGTACCTCATAAAACAATCTTCCTGCCTGCAAGGTTTAACAAAGAAGGAGTGAGGTTGTGATATTCTCATGTAAGTGGACTGGGAGAAACACGAGTTTGTCCTTTAACGAGTTAGTACATGTATGACTTTACATCAAGGAATGTTGCTTACCAATTTTCTGTGAAGCAGAAATGGGCAGGATACTAGTCACAAATTGAACTTGTGGCATGGTAAGTTGGCTGGTAAACTTATTCTGGTAGCGTAATTTTGTTTTATGCTAAGCTACTTTTTGTGAGCAACTCTATGAAAATGGGCCCAGGTTTTAGCCAGAGTTTTTTTTTTAGGTTTTCAAGGGTTCATCCTTGAGTTACCGCTTGTTTAATTTGGTGCAAATCTCTAATGTTATTGCATAAGTTCTACAGCATCATGGGATGAGTTATCTGTATTACCACAGCCCTTGGTTCCCTACTCATACCTTCTGATATTCCGCTAATTCATAGCGCGCCCGTCCGACCTGCGACAGGACCCAGCCGGTGTTGTAGTGTTGCGGTGGTAAACTTGAGAAGAGAGCGATTGCTTTACGACAGTCGTACTGGCTTAATGCTACATACGCCCTGCCGATCTCTCGTAGTAAGGCCAGAAGACCCTCTGAGGACCAAGCAGAAAAGACACCATAAGTTATAATCTCAGTCACTTTCCCGCGATGTGTCCTTACACATCATGGCGAGACCAATACACTCACTTTCTGTCTAGTGGTGTGTGCCAGATCTTGCATTGCATCAATTTAGTAATAAAATATACAGAAAGAGTTCATCAAGAGTGAGCAGGGGGCATGTTCATAAGAATTTTATGAATTCTGGATTTGAGAGACTGGGCTGATTGGGGTACAACGACAGAAGCAGGTAGTGAGTTCCAAAGCCTAGCACAGGATGATATGAAGGATCTCTGATACTGAGAGGTGCGCGATTTGGGGATGATGACAGTATCTTGTGTACATGACTGCCTACTCAAGCGGCTTGCTGTTTGTAGAGGAAGTTTGAGACTGTCAAATGAATGGGGTAAAAGAGAGCACTGATTAACAACTAAATACATCAATTAAGGACTCTGATGTAGGTACCTGCAGAAGCCCTCTGGAAGCTCATTAACTGCTGATGCTGCGAGGCAGACACATACGCTGCCTTGGTGTCTAACGTTCGATAGTTATCCGGTTTGATCAGATCTTCAGAGTCTGGTGGTTGTGTTATCGTGGACGTACGGCTAGTCTTGCTTTTCGTCTTGGCCTTGAGACCACGAGGTGACCCGATTTTACTCCTGGCTGACGTCTTTTTGGTTGCATTTTCCTGTAGAAGAGAGATGTAATGGGTTATCATCAACCGAGAATATGAATGAGTGGGTTATGTCTCCCACTCTCCCCTCCACAGGCCTTGAGTTTCCCTCTTGGATGGGCACAGCAATTTCCCTCTGGTAAGGGGCACTTAGAAGAGAAAAATGTACTTATCTATAGGAAGGCTTATTGGAGTATAACAGGTAAATTGAACCAATTGGTTAGTTCCTTATTGGACAGGATTCACATCAGTTGTAGTGTAACAAGGTCTTATTGGAATTGAACAGTTACATTGAAAAAGCTTATTGGCAAAGAATAGTAAAACTGAACTGATTGGTTAGTTCCCTATTGAATTGGATTCACATCGATTGTATTGTAACAAAGCTTATTGAACAGCTTAATTGAACTGATCAGCTACACTAGTTCCTTATTGGGATGGAATCATATTGGTTTTATTGTAACGAGATTGTGACTGAATGTATCATCTTACCTTGACTGAATTATTTGTAAAAAGCCTGGAGCTCCTCCTAACTCCTTGAGGGTTTTGAAACAAAACTTGAGCCGCACTGAAAGAAAATTCACAATATCCAAATTTACATCACTCTGCTAAGCACAGAAAAGTATTGCCGAGCAGAAATAGGTTACCCGCCAAAATTACATTAAGTTTAGTCAGTATTACCATAGTGATTTTTATTGTGACATCACACTTTGCTTAGAAATTAAGATTGATACACAGTTAAGACGAATCTTAGCCCTTTGTGAAACCGAGCACTGAGGTCGATTTCACAAAACTCTTCCTGACTTAGGATCGATTCTAGGATTTAGGACAAGTCCCAGCCTTGAGAACGCTCCTACGTACACGATCCAAAGATTCGCAAAACCTGTCTTGAGCAGGACGAGTCCCAAGTAAAATAAAAACCACAAACAAATTCACGGCTAGCGCAACAGCTATTTGATGAGATTCAAGAATCCTTTATTTGTACCTTGATTGTGGACTTGGTGTTGGATTGAGAAGCATTGGTGAGGGATCCTTGTTAGTGTTACTAGAATTCCCAGACTGGCTGAAGACGGCTGGCTTTGTGATCTGAGATCTTCTTGATATTCCCTAATCACACACAGAGAAAGAAAATAATCTTCAATCAATGGATGGAGTCAAATAATCATACAGGCTTTGTGATCTGAGATCTTCTTGATATTCCCTTATCACACAGTGAAAGAAAATCATCTTTAATCATTGCAGTCAAATCATAACACAGGAAAAACTCTCTTAAATCAATGGAGTCACATAATCATACAGGCTTTGTGATCTGAGATCTTCTTGATATTCCCTAATCACACAGAGAAAGAAAATCATCTTTAATCAATGGGGACTAATAATCACACAGGAAAAAACTCTCTTACAATTGAATGACGTCAAATAATCACACGGGAAAAACTTTCTGAAATCAATGGAGTCAAATAATTACACAGGAAAAACTCTCTAAAATCAATGGAGTCAAATAATCATACAGGCTTTGTAATCTGAGATCTTCTTGATATTCCCTAATCACAAAGAAAGAAAATCATCCTCAATCAATGGATTCAAATAATCACATAGGCTTTGTTAACTGAGATCTTCTTGGTATTGTGTAGCGCAGTATAAGTATCATTATTATGTTCCCTAATCACAAAGAAAGAAAATCTTCTCCAATCAATGTTGTACAATCATCATACAAGAAAAACCTCTACTAAATCAATGGAGTCAAATAATCACGCAGGACAAAGCTCTCTTTAATCATCGCCTTACCTTTTTCTGTGGCGCCCTGATTTCAGCAGACTGACTTTCTAACATCGTTGGCGATGGGGTGATATAAGCAGTCATACTGTCACCGCCATTAGGAGTGTCCAACGGGAGAACCCCAAAACTGTACAAAGAAAGAAGGTATGTAAAGTTTCTTTTGTTGGGTTGAAATAAGGGGAATAAAAGGGTAGTGACGAGTTCTTACACGGGCGTTTAAAGCCGGCAGGGTCGAATTGCCGTGTGATAAAGGCCCGAGCCGAAGGCGAGGGCCTTTAGCAGTTGGCAACGACCCTGCAAGGTTTTAAACGGACGTTTAAGAACGAGTCACTACTCTTTTATTCCCATTCATAAACGCCCTTTTGTTACAAAACGTAAAAAAATACAGTTATAGACACTTTAATAATTGAAAATTTGAGGTTTTAAATATTGTTTTCCAAAATTTTGTGAAGAATCTGGTCGATACGCGTGGGTTGTGTGTATAATATGCAAACTAAGTAGGATTTCAAACTTTGCATGGTGGGGGTATAACAAGGTGAGGTTTGCAGTAGCACCATGTGTAAATCTCTTTTGAGCAGTGTTGGTTCTAAAAAAATTGTCAACCACCAGTTCTTTTTATAACACAATATAAAATAAATTTACACACAGCGCTACCACAAACATCACCTAAATATGCAAATTAGTTATCAACTCTAATCTTCAGGCTTATTTACTGGGATACATTCTCATCCAAACCAATGGACCTGGATAAAAGTTAAAGGGCTGGTCTCATTTTGAGTTTCATAATATTAAATTCATTTTCATAAAGCACTGTACATCCATGACTGGATCTGAAAGCACAATACATGATAAAATAGGGATGAGTTTTAACAGCTGCAGCAACTAGCTTAATATCATGAGATACGAATTACATATACATAAGTAGGAAACAAGCCACACAACCGTGTTTAAAATCTCCTTTTTTGAGGAGTGATTTCCAACAGTGTACTCTGCTCTAGAAATGCTTTAGAATTGCAAAGGTATTGGGTTCAAATCCCACCCGAATAATATGCCTCAGGGAAAGCACTGAGTATACAGTGCTAACACACATTCAGGGCTGTATGCTTTGTTTTTGAAAGGGCAAGGGCACCAAGGCATTTTCTTCTTGGAGTAAATTTTTATCTACACTTAAGACCACTCCTCATATTTCAAACACGCTGAAAAAACGTAACATTAACAGCAAAGAAATAAACGAAATACAAAATACTAAAATACAAAACTGCAAATTTGTACTGGAGCATTTCAAGGGCACCAAGGCAATGACCAGGGGACACGCAGGCAATCGCCTTGGTTGCCTCCGTGAAGTATCAGGCCTGGACATTGGTGTAAGGGTAAAACCAAAGTTAACAGATACTCTGCTCGTCTTGAATTAAAAAACATCACGGTTTTGGAGGTTTTCCATGACAACCATCTAACCTTGGTGTGAGAGGACTGAGGGAGACCGGACCCCCTAAGAGATTCCTCCCGACCCTGGGTCTCGTCCTTGGGTAACGTGATGAGCTAAGTGGAGCCGATGGGGGTAGGATGAGAGGCATGTCACCCGGGGTGTGATGGAGGTCAGGAGTTTGTACTGAGTCAGGAGTGAAGAGGTTAGATAAGGGCTTGATCCCGGAGAGCTGTACATTGAAGGTTGAGTTGTCCTGCATAAACAGATCACAATAATATTACTTTGTTAAAGGAACTGGACACTATTGGTAATAACTCAAAACAATTGTTAGCATAAAAACTTACTTGGTAACGAGCAATGGAGAGCTGTTGATGGTATAAAACATTGTGAGAAACGGTGCCCTCTGGAGTAATGTAGTTTTCGAGAAAGAGTTAATTTCTCACTCAAATAATTAAAGACTTCAGGCCTGACGTCTTTTTAAGACATCTGAAGCACACAAATTTCTGCAACAAGGGTGTTTTCTCTTTAACTATTTTCTTAAGAATTTCAGTGAGCTAAATATCGATTTGAAAAATGCTTACTTAAACCATACAGTTTTGGAAGCAGCGTAAGTAAGATTAAATCCCTGCATTATTAACTGGTGAATTACTTTAAAGCTAGCTTTACCTGTGGCGTCTCCATCGCAGGTGAATCCAGTACCAAAGGTTGCTGATGATTGACGGACATGTTTTCTGTATCGATGATAGGGTACAGATCTTGCTGTGTTGTAGATACATCAGGAGTAGACACTGCCATCGTAAATACCTTGCTGGGATCTGGCTTCTCCCCTAGACAATTCAAATTCAATTCAAATCAACGTTTATTTCCACATAATATCAAAAAGTACAGTCAATAATAAATAAATGATGTAGAAAGAGACAAGAAAGAAATATACGTGTTGCTCTTACCTAGATTACAGAGATCTGCAAATGAGGACCACAGGAACGGGTTCATCTTTAAGCTTTGCTTGAGTGACTCTGATGCTTTGGTTTTTCGCTCTGTTTTACTGCATATGGGAAGAAAGTATTTTCAAAGTATTAGAGGCCTCTATTGTGTTAGGCTGAATTGCAAGGCTTAAATTTTAAGAAAAAGTAACCACAAGACAAAAGGACTTGTAGCTCAGAACTTCCACTGGTCCAGAAAAACATTCCAACAAAATCAGAAAACTTTGCTATGCTTCAAGCCATGGACACTTTCAATAAACAGTATTGTCCCAAGGCCCACACTTTGTGTATCACAACTTATATATAAAATAACAAACCTGTGAAAATTTAGTCTCAATTGGTCATCGGGGTCGGGAGAAAATAAAGGGGAAACCCACACTTATTTCTGCGCATTTCGCCGTGTCACGACATGTGTTTAAAATAAATCCGCAGTTCTCGATATCGAGAATTGATATTGTTTTAATATTTTCTGAAAAAGTAAAGCATTTCAAGGAATAATATTTCAAGAGAAGTCTTTCACCATTATCTTCTGTAAACCCTGTAAGTTACTGGTAAATCTGTGAACTTTTTAATTTTGTTTCCTGTTCCGAAAGTGTCCAATGGCTTTAAGAAGAAGGCGTCAAGGGAACACCAAGTGAATAAGTTAGTAATTCTTATAATGTGTCATTACCTTGGGAGAAACACAGATCAATATTCATAAATAGTCTTGCACACTGTAAAGTCAAAACAAAAGACAACAGCACACTAAGTACGAATGATGATAAAACAATCTAGCACGCCTTGAAGTTCGCTCTTGAAGGGGCAAAGCCATTTTCCTCTGGTAAGGGGCACTTCTATGGAGAAAAGGTTGCCATGGGTTATATTTCAAGGCCTGTAAAGCGCATTGAGACGGTTATTGTAATATGCGCTATATAAGAATTTGTTATTATTATTGATGGGGCTTGGGGAGACACTGTGTGCATAAAACTTTCTTTACACATGAGTTGTCTTCAGGTGAAGCAATGGATAACAACTCAACATTTCAATCAGTATGCTCTGGGCCCAACTTCATAGAGCTGCTTAAGCACACAAATAAGCTAAGTAAAACAAAATTATGCTACCAGAATAAGGTGACCAGCCAAAACACCAGGTCACAAGTATAATTTGTGACTGGTATCCCGCTCCTTATTGCTCAGCAGGGATTTTTAGGCAATATTTTCTGCTTTAAGCAACTCTATATAACTGGGCCCTAAATGTCTTCAGGAGAAGCATTGAAGATCTGCGCAGACCTTACCTGCATATTCTGGCCAAGAGTGCAAGAGCAAATGGTGCAGCATCTCCAAACTCTGTCTTGATTTCTTCACAGGAGTGGGGTTTGAGGATTGCATTGCCGACCAAGGCTGCTTCTCCTTCAGCCATCCTGTAGGAACAAAAACAACATAAGGAAACTTAGAAGGGTTGAAGGAAAGAATCACAATTTACCAACACCAATCTGTAAGGTTTTGATCTAGCAAAATATTGTTTGAATCCTCCATAAAATATGTACACTTTCAAAATACTTCAAGGCCATATCCAAAGTGGTGGCTTCAGCTATGGCTACGGCTGTTGCAAAGGGAGCTGCTATGGATGTCCTTTATTTTAACACATGATGGCGTTAACTGGGTATATTCACAGGACTGGAATTGCACGCAGGCCATGGAAGGTCATGGCCTCCGTTGCCCCTAGTCTTGGCCTTGGTGCCCTTTAAAAGTTTCCCATTGACTTTAAGATTTTCCAATGGAAGTGCCCTTTGCAAAATGAAAACGGCCTTGCCCTTTTCAACATGTTCAGAGATGAAATTCCAGGCCTGTATTCAGCATCGAACCACATGGGTAACACATAGTGAATGTGCTACAAGTGTACTCCACGAAAATTCTCAGTAACTTTCCATCGTTACTCACTTATCTAAATCAACACAGCAACGTGCCATGAGATAGCGACACTGTGGGGTGGGACATCCTTTCATCTGTAGTAATGAGTAGGCTCTATTGCCTTTGCCAGAACGGTAGTAACATGTTGCTAATAGAAATAGCGCCTCATCAGAGCCAACTAGGATAAAAAGAAAAAGAAAAACGACATAATTACAAATCACAAGAATCTATGCCCTATGTTGCAGGCCAATTCTTTCATTGCCCCTGGGCATTGCCATGGTACCACTGGTATTTTTATGTGTTTGGTGTGCAAATGAATACATGGGAAATCACTCACTGGTGTAACATATTATATCAGATATGATGTTGCAATATTCAGGTTAAACATAATTTTTTTTTTTTTTTTTTTAAATCACGCATTTTGCGATCATTAAATTTTGGGGGTTTTTTTTTGCAGCCGACCCCCCTTCCCCTTTCATTCAATCTATCAAACTAATGAAAATTTACAAAATGGATCAAGGACAGTTGATGATGGCTCGGCATTACCTTCCTGAAACTGCAAGGTGTACATGTAACTAATAATCAATAATTGTAGGAGTTTTTCAAGACATACCTTCAGCATAGAGTCGTTCAGCCAGGAAGACAGCATCTGAGTAGGCGTAATAATTTAAACACTGCCATATTGCAGCCTGTAAACAAATACAAAATATCATTCTTTCAATTTAAATTCTACAAACTGTTTTAACTCATTAACAAAAACATTTTTAATGAAATTATAAACAACTGAAAATTTGTGCGTGCAGGAAGTCTAGGCTCTGTGGCTCTTTTGAGTGTAGCGTCACTCACTGGCAGACACCTAGGTGAGCCCCATTGCAGTAAGTGTGAACCGAGTGTCTTTTACGTGCATTTACACACACAGGACTAGGCCTGGGCAGCTAGTGAAATTAACTAGTCGACTAGTCGTGCCTCAAATAGTCATGACTTTGACACTTAGTTGCGACTTATTCTTAATTCCCAAGTTGCATAAGATAATGTTTACCACAGGCACAACAATACACTACACTATATAATTTACGCCGAATGGATTGAGAAGGATTGCGTCACTGATGTCTGATTGTGTTTCGAAAGTAAGTTACGATCTCGTGAAGTAGGTAAAATTCATGCAGTTATCATGATGGATGGATTCATGATCATGTGCAAAGCAAAGTTGGATCATGGTTGGATCATGTAGGTAGAAGGTTGGATCGACATTCCACTGGTCTGGACAGTCTAGTCATGCTATGCTAGTCGTGACATTCATTTAATTTCAGTTCTAATCTGGGATGGGAGGAACACATTTGGGCCGAGCACTTGTCCTTGTGCAACTCTGGGCTTTATTTACAAATAATTGGAAACACTGAAAAATTAAAAGGGAGCTATATTCAAGGAAATGTAAACAAAAACGAAATATTAAAAAATTTAAAAAAATAAAAACTAAAAAAAAGCCAAACAAAATAAGCCCTAGGCCAATATTTAACGGAAAATAATAGTTCATTCCATATCTCCATATTTTGCGAAAACTATTCCAGAGGAAAAATTGAACAATAATTTTCTGATCTTAGTTTTCAGTGACAGTCGGCACACGGTCGAGTTGACTCTGTAGTGATTGTTTTCATTTGAACACCGTACACGGATATGGTATGCGAATGCGATTAACGTTAATTTCGTTAAAACTTCGACAGATTAAAATCGCAATATCTCAAAAACAGAATTAATACAATTAAATATTCTTACCTGCACTGGCTCCTGGACAACCATGATATACTACACTAATCTAAAAACGCATGTGAAGTAAACAACTTATGCGAGATTCTTAATTTTGTAAAATATTATTTCCTCTTGCAATTTTCCAACTGTCCGCCATTTTGCACCTCGTTATCAATCAAAGAGACTACTTCAATCTAACAAGTAATCTCATTGGCCAGCTGCTGCAAGTGTGTATAAGTGCTGTTTTGATTGGTCGGGCTTTTACAAGGCGGCCAGCGGGAAATAACAGCATAACTTTGGATAATTATTTTGTTCGCAACAAATTGTTTTTTTAACATCTAATTAATTTGATCATAATGACTTCAGACATAATAAAACAAATAGCAATTTTGTAGTTCTTGTTGTCCTATTCTATATGATGTTTATATATTCGGTGTTCATACATTAGTAGAAAAAAAGTTGCCGGGCAGCAATTTTCTTCTTCTTTCATAGCCACCTGGCTGGAGGGCCGTGAAGGGGGGGGGGGGGGGGGGGGTGAACTAAACAAAATCCGATGAAACGGGAGAAAAGGGAGAAAAGCTCCAGCCAAAACTTTGTACACTTCGAAAGAAAAAATATCAAAAGTTCACAGATTTACAAATAACTTATGAAATATTTTTCCATGATTAAAACAATATCAATTCTCGATATCGAGAATTACGGATTTATTTTAAACAATGGCCGATGACCGATTGAGCCTAAATTTTCACAGGTTTGTTATTTGACATAGAAGTTGTGATACACGAAGGCTGGGCCTTGGACAATAGTGTTTACCGAAAGGGTCCAATGACTTTAAAAACAAAATTTCAAACAATTCAAAACCACGAAACAAAACTGAGGCAGTGAGTAATAAATGGCAACTATAATTAGTCAGCATAAACTGCTCCAGTTCACAAATCAAATCGTACAAGTAACTTTGTCAAACAATTTAGCAGTCTATAATAAACATAACCGGAAAACGCGCGCAATATTTTGAACCAAAGCACGTGGCAAATAAATTTGCAGTAGAATAATTGTGTTTTAATTGTTCGCCAAGCAGAAACACTATTACAATGTTGGCCGGCTCGAGTTATAGTGGTTGTCCTGGAAGGAAGTTTCTGCACAGTATAAATAGGGAAAATGACGAATAACTGCTCATATTTTTTTTTTCATAAAAATTACGATTAACTGCTCATATTTTTGTCTCATAAAAATGACAGTGAACTACTCATATTTTTGTCTCATATATAACAAAAAATGACAGTGAACTAGTGTCCCCCCCCCAACCCCACCCCGCCCCCCGCTATGCAAACAATTATTTATTATGAATAAATCGCTTGGTGGCAGTATCACTTCACTCATCTTGGACATCCCTGTACCGCATGAGTTATACTGAATCTCGCGTTTGAGCAGCGCAATCTCATAATTTGACATCGTGTGCAGTCATTGATAGTAGAGATCAATGTGTGCAATACATACATCATGGGTGTGAGAACTCAATCTTAAGATTGCGCTCAATATAGACACACCACCGTCCTCCTGCAGTTTTTGGTTTTTGGTGTCAAAAAAGTGAAATACTGATTTGAAAATAGTGTTTGGTGAGAAGAAATGTATGAAATTATGATAATGGTAAGTGAACTTTGTGATTTTTTTGTTGAATTATGGGTTGCTTTATAGTCCTTACAATTTCTTTGGAGTTTTAAAACTTTGACAATCGTCAAAATAACGTTTTTAGTTAGGTGATCTTTTTGCGTGTGACAAGAAGTTGATGATGACGGGTTTTTCCCGGATCCTCCTCTGCCTGGTTTTGATACAAATTAAATGTACGGATGGTTGTATTTGTATGTATGTAGAGTAGCTATAAAAGTTCAAGACGGAAATTGTTTGTTTTTGTTCACAGGATACAGGATTAGGGCAATTGTATGTGGACAGTCTGAATGTCAGTGGAACACAACAACTCTTACATAACCTCAAGTAAGTCTGCATGATCTGCTTCATTTACTTTATTTAAAATAATATTAATATTTACAGATTTAAATTTAATTGATTGGTCATCATCATAACTTAAGAAAAAGAATGCAAGATGGGCCTAACTATTAGTATTAATTAAACAAAATTATAATAATTTATTACTCATCAGTCAAAATTACGACAACAATGAGTTGTAAAGCCAGCTTTTAAATAATATTAACAAAAATAATATAAACAATCTCATCAGACATAGGCCCCTTTTATTTTAATTAAATTTGTTAGCACATTATTTTTGTTTTGAAAATCAGTTGCAGGCACTTTATAGTTTTAATAATTATAATCAAAACTAGGAGTAAGAGGAGAGCTCTTTGTGTATTTTCCTCTATTCAAAACTTGGACCCATGTATACTAATTTCTTTAAAAAAAATAAAAGTGATGCCAGACCATTTGGAAGAGGAGGATTACAATAATCACAGCTTAGTAGAGAGTGTGATTGCACTTGCACTCCTTAAAAATGATGGTCTGATCCTAATTCTATTACAAAGTTTGTTTGCCAACCTTTGAGTTTTTTTACTGGCAACCATCACAAGATTGTGAAGGATGAATGTGATCTGATTCTGAGGAAAGCTCAATCCTATCTCAACCTAGTCTTTTTATCTACATCTACATCTGTGATAGTAGTATACTTGTCAAAGCCTTTTGAGCATCTATACAAGGTGAGAAGACAATGAAGAATCTTCAGTTTGAGAAGTGGGAGGAAAACCCCAGAGAATTGTTCTAGGGAAAACCCACACAGTCAAGTAGGGACTGAAAAACCCAATCCACATAGTACCCCCAGTAGGATTCAAACCAGGTTCCCCACAGGTGGAAGTCGATGCAAGACACACTGCGCCAACCTGATATATTTGAGTCATCTCTTTTCATTATGCAGGCAAATGAAGAATATTGTTATCGGCAGTAACAGGCAGAAGGCCAATCTCATGCTATGTGGAGCTGTACCAAGGTAAATCTAAAACTCACTGGCAGGGTGGGTTTGCCCGAAACTTTTCCAGTGACTGGTCAGTCATTTCAGTGCAGTGAGGCCAGTTATTTGTCATTTCACTCTGGTCCCCTAGCCATGGTAGGAAGCCAATGCACTGACGTCCTGGGTATAATAAAGCATTCTTTATCCCCGATGCAAATTTAACATCATTAAATCATTTGCAGTACCCGCTGCTAAAACATAGGATTCGAACTGCCTCTAGCTACCGGGCAATCTCGGTGGTCTAGTTGGTATGACACTGCTCTAGAATTGCAAAGGTCGTGGGTTCGAATCCCACCCGAGTAAAATGCCTGTGATTTTTTTTCACAGGACTCGGGAAAGTACTGAGTATACAGTGCTACACACATCGGTGTATATGGGTAAAAACCAAAAATTAATATTCTTTATCCCCGATGCAAATTTAACATCATTACATCTTTACCCTTGTTTTGAAAAACACTTTCAGAAGCAATCAGTTGATGACTGGTGGAAGAAAAAAAACTTGAATATTTTAACATAAATATTCAGTTTGATACAAACGTAGAGTTTCTCTTGAGTCATTGCTTTTCAGGAAAAATCATCTTGGGCAAGTCTTGTTTGAATCTCAAGACGAACATTGTAAACCTCTTTGCCGGATTTTCTATTTGGTACTTTTAGATTGCTGAGAATCATCCGGAGTGACAAGTCACCAGCAGTCCTCATTGAGAGTGCAATTATTCTGGGAAGCTTTGCTAAGGGGTCAGAGGTCACTAGAAGGAAACTATTGGAAGATGGAGTCCTGTCGGTTATGATGCAAGGTCAGTAGAGATATCTCATCACCATATTTGAACGCTGTAACCTGTTACGGCAGTGGCTGAAATTAGCACTGGACCACGAGGCCTGTAATTTTTTGAACTGGGCCAGTAAACTAACAACCGTCCAAGACTGACGGTGTTGTGTTTTTTAATAAAAATATCTCACTGCATTTTAAATTCAAACTGATGTACAAATATTGTTTAATAGGGGCTATGTACTTTTTGTAGGACAATAAACACAGTGTCTAAAGATTTACACTAAACTTACACAGTTTGAAGATAATGATAGTAGAAAGCTTCCCTGAAAATATGACTTGCTGAGGTGCTGTAGTTTTTGAGAAATGAGTAAAACAATGTAATGAAAATAATTTTTGTCTCAGTGATCATGAGACGAATATTATTTTAGCCTGTAAAAAACGTATTTTCATGACACTGTTTTACTCATTTCTCAAAAACTACAGCACCTCAGCAATTAATATTTAAAGGTACGGTCTCTACTATCATTATCTTCAAACAGTGTAAGTTTAGTGTAAATCTGTGAACATTGTGTTTTGTGTTACAAAAAGTACCCAAATCCTTTAATTCCGTTTAACAGTTATATAAATCTTCATTTAGTGCTTGTTCCCTAAACAGCTCAAAATGTGAAACTGTGAAAATAGTAGTCTTCTCATTTTTAAGTTTGTGTCTACAAGCCCTACAGTCTTATGGACTTGTATTCCAAAATTGGAGCCGTGTAAATTGCATGGTTTTGTGTCCTTCACATGATAAAGCAATGTATGGAAACTGGAGACTCAAAAGGTTCAAACATGTACAAGACAGTGGACACTATTGGTAATTGTCAAAGACTAGTCTTCACAGTTGGTGTATCTCAACATATGCATAAAATAACAAACCTATGAAATTTGAGCTCAATCGGTTGTCGAATTTGCAAGATAATAGTGAAAGAAAAAACACCCTTGTCACATGAAGTTGTGTGCTTTCTGATGCTTGATTTCGAGACCTCAAATTCTAAACTTGAGGTCTCGAAATCAAATTCGTGGAAAATTACTTCTTTCTCGAAAACTACATCACTTCAGAGGGAGCTGTTTCTCACAATGTTTAATACCATCAACCTCTCCCCATTACTTGTAGTCAAGAAAGGTTTTATGATGATAATTATTTTGAGTAATTACCAATAGTGTCCACTGCCTTTAATAGAGAAGAGACCATCAAAATATCAGTGTTAGCATTGGATGAGGGGGTTTGTCGAGCAGTTTCTAGAAGTACATCAATTTGAAAAAGTTAAATTCAAGTTGAAATCCTTTTTTCTCAAATTTGTTTGGCTCGATCAGGATTAGCTCATAGTGAGTTGAAATTTGTTGAAGCCTGCCTGCGATTTCTTCGTACTATGCTGACCAGTTCCAGCGCTCCAATAGAAATACTACACCAGGTGAGTCATGTAAAGTAGCAGAGAATAACCCTCTTGGTTCACACTAATGTACATCTGTCAACTTTCTAGTAATCAGTGAACCTGTATTTGTGTGTTTATGTGTTTAATTTTGCTAGTAAGCACTACACCTGAATGTTAACTGTGTCGAATCCCCAGCCGTGACACTTGTGTCCTTAAGCAAGACACTTAACCATTGCTTTGTCCTTCGGATGGGACGTAAAGCCTTGGTCCCATGTGTTGTGTAACGCATGTAAAAGAATCCAGTGCACTTATCAAACCCTTATCAAACACTTGTAAACGCTTAGAAGGTTCTAAATAATTGGGTCTCAGAATTAATCACTGCAATAACCTATCTTTCTGAAAGTTTGTATATACTCAGCGCCTTGAGTACCTTGTTTGGTAGATACGTGCGCTATATAAGGCTTTGATATTATTATTATTAACTTTCTAGTAAGTAATAACCACAGTGGTGTGTGTAAATGTCCTAGTGACCTTTGTTTTAATGCTGCATATTTATTATGGACCTGAGACTTACCTGAGAGCAAAAGAGGTAGGGGCTTGAAACACTATGTGGACTTACACAAGTCCACACAGTGTTTTTACATTAAAGTCACCACTGTACATGTGTTTAATTGGTAGTAAACTCAATGTAATGTGTGTTGCACAATAAACTTTCAAGTAACCATTGTATACCTGTTTATTTGATCACCAGGACAATACTATCATACCACACATGATCAAGCTCTTACCACAGTCTAAATGTACCCAAGAATGCATTACCAGCATACTAGCAACATGTTGTAAGGTGAGTTAAAACGTTCCATCTTTAAAACCAAGGCAATATCATGGTTACTCACATTTAAACCCCCCCCCCCCAGTTACCTTTGACTCCAGACCCCTCCCATGACTGAGAAAATAAAAATCTATAATATACCTAAAATTGTGCCAGTGAGTGGCAGGAACATGTGACCAGCACCTGTACAAGACTGTCCTATACCAAAGCACTTGCCAACAAATACCCCTTCCCTTATAGGCGTATTTATGTTTGGTGTTAAATCGATCCCAAATGGGGCTGAGATGGTTCAGGATACTAAACAAGAAAAATACAAAATGGTCAATTGGAACAAAGTTGCTGATGTCTTATGATTTTCCATCTAGGTGTAATTATTGAT
Source organism: Asterias rubens (assembly GCF_902459465.1). Taxonomy (NCBI): domain Eukaryota; kingdom Metazoa; phylum Echinodermata; class Asteroidea; order Forcipulatida; family Asteriidae; genus Asterias; species Asterias rubens. The sequence continues at coordinate 3,752,657 of NC_047067.1, forward strand.
TAGTAGAGTCAGAATCTTGTATTGTCAACTTTAAACTATTTGAGTTCTTGTGATGATTTTCTTTAAGAGTCCTGAAAGCCAAGACATGTTATGTAGACATGGAACAGTCACTGCTCTCATACCCCTGCTGTGTGTAAATGATGACAGGGTAGGTATTATAAATGCTTTTACTGACTCAACTGCTCTTCTATGTTTGAACTGGAAACGCTTGTGTGCATTGTATAATTCACCGTAATCTAATTTCAAAATCTGAAAATGAAAACCTTAAAAGTTTGTCTGTGGTAAAGTAATACAACAATATTTCATGTGTCCATCATTCAACTAAAATGATTAATTACAGTCAATCCATTTAGAAGGTGTTGTATATTTCCTGTCTTTTCTCTTTAATGAATCATTGCAGATTCGGTTACCAACGTTACGATGCTATGCAGCTATGGCCTACCAGAACAAAAATGTTTCTGCAACAATAGCCTCTGGTAAGTTATAATTTATTCTCCAAAAAGTTTTAAAACACTTGCTAGATTTCCACCCTTATTATAAAATATTATGCTCTGTCGATACCTCAATCATCCCAGTTGTTTGGATTATTTGCAATCGTCATTTTCAAATTTAATTTTTGAGTCGTTTTTAAATAAAGTGTAAATATTTTCCTTTGTAAATGACCAATTGAATTTAGTCAAAATGTTCACAGATTTGTTTTTTGCATACATTTGGATACACCAAGAGAGAATACAGTGTCCAGTGCCTTCACAATACCATTTAAATAAGTCAACATAATGCATTTTTTGAAAACATTTTTCTTCAATCAGCCGTACACAACGGAGAGAGCTTACTGCAGTTTTTCTGTGGTCTTCTGAATAGAAACTATTCAGTAGCGATGCAGCTGACAGCAGCCAGATGGTAAGATCAATTCAAAATGAATCACCTCACTTCCCGCAGTAAATATTACATCTGTTAATTTGTTTGTTTAGATTCTCTCCCCGTCAGGGGAACTAGCTGCAAATTTCCCACAAGGGGATATGCCAAGCTGGCAACAGCCAATCTCTCTCTCACACAAACCTTGTGGTGCACAAATCAAGAAATTGTGATTGAGTAACTAGACGTCAATACTTATTGTAGTCATTGTGAAATCAGTGTTGAGCTGGGTAGGATTCAAACCTACAACCTTGTGGTTGCAAGCCCTATGTGCTACACTTTTTTGTATGATATTAGTATTACTTTTGTGTCACTGAGTTTTAAATATAAAAAATGTTTCTTCTTCTCTAGCCTGACTTATCTCTGCAGAGCAGGAGCAGTCACAACGGATGACCCTATCGTTCAATTCAGGGTAAATAATAATCGATTGATAAATCTATTGGTCTATAAAAAGCGTTTGTAACAGTTTTTTATAAAATGCATATGGTTGGCATATGTTTTAAAAGTAGATAACAATGATCCACACAAGTTTGCCTTGAAATTGCGTGGTTTTCCTTTTACTGCGCGAACTAACACGGTCGCCATTTATGGGAGTAAAAAATTTGACTCCCATAAATGGCCGACCGCGTTAGTCGACGAGGTAAAAGGAAAACCATGAAATTTCGAGGCATGGTGTTTCTGGTTCACATAGCAGGCACCCTCTCTTTCAAAGGTTTTCTCAGGCTTGTGAGCTACAGTAATGCATCCTTGGTTTCATTACCAGAAATATATAACAATCGTAATCATAATTTCACCCAAAGACCTACAGTTGTTAATATTTGTAATGAGACGTACTTGCCCAAATCCCATTTTTTCACCGTTTACTGACAGTGAAAAGCTAAACCTTTAGCTAATACTTTCAATGATCCAGATTAAAGATTTTCCCTCAGTAATGATTTATTCTCTCTTCAGGTATTACCCACTTTGGTGAGGATGTGTAAAAAGGATAGAACAGTGGAGGAGAAGGTTGAAGGGGCGGAGACTCTGGCCTATCTGATAGAGGAGGATCTGGATCTACAGAGTGTAGCGAGCATTACAGATCATCTCATTTTGACACTGGCTGCATTTCTTAGATACATACCTGAATCAACAAATAAGAATGTAAGTACGGCTTTGCTCGTACTGATGGCTACGGCTACGGCTATTGCTAAGGGCAGCCTATGTTTAAACGCATGTTAAAAGCACTGGACACATTTGGTAATGTCAAAGATCAGTATTCTCACTTGGTGTATCCCAATATGTCCATAACATAACACATCTGTAAAAACGTGGGCTCAATTGGTCATCGAAGTTGCTGTTTTTGTGTGCTTTCAGATGCCTGAGAAAGGCTTCAGGTCTGAGAGTCTTTCTCAGATTCAAATATTTGAGTGAGAAACTACCTTACCAACACTACTCAAAAGAGATATTAACATGGTTTTACGCAGACCTCTCTTAGTTATACTTGAGAAATTACCTCTTTCGTAAAAACTACGTTACTTCAGAGTGTTATATTGGAAGTGTACATCAAAGTGGGGTTTCAACTTCAGGGCTATAGAAAAGTGTAAACGATTGCACGTTTTAGCTTGTTGTTTTACCAGCATTTAAAAGAAATTTATTTTTCTTATTTCAGGAGGACCTGAGCACTGAGATGAAACAAGCAGCATTTAAAGTCTTTGCATCATTAGGAGCTAATGAAGAAGATATCAGGAAAAAGGTAAACAGTCTTGCATTATTCTATAAAGGCATGCCATCGGTTTATCAAAACCTGACACAACTGCGTATATATGTCCACATCCGAAGGATTTGTTGTGTTTAGTGTTGCACATCTTTCAGCTGCAAATATTGCACAAGTGGACTTTCGCAAATGCATTAAGTTTTGTGAAGTAGGCGGCTGGTGCTTTATTTTCTCCTTGGTAAATGGCACTTCTTTGAAGGAAAATGTAAACTTATATTTGGACATTTCAAGGCAATGACATTTGGGGGACAGAAACGCTTACCTCCATGAAGTATCAGCCTTCATCAGAATAGAATATTCAGAAGTGTAATTTCTTACGATTTTTCATGATTTTAAATTACAATAGCATGAGAGCCCACTGTTGGAACATGCTTATTAATCAACACTTAGTCTCTTTTCAACTGCATGAGAGTCCACTGTTGGAACATGCTTATTAATTAACACTTAGTCTCTTTTCACATGAGAGTCCACTGTTGGAACATGCTTATTAATCAACACTTAGTCTCTTTTTTAATTTTTCATTTCAGATTATTGATACGGAGAGCCTGATGGACCAGATTGAGAAATGTCTCTCAGATCCAAACCTTAAAGTGCAGCTCTCCGCCGTCAGGTAAAAATCCAACCCCTCTCTGTGCACTTCTTTCTTGTAGTCTTTGATCACCTCCATGACCTCCTCTGCTGAGTGGGTTGATGTCTGGATTTTGTCCTAAAAGGCCTTGTCTTTTATGATTTGGATGTCATAAATTCAAACACATTGCAGTAAAACAGAGCTGTGATGTTTGGATGTTTTCAAATATTACAGCCATTTACTCAGGAACCAAAGATTCCACAAAATTGTTAAAGAATTGCATGGACTAAATTAAATGTAGGTGGGGGTCAACAATCATGTGTTGTAAATGAGAATAATTATATTTGATTTGATGATATTGCAGGTGTCTCCACAGTCTGTCCAGATCAGTACAACAACTCCGAACCAGCTTCCAGGATCACGCTGTCTGGAAACCACTCATGAAGGTATCTAACCGATAATTTGTAATTCAACCCTCCTACTGTGTGACCAATCAATATCATCCACTGTGATTTGAAGTCATAAATAAACAATGCCAGCCTACAATATGATATCATGTGGTAAATGCATCGTACATGGTACACAGTCAAGCTTTCTACTGTTTGAATAATCAGTATCACCCACTTCGATTTGGAATGATAGATAAACTATTCTAGCCACAATACAACATGTTGTAGTAGATGCATACAGTACTAAGTTGCCCTTCCTGCTGTTTGACCAAACAATCTTATCCTCTGTGGTTTGGATTGATAGACAAACTATACTAGCCTTCAGTATGACATTATGTAATGAATGCATCTACCCAGTACACAGTCAACCCTCCAGTCTGTCTTACCAATCAATCTGTCTTACTCAATCAATAGCATCAACTGTGGTTTGAAACAACAGATATCAAAACACAATGAGGTATTTTCCCGTGCACAAAATAACAAAAATGAAATTGAAGCCAGCTGTATTACATTCAAAATTAATAATAATTTTTTTTTTTTGCAATTTAGTTACTGCGTCTTGGTCAGCCAGAAGAATTAATGACGATAGCTTCATCAACGCTCTGCAATCTGCTTCTGGAATTCTCTCCGAGCAAAGAGGTATCTCAAATCCTTTGTGTTCCAAAAGAACTATTCGTAAGGAGTTAGTCTGGGATTTAATAATGTTGAAAGAAATGCTTTATAAAAGTTGTTAAAATAATAAACACAATTGGGGACCAGCGTCCTGTGACTCATAGTGGGTATGAATGTAAACAAACCAAGCAAGGGACATTCTGTGTGCATGGACAACCATAACCGCTTCCCACCTAATGGCCGAAGCACTCGGAAGGAGTCATGCTTTTCCACGCACACATAATGCCGCTTGCTTGGTTTGTTTACATTGTATACCTACTATGGGTCACGCAACTCCTGTCGCCGATTGTGTCTGTTTTTTCTGTTCATGCTACAGATTATGGCATAATTATAGTCACAAATTATATTACATAAAACATTGTCTGATAAATGAAAATACATCATGCTAAATAACTTGTCATGATAATTGCTGCTATATAGCCCTGTTCAACCGGGAGAAATTCCCAAGAAAATGTGATTGATTTTCGTAACAAAAATACTCTTGCTTTTTCCTCCAGCCTATTGTAGATGCTGGTGCAGTGGACTTACTGTGTAAGCTGACATCGAGTCAGAGTACACCACTACGACTGAACGGCATCTGGGGTTTAATGAATATGGCTTTCCAATCGGAGCAGAAGATCAAGAATAGCATCTTGACGGCCCTAGGGACGGATCAACTCTTTGATCTCTTGACTGACTCTAATGTGGATATCTTGATGAAGACACTGGGACTTCTAAGGAACCTTCTGTCTACAAAGCAGGTGAGAAAACAAGATGGCGTCCTACACTAATGTGTTGAAAGAACTGTATAGGCCCTACTCAGTACTTCCCCAAGTTCTGTGAAAAAAATTCAATGGCATATTACTCGGGTTGGGTTCCAACCCACAGACTTTGCCATTCTAGAGCAGATGTCTTACCACTCGACCACCAAGATTGCCCCTTCACTAGAAGCAGTTGAATCCTATAAATTATATCCCAGTCACAATTAGCTTGCGAAGGGTTTGCAAGTAGTTTGTGATGGATTTCTAGGCATTTTCGGCCAAGGCCACACAGATTCCTTGCGAATCAGGTGGATATTGAGTTACTTTTAACTTTTTGTCTGGCCGATGTCCGGCAGGGCATCACACACATCGGACAGGAGCCTGGCAAACACAAGGTTACAAATTTACACACAGTTTAGCACACATACACGTAGGCAGGACATTAGACAAAATTTGTTATCGTCTCTGTCTCCTTGCCGTATAGAAGTTTTATGCACGAGTGTCAAACTATTTGTTATATTTTCCTTGCAGCACATTGACAGCATTATGTTATCACACAGTAAGCAGATAATGACTGCTGTTATTATGATTCTAGAAGGAGATCATCCGCCAGACGTCAAAGAACAAGTGAGTAACTTTAATTGATGCACCTTTTGTTTTCATTGCTCTGTTCAATCCAATGAAAGGTACATAATACATAAGTTACTGATTGTATATGTTATAATTTTTACACTCAGATCATGTGGATCAACTGATCATACAGGGCTCAATAGAATAAAGGAATTATTTGCTCAAGTTATTTGCAGGTTAACAAACTTTTTGCATATACATTTGTGTATTTCTAGCTACTAGGCATTATTCGCTTACACAGCTAGCGCATGAATTCGGCAGCTGCCCTGTTGGCTCAGAATGGTGATTGCAAGCGCAAAATTATGGGGGGGGGGGTGTCAGCGGAGTTGTGAAGTTGGGCCATGATGCTAGCCCTACTACTGTCTGACTTTTCAATATCATGTACTTTTGTTTTAAATGATAAAACTATGCCAGCGTGCAATGTTATATCATGTGTTGAATGTATCTATACAGTTTACAGTCAACCCTCCTACTGTCAAACCATTCAATAGATTTTATAACTTGTAATTTTCTCATTGGTTTCAGACTTTATGCATTTTGGCTAACATTGCAGACGGCCACTCAGCCAAGGACTACATCATGTCTAATGAGGATATTCTCAAGAAACTCACTTATTATATGGTAAGATTCTAACATAAACCCTAATGTCATGAAATTAAAAGGCTAGAACCAGTGGCCTCAGGCCTGCATTCAAGGGTTCTAGTTGTGAACTGTGTGCTCTGTAAAATTAGGCTGAAGTGCCTGAATATGCCTTCTAATTCTTCTTGTAAATTGGTGCCCAAACTGTGAATTAAGTCTCTTTCGATAACAAATAATGTATATCGTTATCGCTGATTGAGGTGTGTGTTGTGTCTGCTTAAATATATTTGTTTTCACACTTGGTAAATGACAGAATTTGAATATACTTTACTAGTCTACTCAACCGCATACACCAAAGCCTTCCTCGCTCCCTAAACAGTCACCTCATTATTTTTATTTTACAGAGAATAGAGCATGTGAAGCTACAGATAGCCGCTGTGTACTGCATCAACAACCTGGTGTGGACAGAGGAAGATGGAGCGATAGAGAGGCAGGCAAAACTCAAGGAGTTTGGAATACAGAAACATCTTCAGACGTTACTAGATTCAAGTGATACAGTGCTCTTTGACAAGTAAGTCCAAAATCAGTTGTATCAAGTCTCAATCATATTTATTTGTTACACATTCAACAGCACAATTTGCGCCAATAACAAGATGAATAAGAACAAGAAGAATTGTTCAGTTTTAGATGTTGGAGGAAAACCCCCATTGAGGGAAAAACAAACGCTATCGAGTGATTTGCCTCAAGTTTTTTTCAACAGAACTTGGGAAAGTTGAATAAACAGTCCTTAATACATGTACATATCGATGTAAGAGTAAAAAACTAAATTTAAAACTTGCAAAGAAATGAGAGCTGCAAGGACTTCAACTTAAAAACATAATAAGTTGATATACAAAATATACACCTCCACCCTCAGCCCCACACATGGATCTGGTCTTCATTAGAGGGCCAAGTGTACAACTTGACCACGCCCCAACTCTCTTCCTTTCACAGTTGATAGCAATAATTTTGGATAAAATCCAATTCCAATGCAAAAAATATCTACTTAATAGATAGGATTCACCTTATTTGAAAAATGTTGAATACGTTCCTGGGATGAATTTAGTGATTTGCAAGATGTCTTATAAGGGCCATGTCACAGGAGGCAATTTACAGGCAACCAGTTCGAGGTAATCTCAATGAAGGAAGGGCATTTATATTTGAATGTTCACATCTTTTGAAGTTGCCTGCAAAAGTTACTCATGTGACAAGGCGCTTATAAACAAGATAAACAACTCTTTTTTCCTCTTGATTTATTGACAGAGTCAAGACAGCACTGCAGCAATTCTCATCCTGATGTCACAGAGAAACAAGACTTCAGTCTCTAAGTTGGATTTTTATGGCAGCTGGAATAAAATATATTTGTGGTGGAATGAGTAGCCCTCGTATTTAATAAAATAAGGGTCATTTTCTTTTTCTTGGGAATAGGAGACTGTTTTTAGAAAATGAGAATGATTTTGTGGTAAGCTTGATTGAAATTTACTACTCCTCTAGTCGCTCCTCAAATAGTTGATCCTCAAATAGTCGCTACTTCGACATGACTAATGTTCCCAGGATGCATTGTGGCAAGTTGTTTGCCGCAGGCGCAATGTAGTAAAATTCACTCTAAAAGGATTGAAGGATTGTGTCACTGATGTCTGATTTTGTTTCAGAAGTAAATTTTGTTGTCCTGAATAGTCATGAGTGACAAAACTGGTGCAGGAGTATCTTTGTAGTAGTCGTGGCGGAACGGTTAACCGAGTAGTAGAAAAATGGTATTCACGACTCGACTAAGCAATCACTGCTAGCCATACTCACTACACACAGACTGGCGCCTACGATTATCCTATTAGCTTCTCCAAGAGGATTTATGTTTGAAAAAAGACAAGTTGGGCTCGCTGTTCAGATGTTCTACACAGACTCAGAGTCTTGTCGGAACATTCAGTTTGTGTCATAACAAATGCCTTTGAACGATGAAATTATTGATTTTGGGTAAAACTGCACAGAAAGCTTTAGAGCTAGTGGCCCAACAGTGTGCATACATTAGATGCAGAAGCATGTGACAAATGTATATTGACTTACTTGCAGGATTTGGACTATTCATTGCACAGAGTTAGATATAATGGGTACATTCGATTAGCTTCCCTGGGTCGACCCTGGTGTGCTCATCCAAGTCGCCTATTTTTTTTCCAGGACGAACATGTGCAGATAATTACCCGCGTTCTTCCTGGAAAAAAAATATGCATCCTTCTCGTGGTGGCGTCAGTGCACCTCGTCGGCCAGCCCCTTAGTGCCCCGCTTGTGGATCGGGTTAACCCGGGGAAGCTAATCGAAAGCACCCAGTGTTTGGGAGGTTCACACCCAGATGTATAAATGGGTACCTGCAAGGGTAGAGGTTGATATTGTGTGTGAAAAAAATCTTGTGAACACCAATTTCATAGAGCTACTTAAGCACAAAAAGTAGCACAACAAAATACCAGCCAAAATACCAATGCCTAATGCACAATCTGTGACTGGTATCCTGCTTATTTTTACTAAGCAGAAAATCTTTAACCTACATTTTCTGCTTAAGCGGCTCTATGGAATTGGGTCTTGGGGCTGTATCCTCCCCAGGGAGCTGAGAAAGATTACAGGAATGTTATTGGCCCAGTGACCAGGGCACCTACATGTAAAGTAATGCGCATTGTAAAATGTGCTATATAAGAACTGGTTATTACTATCACATAATTGATGAATACAGCGATAGATTGCTGTGAACATGTAAATATATGTACAGAGATATTACAGACATGCAAAGTGTACAGGTTTGTTGAGAAGTATTTCAGGTTTGTGTTTCAGACTGATGTGGTCTTATAACCCTGTGTCAATAAGGGTTGCACTTACATTATAAATGGGTACCTGCGAGGGTAGAGGTTGATATTGTGTCTGAAAAAGCCTTTGGAGTGCCATGGCAGCCCAGGGCTATATATTCCCCAGGGAGCGAAGAAAGATGGTATGTTGTTGGCCCAATGACCTGGACATTAACGTAAAGCACATTGGTAGAGTTATTGTAACATGCACTATAAATGCTTCATTGTAGTTACTATTATTAGTAGTACAAAAGATTCTACAATTGTCATATTGTACAGACTTTATAAATAAATAAATAAAACCATGCGGTCTGAAATCCAAACTATTGTTTTCAATTTCCTGATAAAGACTTGTTAAACATTGGGATTTGTTACAGTGCGTAGATTTGTTTTCTTCAAGAGGTAAAGCCAAGTATGTGGGATCAAAGTGGTCTAGAATTGGTTGATTATGCACCAGACGCACATGGTGTATTGTATAATGTATATTGTTTTTAAAAGTATTTGCTAAAGATTTCTATAGTACTTATGCAAATGATATCTTTTGACATTGATTTCCTTTCATTGACGTTGATAGACCTTGCCTATGTGTCTTGCTTTCCTGTTGTTCCGACATCATTTTACTCAAAGATCAAGGCTGAAATGTCAAGAAACTCAACACATTACCTCGTGTATGAGCTACATGTATTTTCTTGAACTACATGTGTCAAGAAATCACAATTCAGATGTGTAGATGGAATTGTTGGGGATCTGTTGGAGTGCTGCATTCCTGTCAGTTCACTGACAACAAAATGTTGCTACAATTATCTGTTTAAATTTTGACCTTTTGCTCAAGTTCATCGGCTAGGGTTACGTTAACACTGATCACATTGATACCACATCACCAAAGGCCCTTTTTGAAACGACTGGATTTGGCTTTGGAATCGGCTCAGGCTAGCTTGGCCCCGCGGTTGTTTTGACAATACACATGCTTGCATATACGCACCCAGAATTTCAGACGAAGGACAGAACCTAAAGCCGAAGCCGTGGTTTTGAACAAGGCCATTAAATTAATTTGTAATGAGTTGAGAACAACTCTCTTCTTTGAAAAAGAACATGGTTTTCTTGTATAAATGTACATTGTATATATTTGTATATATTTTGGGGGTTTGGGGTAACACCATGTGTTTCTTCTATGTCCTACGTTATATTCTACTACCACGAAGTAGGTTTTCGGAATTCGAGAGACTTTTCAGTTCTTAACAGAACTGTCCTGCTTTTTTTTTTGTATAGCTCTCCTATCGTAGTAACTAGATTAAGGCACTGTAGATTCTGTAAGCAAGGTAAAGGTCCTGCTAACTTGCCGTCAGATTTTGCTAAAGGAATGATGCAGTGCATTAATAATGGGTGGGTTCGTTTAGCTTCCCTAGGTCGACCCCGGTCTGCCCCCCTGTACATTTGAATAGCTTTGATATCATTCCAGGAGCTCAACCAGGTCCGACCCAAGGTGCACGACGTCACCACAAGAGGGCGAGTGATCGTTCGAATAGCTCTTGTTAGGGGCTCACCCGAGTGAGCTAATCGAACGCACCAGTAGTATGTTTACTGATATGTCAACTTGTTGGTGATATTATTTGGTTTGCGGTAGCACCATATGTATATCTACTTGCCAGGTACAGTTTGTTCTTTAGAGAACTGTCTTGCTATATATTCTACTATCGCAGACTAGATTTTTCAGTTTGTTTTGGGACACTTCTTAGTACTGAGAAGGTAGAAAAACCGGCCGGGACTACTACTTTAGATTATAAAGGATCGTTATTAACTGCATTACCACGGAGTGAATTCTTAAATGGTATCCACAATTCAACTAGCTTGCTCTAGTCGCCCTCAGGAGATGGAGTTATAACTAAAAGGAAATTGTAATGTTAATAATAAAAATATCTTAAGGTTCGTTATAAAGCACGTCTATCCTGTGAAATATATCAAGGCACTTGACAATGGAAACACAAACCGTGCAGGAGTTCTGAGCAATTCTTAACCCAAGTTCTTAATATCAGAAGAGTGATCCAATAATGTAAATGCACTCACAAAGCATTTTTAATGTTCTTAATCTTTTTGCAATTTGACTTCCATTAAATAAATTAAAAAACAACCGCACAAATCTTTATTCATTTGATGAAATATTTATTGAATATCAAGGGTTTTTCAGATTAAGTAATAAACGCAGCTTTAAATACAGTTGTTGATATCTGATAATTCCGGTGAATCAAATCTCTATTGAAAAAATAACAGGTACCTACATAGAGTGCCGTTATCACATAAAATACAAAGTGATTTGGTTGGCAAGTGTAGATACTACGCCTTTGTTTAAAAATAACAGGTACCTACATAGAGTGCCGTTATCAATAACTCCGATAGTCATCACATAAAATACAAAGTGATTTGGTTGGCATGCCTTTGTTTAAAGTATAAGACTAAATTGAGTGAATGCGTTTTATCATTCTGTTAGAAACCCACTGTGTTTGTGCTTGGTTATAGTAAGCACTTAGCATGAGTATTTCAATTCAAATAAAACCAATTTCAATACTTCTTGCTTTGTTTATGTTTAGCGGTTTTTGTTTTCTCTTTCTATTCCCGAGTTGTAGCCAGCTAATTAAACCAGAAAGTAGCAAAGGTTAACGATAAAAAATTCTTAAGGCACTCACTGAAATGATTTGTCAACAACACAAAAACATAAAAGTGATCCCTGAAATCGTGACCAGAATGTAAAAATAATAAATCAATTTAACATCTCTAAAGGTTTTGATTACATATTGATTTTGTTGATTGCCGCATCGGTGAAAACTTGACAAGTCATCTGAAATACGCCACAGCAGTTAGGGAAAAAAACATAGAAAATCAAAGTTTATATAGAAATGTTTAAATACAAGTGCATTTGTCAGTAGGAAAATTTGTAGAAAAGAAGGCATTTGCCAGTAAGCCAAACATCATACTTGAACATTAAGGTTCTACATATTGTCTCTCTTTTTTTTCTTTCTTTTTTTTACCCTTTTTTTTTTTTTACATATTTATACTTCAATATACATTTTTTTATGATCACAAAAATAGATGAGATATCAAAGGTGATCTCTTCATTACATAGGCAGTTTCATATCTGGTTTTTACATCCATTTTACATCGAACGAGTGACTAAAAGCTTGCAGGTAAAAAGTATCAAATGTTTTATAAGTTAAAATTGTAAAACTCCTCAACGATTTCTTTTTATAGATGGGTTGCACTACGCATCATCGAATGCCATATGCGATGAAATGTGCACGTGTGCAAGGCTCTTATTGGCTGAGAGTTGTGCGCAGCGCAAACACCAAGCACTTTTCCTTTGTTTATCATCAAATATGGCCGTAGATGACACTTAGTGCAAACCATCTGATTTTCGATCCCCAAATTGGACAGTCTGAAGACTACTCAACGAAACGGAATAACGCAAACTTTAGTCACTAGTTTTCCTCACTACAGAATACAATGATAAACAAGCTAATCATCTAACCATCGCACAGCTACAAACTCACTGGGTAAAGATGAATCAACATAGAAACTTGTGCTTACTCTTAAGAATTGTTCATTGAAGCTTTCACAATCCCACTTGTAACACCAACAAATGAAAAATATTCACCTTAACTGAATTCAACATGTGTGAATGAAAAAAAAAAATAATAATGAACAGCGCCTTACCACAACAACACTATACTTTTAAATGGTCAAATGTCAACAAGTCAGTTAATTAATTGTCATAAATTATTTTTTTTGTTTTTTACAGAAATACTGTCAACGAATAAATTTTTACGCTCAGCTTAAAACCTCTCCAGACTTGACAAATAAAAAAAAATTGCTGAGTCTAAATACAACCAGACTTTCTCCAAATTGGTTTGGGAGATTTTGGTCTGGAACCACAACACATTTCATGACGTCATAGAGAATAAACAAGGATATTATGTATAAGTCTGGTCCCTAAGTTTTGGTTTCATATCACTTAATAGTGCATACATTACAAGTGCTTACATCTATATTAGGGCATTTTCATCGTTTAGCTTTTTTGTCAAGCTCAAAAAGACAGGTATGATAGGAATGTTAAAGTTTTCATGAATTCCAGACGAAACATTTACTTATTTATGGTTTTTTCTTTCAAAAAACCAAGGTCGAAAGTCACACTAGAATGGTCGTTACGCTCGCAATACTAAAATTATGTAAAATATCAAGTGATAACAAAGAAATGTTTAAATAACACGCTTTGCTCGAGTTATCAACCAACTTAAGACATCTAACTGGCAACATATTCAATCAAGCTTTCTACATTAACTTCCGATTATATTAAGCATCAAAGTTGTGGATGATTAAAGTGAAATGCCAACTCAATCCTCATAGCATATAAAAATAAAATTTATACAATGCTGCCAAAAATAGAAGCAACTTGACATTCCGAGCGTAAATATTTGTCCCAAAAGAAAACAAGTGTCATTTTTAAAAGTATTTTCCCTCCCAAATCAAGGAAAATTCTGCATCCATGAATGTGTTTTCAGAAGGAAAAATTGGTTTGAAGCTAAGCTAATTTTAACATTACTGGTTAGTTATCTGGTCACGGTTTTCGATCTTGTCCATAATGTGTTTAACATGAGTAATTATTTGATTCAAAATACTGTCTATTCAAACATGGTCTGTTTGCAGCGCGTCGTTTGTAAACTTTTTGGCACTTTGTGTAAATGCAATTCCAGGTTCTTTCTTATAAATACCAATCAACTAAAATCGAAACCACTAATAAAGTCAAAATGAGTAGTCTACCGATTGTTTCTGTTTTTGGCTCTTGAGGGAAATTGAGCAAAGAATAGTTAATGGCCTGACGAATTGAAGAGCAGTGTGCATTTTGCATGGGGTTTTCAACATTATTCAGAGCCCAATACAAGACACTTTAAAGCCCCTTGTTTTAGTCAAGTGTCTCTTAAGAAAGTCCTCATAGACATCAACTCTTAAATGAAAGCGCCCTCTATGGCGGAACACCTTCAGAAATTAAACTCTTTGACCTGAAATATTGCTCCAAAATGCAAGACTTTTTGGAAGCGTAAATATGAACATAATTTCATTCAAATTCCATCACTGAATAATATCTCTTTGAAAAGAATTTTGAAAATAAATTTGAATATCTACATAAAGGTGTTAAATGTTTCTGAGGTATTTTACTTTTCTTAAAGTTCAAGTGACTTTCTGCCACTCACTAATAACTATTTTAAGTTGTACTTAGAGCAAGCTTTAGCATTTCCTTTTAATTTAACTTAAGATCCGTTACCTTAAAATCTATGATCAATAAATTACTGTCCACCTGCAGTGTTCATTCTTGTTTTTTTTTAAGTTAACAGCCTCTCTTGTACACTTCTGCTGAAACCAATAGTGTATATCAACAACGACGCCTTTTCTATCATACAGTTTTAATAATCCTCTAAATTATACCAACGCTTTTTAACAGGGCAGCACACACAACATTATTTGCTATTTAAGATACAAGGTTTTTGTTTAAACATAAACTTTAAAAGCTCTAATTTCTATCAAAACAAAATATTTTACGATATGAGTGAATAATATATATGGTTACATTTTTTTTTTTTTTCGACATAAAACTGCAGCATTCAGATTGATTCAAGGTTCAGGACAGGTCATTAAGTACAGAACAAAAACCAAATCCCACATTCAAATGCATGCAAAATCCTCCACGATTACTCCTTATATAAACGAAAGAATAATACAGATGTGTTTCTTTACCTTACCGAGGTTTTTAGTATTTTTTAAGTAGAATTATTGCAAGAATATTCTTCACTATCCTCCAGTAGTTTGTGCTTTACTTTCAGGGACAGATTCAACGTGCAGCAGGATTCAATCATCCCTCAAAATGCCATCTGAGATGCTATATATATTTTTGTTATTTAAAAATATTTGTGATTGACCGCTCACTCAATACTGATTGTGACCTTGACTGTCCATATCGTGACCGCAGTATGTGGTTCTTTCAATGTCCATTGCTCTCTCCATTCACCATGACAGGCTCCGCTTCACCGTTCACAATGCCGTTGACGACCGGCGTCTCCATCACCTTATCCTCTGCCTTCTTCCGGTTGCGATTCTCGCGAGGTTTACGTTGTGGTAGGGCCTCTGTGGGCTTGGACTCGGGGCTGCTTCCTGCGTTCCCGTTCATCATCACAGGGACATCTTTCTTCTCGTTCTTAGAGATGATCTGCTGGTCATGGTGTGCTGGTGATTTTGGCTTGGAGGGCTTCAGGTCTTCTGTTGAGATGCTACCATTCACTGAAGGCACTTCGGTCTTCTCAACAGCAGGAGACAGGGTTGTGTCCTTAACAGGAGCTGCTTTGTCTACAGCAGGTACTTCTTTCTTCTTCTCATCATTAGCTTGATTCTTACCGACTACAGGCGCTGTCTTCTTGTCAGCTACATCTGTTGATGGTCCATTCTGAGGGATGGGTATACTATCGGGGCCTGTCACGGTAGCTCCAACCTCCTTCTCAGTGCTACCTTCTTGATCATGTCTTCTTCTGTACTGCTCACGACGACGGATGTTTCTGTCCTTGTTGCGGGGGCCTTGTTCGTCTTTACCTCGGCTACCCTCTCCTCTGTCATTCCGTGGACGGTCATTCCGAGGACGGTCATTGCGAGGCTTGTCACTGTGTGGTCGGTCGTGATGTGGTTTGTCACTCTGCTGCCTGTTGTCACCTTTGTGTTGGCTGTTTTGGTAAACTTGGTTCCCCTCTTGACGCCCTCTGTTGTTGTTGTTCCCTCGTTGGTCCGGTCTGCTGCCCTCTTTGGCAGACTGACCCTGTCGAGGATTGCTGCCTTGGTAACCCTGTCTATTATTGTTGCCTTGTTGTCTGGGATTCCTAGGTCCTCTCCCTCTTTGGCCCTGTCAAATAATACAACCATTTTGAAATGAGTTTACAATACGTGATCATCACAGTAAAAGTACGTAAAATTATATTAAGAAGTGGAGTGTAATAGGCTAGATAGACAGACAGACAGACAGACAGACAGACACACAGAAGTAGGAGTAGGACCACCCACCTGGGTCTGAAGGGACCGCTGCATCTTGGCGGCCATCTTGGCAACCTCGGACTCGATGTCAACATCGGGGGACGTCGGTGTGACTGGCACAGAACTGGCATCTTTTGGCCTGCTTTCTACGGTTGTCGAAGAGTGGCTGAAGTTCCCACTGCGGTCATCACTGATTGATGTAGGACGGCTTAGGCTTTCTATGCTTGTGAGGGATGTTAGGGACGGACGGCGTGTGGAATACACAGTCTTGACTGGGATGACCTCGCCAAACTCTTTGATTGCCTGGAGATATCAAACATAAATAAGGTTAAGTTTTGAAGCGTCTCACAATGGATCAAAGATATTGTCAGTTTGACGAAAAGAAAAGCTTGGTTTTCTTCATACCAATCGGCAAATCCCAAAATGCACATCGTTATGTATAAAGTATTCATAAAATTGAACTCTCTGAAAAGTAGGCCCCTAATGAAAATTGATTACAATTATGTCAATGAAGCCATGAAGCTATTGATTTTAGTGATTTTTATTCTAATATTGGGCATCTGCCAGGAGATTATCCGCAATAGCTTCGATGTTATTAGTCCTTGCGGTGAGTTGTTAGTAAACATGGTGCGCTACGATTGGAACCGCCTTTTCATTCCAAAGCCAATGGTGTATCATTATAAATTAAACAGATCTGTAAGGGGTATTTTTTTATTATTTTTTTTTACATAAATGGCAATAGCGTTGCCACATAAAGTGAAACATTACATGTAAGTTTTGATGCTTTGGTTTTGGGCTATGGCTTTAACAATAAAGCCACAACCAACAGTCACAGCCACAAGCAACAGTCACAGCAACCAGCCACTCAAATTGTTTGTAATCCTAAATTGTCACAACTGGAGTTAAAAGGATAGAATTTGTACTAAAAGCTAAATAGAGAGCGTCTTACTGTCTGTAGTGGGTCAATGCTTCCAGTAAAACGTGGTGTACGTCCAATATCTTCATCAATCTTCCTCTCAGACACAAAGTGCTGCAAATAAAATCAATTTCAAAATATTTTTTACTAAACTTCATAATGGAACTGTGTGGGAGATTGTTTTCAATCTCTATCTAATAAAATGTACATCAAAAAATACATAGTCTGCATAAATATACGAAAAATAGCTTTAAAAACTTTAAAATGATCACTTCAAAAATAAATCAAATGTAATGGTAACTTTTAATCTTATAAGTCCAGATTTCAAATAAGGAGCATAAATAAGTTGTATGTGTGAGAGAATAGGACCCACACAAATAGTTAACAAAAAAATACAAAAATTCTACAAAAATATCAGCTAAATAAAGGTATAAAAATTAAATTAAATGTTAAAATAAGGACCATCATTGGTGACTAGCAGCTTTTACTGGACTAACCTTCAGCTTGGTCCATTATTATAGTGGCCTGCCACCAACCTGGTCATTATCGCGAAGTAAAGACCGGCTCGGCACACAGTTATTGCTCAATTCAAAACCACAGTGGGTGATAATAAATGGTCAGGTCAGACAGTAGTAGGGGGGGGGGGGGGGGGTTTCTAAAAAATTGATCTGTGCACCAAATGGTTACAGCGCTTTATAGATGCAACGCTTTATAGATGCAATTAAGTTAAGTTACGGCAATAGGCATACCTTGATATCAGCTCTAAGTTCCAGCAGCTCTTGGTCCGTCTTACTGGCTGATCTATTTGTCTCTTGCTTCAACTCAAACGCTTTGTGCTGGCGCTCATCAAGGAGTGATGCTAAACAATACAAAATACATTCATCATGATAGCTACAGGTGTATCTGCTCTAGGTTTATTTTTAACAAGTTAATGGTTCTACATTGTAAGTAGTGGCTGGTCTGAAAATCAGACAAAAACTGACAACAGGTATAATGCAAGTTACAGTGCAGCATTTTCCCTTAACATACATGTTACAGTGGTCTGCTGGCCAAATGACACTTAAAGGCAGTGGACACTATTGGTATAATTACTCAAAATAATTATTGGCATAAAACCTTACTTGGTAACGAGTAATGGGGAGAGGTTGATGGTATAAAACACTGTGAGAAACAGCTCCCTCTGAAGTGACCTAGTTTTGGAGAAAGAAGTAATTTTCCACGAATTTGATTTCGCGACCTCAAGTTTAGAACTTGAGGTCTCGAAATCAAGCATCTGAAAGCACACAACTTCATGTGACAAGGGTGTTTTTTTCTTTCATAGTTATCTCGCCTCCCACGACCAATCAATATAAAATGTTCACAGGTTTGTTATTTTATGCATATGTTGAGATACACAAAGTGAGAAGACCGGTCTTTGACAATTACCAATAGTGTCCACTGCCATTAACATAACAGTGGTCTTCTGCAGTTGAAAAACATTCCTATTCCATTTGAAATATGGACTCTTGAAAAGAGCTTGTGGTGAAATGACAAGCTAGCTGGTCCGACTGGCCAGTCACTAGCTAAGGGCAAACCATGAAACAGATGGACTGCACAGGCAATAATCCAACCATTGTATTCACACTAATTATAAGTAATAATATTTCATATAGATCACATTACAAGTATTAGGACAGGACAATCCCTATGTATTGACTGTCAGAACACACTTTCCTAAAGACTACAAGATGTTATCTAATGGCTCTCACAAACATTCATTATTTACATCACAAAGACACTCAGCTCTGTATCTACATGTAGTAGTCAGACTTACTTGCACGTCGTTTGACCTCTAGGAGCTGTCTCATCAGTTCTTCTTCTTTGGTACTTAAGCTGCAGAAACAAATAAACAAATGAACATCAGCAAAAGGAAACTTACATATCTCTGCTGAGAACACATTATGCAAATAACCCAATCAAAGATCTTAAACTTTGCATGGTGGGGTATGCGGTAGCTCAATGTGTAAATCTCTGTTGGATAGTGTTGGTTCTGAGAGAAACCAGTGGTTGATAACTCAACAATTTGATCAGTATGCTCCTGATAACTTTCAGAGCATACTGATCCAAAACGTTGAGTTGTCAACCACTGGTTCCTTACACAACCACAACCCAAGAGAGATTCACAAAATGGTGCTACCACAAACCTCATCTAAACA
Source organism: Asterias rubens (assembly GCF_902459465.1). Lineage (NCBI taxonomy): Eukaryota > Metazoa > Echinodermata > Asteroidea > Forcipulatida > Asteriidae > Asterias > Asterias rubens. The sequence goes on from NC_047067.1 coordinate 3,772,000, forward strand.
AGTTAAAGATGGCGGTTACAATCCAAGCTTAAAGATGGTATGTCAGATTTTTGGCCGATTTAACCCAACAATTTTGATTTAAAATTCAATAGGTATTTTGATGGGGGTCGAGAAAGTTACAAGCTTTCATTTCTGAAAAAAGTCTGCCAAGTATTATTAGCAGTGAAAATAAGTGCACGAAATTATATCACGTGACCAATTCTTATGTGTTTTAAAAGAAATGTTTTAAATTTTTGTCATGGTTCCTGACCATTAAAAGTAAAAGTTAAACTTTTTTTCGTTAGAGAAAGGGTGATACTCTTTGAAATACCATTCACTCCAAAAAATCTAATTTTTAATGTTTGGGGCCAAAAATCTGACATAGCATCTTTAAGTTTTGTACATCAACATTGTTCATCTTTTAAGTCGAGTGGGTTGATCGACCACACCTTGTTTCCTGTTGGACCTTAACTCTTGAGATGGACCAATTAAAGTATTCAGATTGCGAGATTGCGAAAATGGCATTTTTAATTTCCAGATTCTCACCTTGATCTTGCGCCATCGAACGCTTTCTTCAATCTCTTCTCAGCTTTGTCTATCTCTTCAGCAAGAAGGTTCTTGTGACGTGTAAGTGAAACTGCCGTCCTCTGGAGGTCTTTGGATGATTTGTCTAATGTTAAACCTTTCAAACAGAATCACAAAACAAATGTTAATTTTGAGAGGTTAAAACCTCTTTCTTCGACTTTCACAATCATTTGGGATTATCAGGAACATTTAACAATGGGACTACTAGAAGCGAAGTGATGTTTTACTCATCTTCATGATTAAAAAATTCAATCCCTTTATCTTTTCGTAGTGGTTAGTGTTCTTACATGTATACCATCACAATGAGCCAGTATATCCTGATGGGAATGGGACCTAGCGAGCCCGTGCATCAAAGTCATGTTGCGTCTTATACAGAGGTGCACCTTATACGTTAACACTTGATCTTATATGGTAATTTAAGGGTACTGCGCCTTATATGTATGACAAGCGCCTTAAAAAATTTGGTTAAACAACAGAACTATATAGATACAAGTACTGGTTACAAAGGCATGTCAACTTTACCTGGCTTTTTAAATCTTGAGTCAGTCACTGAGCTTGACTCACTCACGGTCCGTTCACGCTTGCTACCACCCTCTGCACTTTGACCTTGCTTTGGGGCTCCAGTTTGACCTGACCTTTGACCCGGGTCATCTTTGCCTTTCCTGCCACCAGCTGCAGGTCCAGAGGCTGGTTTATTGCTAGTTTTATGATGAGCTGATCCGTCTGAAGAGGTTTGTGTTGGGTGCTTCTCCTGAGACTGTTTGTGAACGCTTCGTCCACTCTCGCCCTTTGGTTTGGACGCAGTGTCCACCTTCTTGTTGTTATTGCTGTGTTGTTGTTCTTGTTGTTGTTTGTGTTGTTGAGGTTTGCGCTGTTGTTGAGGACTATTTACAGGCTTAGGATGGCTTTGTTGTTGAGGTTGAGGTTTCTGGACGTTGGATGTCACCCCTGACTTGGGTTGTTGAGTACCTGCCTTTGGCGTTATCTCTTCTGTCTTGGGACCAGGTTTAATGTCCATCTTGGACTCAACAGGTTTATCTGTACAAGAAAAAGGAATAAACAAAAAAACATCAAGGATTGAAGTTTGCTCAGTTTAGAGTTAACAAAACTTACCTTAATTGAGGGGAAAAAAAGCACCATGGGATAACTGTTAATCTGATAGTTGGTTGTAAGCCATGGCCAATCATCGGCTGTGGCTTACCACTGCGGGTTTGCTGTAAGCCATGGATCATTAATGTTTACTTTTTGAAAAATTAAAACAAGTTACATGCAAATTATCAACTCTGTAGGCATAATTGCAAAACAAACAAAAAACTTAACTATGTACAAGTACAAAACTTGTTGGAAAAAAAATCATGAAACTTTTTCATTTGTCTGCTTTCACTGTCAGAGGAAATCGTCAGATGAAACAAAAATTACTCGCCTTCCCACAGCTGTTAATTTATTGTGTAATTCATACATACTTTTTATTGTAATCCAAGGACAACAAATACATGTAACCAACACCCACAAAGTGAAATAAGGTATTATGACTGTTACTTTCGTTTTCTATACACTGTATTACATGTACAATGTACCTCAATATAATATTACATGTATATGTACATGTACTTCCTATCAATCTGGTTATTTCTCACTGTTGGTGGGGAATCCCCTAAAAATGTTTTTTAATAGACCACTGCAGTAGTACTGAAATAAAGAGTTTACAACATTTATGCATTAGCAGGAATACAATTTTGAGAGAGCAAGGCCAGTTCCACTTTTCAAAGGGCACTTTCATTACAGAAAAACAGTTGCAGAGGCACCGAGGCCAAAAGCAGGGCAATAGAGAGAGCAAGGCCAGTTCCACTTTTCAAAGGGCACTTTCATTACAGAAAAACAGTTGCAGAGGCACCGAGGCCAAAAGCAGGGCAATAGAGAGAGCAAGGCCAGTTCCACTTTTCAAAGGCACTTTCATAGAAAAACAGTTGAAGGGGCACCAAGGCCAAAACCAGAGCAACAGAGACCTTAGTCTTCATGTAAATCCAGGCCTGGTACATGTACATTGTAAGTGGTTTTAGAGAACTCTAACCAGAGCTCCTACAATGTAGTATAGAATACAAGTATACGTGTACTTGCTGAGCTGAGCATTTTTTGTCAGACTAAACTTCTAATGACCCATGATCTAGGCAGAAGTTTCCTGGGGGAAACAGAGGTTGAGGGCCAGCTAAACAATGACCCTTGACCTTGTATTGGTAAAATCCTTAGTTAAACTCCTGAACTCATCACAAAATACTATTGTTGAAGATGTAAAACCAGAAACCAATATACAAGTATTTGGTTTTGCGGTAACACCATGTGTGTGTCAACACGATTTTGTTTTTTTAGAGAACTGCCTCGCTATTTATTCTACTACCAAAGAGTATATTTTTAGATATTCAGGACACTTCTCATTTCTGATTTTGAAACCAGAAACCTTCTTTAAAACTGTTTGAGAATTCAAAGCCCAAATGAAGTGCCTAATCCCAATGTCTGGCCGACAAGATCCCATGACTATGTTTCATGGAAGAAAATGAACTCCGAATTTACATAAATACCAGACAAAGGTACACTATCCGTAATGAGAAACACATTGTAGTCCCGCGAACCTGTGTGCCCCCTACACGCATACGGCCGCCTTAGTGAATGCTTAATAATTTGAAGGGGGGTAAAAAAGAAGAAAAAAATTCTTGAAATCCATCAGTTATTCAACTGATATTGATCATCACTATCAGACATCTTGTTGTTAATTGAAGGATTGTTTAGTGATGTTTTGTGCTTTGTATGGTGTGAATATAATCAGAATGAACAATAAATATTAATTAGTAAACTGAATGGTACAACCATGTATTGAATCTCTTTTAAGGGAGTGTTGGCTCTGAAAAGAGCTGGTTTGGTCCCAACGTTTCAAACAGTAAAGGCCTTCTCTGCTCGTCTTCAAGAGAAAAAGGATAGTTTTTAAAGTTGATAACTTGATTCCTTGAAGTGTCAAGAAACAAGACTTACAAATATTTTAGAAAGCTATATTTGGTTCTGAGTAATAAGTACGCCCAAAAATATCGTTTTTGTATCAAACAATATTGTTAATAAGTAATAGCAGATAACCGGCTTGTTAATCCGGAGGTCGCAGGTTCAAGCCACACTCCCACTCCAATTCAAACGATTATTACACATAAAATGTGCAAACAAAGATTCATTGTGACTGAAATCCATTTCTCTTTCTGGTATAAGATCATTGACCCTAATGTTCAATAGACTCACCGGACTGTGCAAATTGTGACCTCTTTTCATACATTGGGGCTCCATTTAACACATTTAAAGGGTGCAGTTTGGTTTTCTTCAAATGTAAACAATCAAGACAATTGCAGCAAGATTCTAAAAATGTTCGGAAATTTACCAGACTTGCACAAGGCTATCAGACCAACATCAAATTTTACTATTTTCTGGTCTAATCCCCACCTTAAAACATGCCCATGAGCTAAACCAGCCAGACATGCACCAGTCTTCAGTAAAAACCAAAACGCACCACATCCCCACATTGACTTGTAATATGCATTAGAACAACCAACATGCCCCAGTGTCCTCCTGCTTATAATTCATAAAATATAACTTTTCTGAACCGCCAAACCAGACAAACTCACTTCCCTTCTGCAGGAAGGATCATGACCTGTCAACCTATTTCTATTTACAGGGTTTGATGAATACAGGAGGCATTATACTCTACCTATATTGTTATTGTTTGAAGGATGCTCTTCCTGTAGACCATTAGAGATCCTCCCCTCGCCGTTCTCCTCTTGGGGTTTCTCCTCTTGGGATTGCTTGGGCTTTCTTTTCTTGTTCTTCTTATTCATGTTATTTCCAGTCTGGAGAAACAATCAAAAGTAACCATCACATTAAAGGAACATTACAGAATTTGTAAGGAAAAAACCTCACCGAAGATCACAGATTAAATGATGATAAAGGAGCGATTTATATTCTGACATCACACTTTGCTTAGCAATTAAGATTGATTCACACTTAAGATCAATCATAGCTCTTTGTGAATCAGATCCTGGTCTTCTTAAACTTCTTTAGTAGGATGTACACAGTGACCACACAATTCATACTGTTCTAACTTTATTGCTACATTGTATTGTAATAGAAATACTCTTATAAGATTATTTAGTGGAAAACATCCCTCAAAATGTTTCTGTCTAAAATTTCATATTTGATGATCCATGTTTGAAGTTTTGTTGCTCAATAAGAGTTTATTTTTTTTAATTTTTTTTTTTAATCGATGTTATGCAAAATAGGTAATCGGTTTTTCAGTATTTTTGTTTACCTAGATGGCCGATTGATCTCAAACTTCTATAGGTTGGTAAGTTTATGTTTGGTGGGTTACTTTAAGTGCTAACACAGCCAGCAACTGTTTTGTTAGCAAAACCTATTTCTGTAATGATCCTGTAATATGTCATGACGTAACTATGCCATATGCCATGTGTCATGGTTGAAGGTCTCCCTGAGACAAAATGGTTAATGCTAAAGCAGCTGGTGATCCTTAATACACAAGTCAAGACAGTCAATCAAAACAAGGCATTGACCAATGACTTTGTAAGGAGAAAAGATCTAAGTGCGTGACAATTGTTGATTTTCCTTCCGTAGGTTCTCAGATGTGATTTAGCTTCGTCTGGTCAGGTGATGTTCATAGTTTACATCTTGAACCAACATACAGCATGGAGACTCGCACGGTTGCAGGTTTTGTTTAGTGTAATAAAGCAGTATTGAATGATGTGCACTTTTTCTTTTCATCAGGGAATCAGACAAAAATATCATTGAAGTAATAAGCACAAATCATTTCAGCATTTCTTATCATGCATTTTATTTGGTCCTTCCAAAAAAGTAGGATCTGAAAAAAAACCGAGTAGGGCTGACCTACGATATATTGTGCAGGATTAGGGTGTGTTCAACTTGATTTAGGCTCTAACAATAGACTTTGTAGGATTATTAATAGCATTTTTCCTCTCTACTTTTTTCCCCAAGTGCAAAACAAATCAGAAAACAGACTTAAGCAGAAAGAATATCACGCCCCTCTTTTGTAGGCTTGTATGTTAACAATTACACTAGGAAATGACTAAACACAGTCATGTTTTGACATGGTTCTAAGAGGACCCCATTGATTTTTACTGTCTTATCAATTCTAATAACAGCAATATACAGTAATTGAAACTAATGGGACCTAGACTTTGAAACTAATGGCATGAACGGTAGACTTTGACATGCTATTTAAAGGACATTCCTAAATTGCCATTGTTTGTGTGGTTCTGAACTTTCAAACCTTCACAAGAACAATGGACTTTTTATCCAGTAAAGTGTGGTACCTCAAAACTTAAAGGCAGTGGACACTATTGGTAATTACTCAACATAATTTTTGGCATAAAACCTTTCTTCGTGAAGAGTAATGGGGAGAAGTTGATGGTACAAAACATTGTGAGAAACGGCTCCCTCTGAAGTGACATAGTTTTCGAGAAAGAAGCAATTTTCCACGAATTTGATTTCGAGACCTCAGATTTAGAACTTGAGGTCTTGAAATCAACCATCTAAACGCACACAACTTCGTGTGACAAGGGTTATTTTTCTTTCATTATTATCTCGCAACTTAGAAGACCGATTGAGCTCAAATTTTGTATGCATATGTTGAGATACACCAACTGTGAAGGCTAGTCTGTGACAATTACCAATAGTGTCCACTGCCTTTAACCCCACCAAATCTCCCACTGCTAAAAGTCAAGGGCCACGGAAGGTTCAACAAACTAACTCCTGAGAAGTAATAAAGCTAACCCTCATGGTTCAATCACATATTCCCAAATAATTTAGACATGAGTGGAGTCATCATTTGCGCAACCTGTTTTGACTTTGCCTACTGTATGTAGCTCAAGAAAAGGTCAAACGTCAACAAACTTTATGTCAGTGGGCACAACAACCTTGCCAATTTGCAGTAACTTTAGACACTTTTAACATGATTTCTGGCAAACAGAACCTCATGTTTGGTTCACATGTTTCAAAACTATCAACCAAACTTTGTCCAATTCACATCAGCTTCTGCCTGAACATATTTTGAATGATAGCTTTTCCATTACACTACTTTTTCATGGTGTTATTTAGCCACTAATGCATACCTTTTAATATAACACATTCAAAGTCAAGCACTCAGCTCATTCATCTTTTAGTTAAGTTACTTGAATGTTCAAAGTACATCTATTAGTGTATCCATGAAGTTCAGCGAATGTTCTTCCAATTCGCAAAGTATGCACATAACTAAAAGGCTTTTATGCAATTACCGAGACTGCACATTATTGAGTATTGTCAGTGAGTAGCGACCACAACGAATGTTGTATCTCTCAAAATTAATACTCCTACCACTCTGTGTAGGTTTTCTTAACAAAATATCATGAAATTAAATCTTTTAAGGAGAGTAAAAGTCATCTTAAGAACACAATTCAATAGTTGTACATATGCTGTACAAAGCAGGTCCAACAGTAGTCAGCTTATGTGCAGGCATGTATGCTTCATTTTAAAAGGAAAAGGGCACAAAAGTATTTTACCCTTCAGAAAGGGCACCTATGAGAAAATTGTAAATTTCTACTGTAGAATCAAGGGCACCAAGGCAATGACCAGAGGGCATGGAGGCAATTGCCTTTGTTGCCTCCCAAGATTTTAGCCAGGATTTGGTAAAAGGGTGTCCAAATTTGCTGGAAATGTTAAAACTTGGTGTCCAAATTGTTCACTTACAATAAATTTACATGTAAATGACAGATGAAGCAGGGTGTCCAAATTAAAAACAGGGTGTCCAAAAGACACCCAGACACCCCTCTGGCTAACACTATGGTTGCCTCTGTTAAGTATCAGGCCTGTGTCTGTAATCAAGGCTTAAATGACAGAAAGCAATTACCTTGCGTTTATTTGGTATATTCCATTCCTTAAGGATATCATCAGCTCCACCTAAAAGAGAGAAAATATAACAAAACAGGAAATTAAAAGACTCAAATTCATGAAAATGGTTCCACTTGTACATAATTATCAATAATATACAGAAACAGAATTTGTGAAAAGCGTCCCTGCCACTATGCAGACCACTGTGCGACCAGGCCCTTCCAATACAAGCAGCCATCTTTGCCATGGTACATTTTAGCCCCAGTTGGCCATTGAAGCCAAGCCAATTGCCATCAGCAGAAACTTTACCAAAGTTAGCCAAATCAGCCCTGAGTGGCTCTACTATTAACAAAATTTTAAATCAAATGACTCAGTCAACATTTCCTCAAATGACTCAGTGAACAGAGTCAACATTTCCTTGGAAAATCTTAGTCTAACTAATCAACAAAGTGACCACACCTTATTACAGCCATCTTGATTCCCTGACCATGGAGGACAATTTCTTTGCATAGTATGCAATACACAAAATAATTACACACAATCATACTACTGAAAATAAATTATATAAATTAGTCAATAAACCACATGATAAACCACAATGGAATCAAATTAAATCAATTGAACAACACTAATTTTTATCATAAACAACTTAACACCAGATTCTTTTCCATTACAGCCACAGTCCTAGTTTGTTTTTCCCTCTCAAGCGCCATGACCGCCTTTTTAAGGCAGATCCTGGCGCTATATTTACATTTTAAGTTGACTTCATTATTATTATGAATTTTAAAACATGTAAACAAAACCAAAGACAGACCTCTCTCAACAAAGTTCTACTGGGGAACAAATATTATGAACTTGTTAGGCCTACATGTACTTGTCTTATAAAACAAGTTTTTCTGTGTTGATTGCTCTATCTTTGTGTATATCTTCCATAATTTTACATCATGTACCTGTCTATGTAGAGGATTAGATTTCTGTATTGATGGTAAGGTTTAGTTTACAATTGAGTAAGCTACGGCCACCCATTCTAGCGGAGGTTGTCCTTGACTCGACCTCATTGGTATGTGTTGTGGTGTCAGTGCGTGGTAAAAATAAATACACGTGCACGTGATAGGCCTACTTCCTAATCATTAATGGTGACCTTCACAATAATTCCTGACAACGATTCTACCAATAAACTATGAGTACGTGTATGTATGGACAACCTAAGATGGATGCAAACAAGTATACCCTGGAAAGGGTTTTGGTAACTTTTGTAGATCAAGTTTTAAGCTATAAAATGAATAAAACCACTCTGTGAATGAAGATGTTTCAGCTTCATTAGTCATCAAGTTTTTTGGGGGGGAAAAGTGTAAATCACAGAGCAATGTTTGCAAAGCCTTGCCAAAAAACAACAAGTTTTGACATACTTCAATATTTTATCCCATCATACTCCCTCGTTAAGGTCAAAACCACACACCACAGAAAGCCTGGCCCACCCATAGCCTCTTCTCTGATCATGGAGGTAGGATATCTGATCCACCACGGGTGGTAAATACTCTCATGTTAGTAAACAACTCACATGGAATTATGTAGTATGAGCTACAGTATGTAAAGCAACATCTTCCACTCGAGATTTATGCCTCGTGTAAGGTAAACAAAAAATAAATCATGAAAACTCTGCCACTTAACACAACTTGAAAGAGTCGTATCCAATACCATCATGCAGCTAAATCTTACCTTACAATTCTACCATAATTCCAACCAGATATTCTGATAACTAAAACCGTTAAGTTTTCCAAATTTCAGAACAACAACCTCTGCTTCATACATTACATATAGCGTAGACAACTCAAACATCCAGATGGTAAAATGCAGAAGAGTTTGGAAAAGCCCCAGCAACTCCCAAAAAGACCTTCAGTAACCTCACCACCAACCTCCGCTAACAGTTGTCTGTATAAATATATGTGGGAGTATTTTTGCAACCTTCAAGTTTTTCTTTGGGAATAAGGTTTGCAGTGGTTGAGAAGTTGCACAGTCGGCTGGACTGGGAAAGTTTTGGGGTGTGTGTTTTTTGTGTGTGTTTTTTGGGCTGAGTTTAAAAGTTCACTTAGGTGTCAAGGACTTCATGCAGGTGGCTCTGCAGTTTGTCCAAATGTAATTTATTAGAGTGGAGTCAAATCTGCAGCAAGACATTAAAGGCGCTGGACACATTTGGTAGATGTCAAAAAGACAAGTATTCTCACTTGGTGTACATCCCGACATCCATAAAATAACAAACCTGTGAAAAATTTGGGCTCAACCCGTTGTCGAAGTTGCACGAGAATACTGAAAGAAAAAACACCCTTGTTGCACAATTTTGTGTGCTTTCAGATGCATAAATAAAAGGCTTCAAGCCTAAAGTCTTTTATTATTGAGTTAGAAATAACCCTTTTCTCACAAACTGTTACTTCAGAGGGGGCCATTTCTCAACATCTCTCCTTTGCTCCTTACCAAGCAAGTTTTTATGGCAACAATTATTTTTAGTAATTTTAAACAGTGGCCAGTGCCTTTAACTACTAAATAGTTACGTTTGAAGTGCATTTGAGGGTGCTGTGTTGTACAGTGGAAAATGTTGATCTCAAAATGGTCTGGAGCAACAATTTTTTATTTATTTAATGCTATTGACACTCAAAAAAATACATTGTAATGTATTCGTTTAATACAGGGTAGCATTATTATCAGTCAATTAATCTGGGGTTGATGCGGCCACCCAGGGGTCCACATTGAAACACAGGAAAAAACAATGAATACACAGATGGTGTAAATTATGAATATTGCCAGGTCACATCATTTTGGTTGAACAAAAGCAGAATGAGTTAGTTTGCTACATCATTGACCCTATTCTACAGCTCTGTGGTTGACATAAATAAGTCTTTTATTCAGCAGACCACTTTGACTGTGTACAATGTAAATGTCACTTTGCAATATTTAACCTGTGTAAGTTCAACGTACGACACCACAGTGAGTGCCCAGCCATTTGTTAATGTTAATCAACTTGTCAATGTCATACATTTATGGAAAGTACAACAGCATCAATATATCACAATATTTCTCTTGTCAGTCAAGCATGGAGCATCAAGCCTGTATTGACACTACGTTAGGATCATATAGGCACTTGCCATGTGCATGACATACTTTTTCTTTCTTCCGGCTGATGATTAATCCAGGAGTTCATGATTGCTTGCATTAATATTTTCTGACCATACGCTGTAAAAACGTAAAATTGCACACAAACTTTAGGCCTACCTATAGCTCTTCATTAATTTTTATTATGCATGTTGTAACATGTGTGATTTTGCGATGTGTAATTTGAACATGTGTAGGCCTTCATATATGAAGTGCACTGACTAGGCCTGGGCGAATTATTCGAATATCCGGTTAATGGCGAATAGGTTTTCCTATCCGTAACCGCGAATGCCTTTTATTTCTTAACCGGATATCCGCAATGGGCACGAATACCTATTTATAAACCGGATAGTTCTGTAATTACAACCAAGTAACCGGATATTCTTTAATATCCGAATATCCGCGGACGTCGGGCGACAACTGATAGGAATGTTTTGTCTGAATCCTTGAGAAACTTCAATTAAGACAGCATCAAACAGCATAAATTAAGTAATTAACTATGCTCACCTCCGTGAAGAGTTAAAACAATGACATTTCTGATGTAATTTGGTCAAAGATTATGAAAGTTTTCCTTTACGTAGAGTCAATCACGATCAAAAGAAAAAGCAAATCGCCATCTTTAAATTAGATCCGGTTATTTTTATGAATGAACCGAGTGACACTGTCTAAAACTAATATCAATCCGCCCATAAGATCTCGTTCACAAACGAACAGCGCCCTCTAGCATTTTTTATTTTTTAATAGCGCCCTCTAGCGGCGAAAAAAACTATTCGAAAAAACACCCTTTTCACACAAAGTTGTGTGCTTCAGATGCTTGATTTCGTGACTTCAAATTCTAAATCTGAGGTCTCAAAATCAAATTCGTGGAAAACTACTTCTTTTTCGAAAACTATGTCACTTCAGAGGGAGCCGTTTCTCACAATGTTTTATATTATAACACCCCTTGCAAGTATTCTGCCTGCTCATTGGTTTAGAGCGCGTCACATGACATGTCTTAGTTTTGCTAGACGACGGCCGTGTGATAGTGCGTGGGTTTGCCATGCGCTAGTCCGAAGACTAGCACACGGTGTGCAGTACCCAGACGTCCGTTGCGTGTGCGAGGATGATAAATTAATAGTCTGTAACCATTTCGGATTGCACGACACTACATGCAGCACAGTAAAAGTGTTTGCAATCTGTATTCGCGTCGTCTGTGGATTGTAGCATTCAGGTCTGTAACTTAATAATAATAGTACAGTATTTAGAAATGTTTGGGGTGTTATAAAACAAATATTGACTGCTTTTACTCGTGCAATGGTTAAAAACTATGACTCCCTCGGTGATCCCCGTAGCATTCTATTTTCCCTCGGCTTCGCCTCCGGAAAATAGAACGCTCCTGGGGATCACCTCGGGAGTCATAGTTTGAACCATAGCACTCGAAGCAGTCAATATTTGTATACTATCAACCTCTCCCCATTACTCATTACCAAGTGAGGTTTTATGCTAACAATTATTTTGACTAATTATCAATATTGTCCACTGCAAGTTTAAGTATTGTCACAAAATAGCAATTTTCACCAAAAAAGAAAAAAAAACACAAAGTACCAAGTGACTCACAATCAACTCACAATGGGACTACATAATGTAGATTTGAGCAAGAACTTCTTGCATCGCTATCAAAATAACACCTGAAAGAACAAACTATCACCTAGAAAAAAAACAGAATCCAGAATTTGTGAGTAAAAAAAAAAAATTGTTGATTGTAAAATGTAGATTGTATATTTCCTGAAGACAATCCTTGCAAGACTAACAATGCACGCCAGTAACCATGGTAACCACCAAGGAACCACTCTCAACAATTACAAGTACCTGACATTTAAGCAGGATCTATTTCAGCTAAGCTTTTATGTTTTAAGTTTTACACAAAGTATGTGCTAACAAGCCATTTGAAAATGGCTCCATCACAAACGATTGACTTGATTGATGTCAACACAGCACGAGTTTCATAAACTTGACATGATGGTGACAAACTGTCTCATTGAACAATGGGGAAAACATTGACAATGTTAAAAACAATAAAATGGGCTAGAACAAAATAATAACATATTTGTTGCTGAAACCTTGACAAGTCTCTCTGTGGAAGATTAATCTTTCACTGGTTTTCTCATATTGCAAATTACATATAATTGCCATGTCCTCCATGCCGGGTCAAATAACATAGAATGTAGGCCACAGGTTGACCTTTTAATGAGACATGTTGATTCCATGTGACCTCAAGATCTGAACCTACATGTAGGTTTCCCCTCCAAGATTGAGATAAATCTCATTTTGAGGAAGTTCTTTTCTCTTTCAGACTTTAAGAAACACACTCTGGAGGAACGAGGAGGAATGTGGATGGAAAGTTTGACTTATAAAAGCCAGCCAGTCTCTGTAAACATACCCGGTTCCTTTCTGGTCTCCTAATGTAGCAAACAATGTCGGAAACAAACTATATAATTTGTCTGCAATGTTTCCATGTATGAAACTGAAACCTTTACAATGCATGCTAACTATACAACTAGGTTTTTCTGAACAACACCTTGTGTTAACGATTTCCGGGAAAAAGTAACAGATGGCCTAAACCCAACCTGATTTCTGTCTCAGGGAAAGTAGAGTGGGTGGCTAATCAGAATTCTAGTGAACAGATGGATAAATTATTGTTTCCACTGATAAGGAAACGTACCCTGATTTTGTTTAATGAGTGCATCAACTCCAATTCTCCAGCTTTCAATAAACACAACAAACACCAAATTACATGTTTTTAGTAAAATCAACAAAAACTCTTTCAGTTCTGTCAGAGATTTTGAGCACAAATCAAGTGTTGTTTCAATTGTAGCTAACGAAAAAAACAACGGTGATAGATGTACATAGTGGGGTAGAAGGGGTATTTAAATACCTGCAGGACCGCCAACCAGACTCCATCCAAATTTTAAACGGTAGACCAGCTAAGCACAGTCTAGTATGTAGTGTTCCCAGGGAGGAAGATAAAACATTTCAAAAGGGGGGAGGAGGGGGGGGGGGGGGGGGTGGCGGCCACCAAAATATTTTATCTGTTAAAAATATTTCTGTGAATGTTAATCTTGTGAAAGTATGTAGGGGGAAAATGAAGTATTATTTATGATGGAAATATAGCACATTAGTTGTAAGTACCTTCCATGAAGGCTTGTATTGTCCTCTGCACATCGCCATCAAAATGTTGAAGGACAAGAAGAATATCTTCTTTCTTGATATGTGGCACAACTTCTCGCACCTTTGCCACCTGTAGAACCAAGCAGAAATAAAGGCAATGAAAATGCTGAAAGTTCAAAAAGTTGTTTTTGACGGGATTTCACAAAGATTAAGACTCATCTTAACGATGAGGTGTGGGTATTATCATTCATAGTAGGCTTTAGAAGCAATTAAGATTGATGCAGTTAAAGGCAGTGGACACTATTGTTAATTGTCAAAGACTAGCTTTCGCAGTTGGTGTATCTCAACAAATGCATAAAATAACAAACCTGTGAGAATTTGAGCTCAATCGGTCATCGAACTTGCGAGATAATATGGAAAAAAAACACCCTTGTCACATGAAGCTGTGTGCGTTTAGATGGTTGATTTCGAAACCTCAAATTCTAAATCTGAGGTCTCGAAATCAAATTCGTGGAAAATTACTTCTTTCTCAAAAACTATGGCACTTCAGAGGGAGCCGTTTTTCACTGTTTTATACCATCATCCTCTCCCTATTACTCGTCACCAAGAAAGGTTTTATGCTAATAACTATTTTGAGTAATTACCAAGTGTCCACTGCCTTTAAGATCAATCTTATATTAGCTCTTTGTGAAATTGAGCCAAGGTGTATACCAGCTGAAAGTGACAAGTGTAAACATATAATGGAACAATGAATGCATTTAAATCCAGTTAAGGCGTACCATAAATCTGTCTGTAGGAATATTGCATTTAAGGGAACAGTCAGACAATTAAACACTTGTCAAAAAAGGTTTTCCTTCCACATAGACAACCATTTCCTTTTTTAAATTAACTCCTGCAATCCTTTCAGTTTTTGTCTGTATGCACAGTGTAAGCTTGTCTGAGAACTAGAACCAATGAGAGTAAAAGAGTTTGAAGTTGTCACTGAGCAATCAGGATAATAAGTGCTTCAAAGGCACTGGGCTCTATTGACAATTACTCAAAATATATGTTAGCATAAAACCTTTCTTTGTAACAAGCTGGTCATTGTATAAAACATTGTGAGAAACGACTCCCTCTGAAGGAACGTAGTTTTTGAGAAAGAGATAATTTCTCACTAAAATAATAAAAGACTTCTGGCCAGAAGCCTTTTATTATTATAACACCCCTTGCAAGTATTCTGCCTGCTCATTGGTTTAGAGCGCGTCACATGACATGTCTTAGTTTCGCTAGACGACGGCCATGTGATAGTGCGTCGGTTTGCCATGCGCTAGTCCGAAGACTAGCACACGGCGTGCAGTACCCAGACGTCCGTTGCGTGTACGAGGATCTTAATGCATCACCATACAAAACTTCAGGGTTGGACCCAATGTGGACTACTCCTTTCTTCCTTTGGTGACTACTTTAAACTTCTTTCAAGGAAATTTGTGGGCTCAAGGAGATTTTGAGAGAACCCTGAAATCAGGAAATATTCTAAAAATCACACACATACAACGTAACTCTTTGCTTATTTGTTTGGGTTTGTTCTTGTTTGTTTGTTGTTTAAAGGATTTGGGTACTTTTTGTAACAATGTCCACAGATTTACATTAAACTAACTTACACCGTTTGAAGATATTATCTTGATAGTAGAAAGCGTACCTTAAAATATAAGTTGCTGAGGTGCTGTGCTTTTTGAGAAATGAGTAAAACAATGTCTTGAAAATACGTTTTTACATGCTAAAATGATTTTCGTCTCATGATCACTGAGACAAAAATTATTTTCATGACATTGTTTTACTCATTTCTCAAAAACTACCGCACTTCAGCAAGTAACATTTTCAGGGAAGCTTTCTACTATCATTATCTTCAAACTGTGTAAGTTTAGTGTAAATCTGTAGACATTGCATTTGTTGTCCTACAAAAAGTACACAGACCCTTTAAAACACGTTTTGATGAACATGTATACGTGACAATTTTTATATGAAAAGTTTCATCTTGCATACAATTTTCAAAATGCAAAATAAAATTTGTTTTTTAACAAGTTGCTTCCGTAAATCGCACCTAGGCCTACTGTTGTTATTATTCCATTATTTCACAAACAAGACCACATGTTGAATGCAGCGATATTCTACCTTGAAAAACAGGAAGGGTTAGCATATTCCCAAAAATCAATTTAGATTCTTCCCCTTAAAAAAGGTTAGCCACCCCTCTTTTCACATCAATATGTACACCAGACACCTGTGCTAAAAGACTGCTCCACTTAATTCAAGGGGTGTTAATGAGGGGGAAACTGTTTTGCAGTTGATATCTGCAGTTTATTTGGGATCAATAAGCGCTGGTGCAGCTGTGCCTAAGTTTATTTATCTAATATTAAGCTATTGATTTCAACAGCTTACACAATTTAAATAGGAGTTAGTTAAATTATCACACACTGGAAGAGAAACTGTCAGGGAAAAACACAAATAAAATTATATTATGTTTTAATTCACTGACTCCCAAGTGAAATAATTGAGCGCTTCCCTACAATGTCATTTAAAGGGTCTTTACCTTTAGTAATGACTCTGAAAATAAATGATTTATAGAAAAGTACAGCAGCTAAAGATTGTACAATGCATTTTGAGAAACATTTCACTTATATGGATATCACTTTTTATCCCCCAAAATGTTAATACAATGTATTCCTACAGGAATTTTTCTTCCGGCGAGACACAAACTGGCTCCGCGCTTTTTTCGGCGATATCACCCAAAACAAAGGTATAGAGCCTACATTGCCTTTTATAAATAAAATAAAAAATTTTAGGGGGGGCGGGAATCCACAAGACCGTAGGATTTGTAGCTTGAAATTTCTACTCAGTCTAACAATTGAACTTTTAAAATTTCAACAATCACTATTAAGAGTAGATTTGTTTAATTTTTAATGAGTAAGGATTCCTCAACACCCAACAGAACAGATTTATCAGACTAAAAGTCAACATTTGAACAAGACCACCGGACTTTTCCAGTCTCGCGCTACATATAATCCACTCCAGCCCCCCCCCCCCCCCTGTCCTGTGTAAATTTCAACCCTGCCGTGTGTAAATTACTTTCTGACAAAAACTACAAGATGTAACAAAAATAATTCCAGAATTGAACATGGACAGCATTGAACTTGTGATGTAACTAGGACGGCTCAACAATACCTCCATCTTTTTCGTTAATATGAAATTTTTTTTAGTATACTTTAGGTCCTGTGAAACAAAGTCAGGCCGTGTCCGAAAGGGCGCCTTTGGCTACAGCTACGGCTAGATCAGCGTGTCTGCCAGTGTTGAAGAATAGGCAGACAAGCGTATCTAGTCATAGCTGTAGCCGAAGACGACATCTCGGACCTGGCTTTTTTTTTTATCATACATGTAAGGCCAAAATAATGTCAATACTCAGAAGATTAAAACGTAGTTTTGTTACCTGTTCCTTTACGTTCGCCATGGAATTATGTGATGTTTGAGTAAGCACTGCTTTGGTTCTGGTATCAAAGTAAACGTCTGCTGAAGAATCTATGGAAACAAACAAAATGACAAAAAATAATAAATCTCTCGAAATATTCTTTGATGACAGACAATGAGATTAAACGAAACAAGTCTTACAAAACTAAACCCAGCATCATTTAAAAGCCCACTTTAAATGCAGCTGTCAAAACATGTGTGAATTGTCTTGTAGCACTCAGTTTGAATTTGTAATTAGTCAATGCAAATATGCAAACGGATCAATTGTTTGATAGAGCTCCATTATGAAATTTGGTTTTCATGTTTTTATTATACCCATTATAGACCGTATTGAATAACCTCTTTTTTGCTATGAAAGTCGCCATCTTGTAGGGCAAACCGAATGCGCATCCACACGCGTATATCAATGAAGCATGTAGCATTCCCAGTTTGATTTCTACAGCACGTGCACGCACACACCCACTCAAACGCGCACAGACGCCATGTTGAAGGGCAAATAATTATTTGAACGGTGACGCCATATTCAACACGGTACTCTTCTCAAGTACACTGTACTTCAACGAGGGTAAGTTTCCTTTCAGTTTAAGCAAGCCTGATGCTTTACACACACTTGCAAGCACAATGCAGATAATCAAATTAATATCTAATTGTAGTAGGTCACTACTGGAACTACCCTTACAGAGTGTGAATCAACCATAAAGTGGTCAAACAAACAACAATGAAGCATGCCTGATACTTCACAGAGGCAAATGGTGACTGCCTGCATGCCCCTGTTCATTGCTTTGGTGCCCTTGAAATGCTAAAAATTCCAAGTGAGAAGACTGGTCTTTGACAATCACCAATAGTGTCCAGTGTCTTGAAAATAAATAAAGAAGGCATGTACTACAGTACATACATGCACTATAGTACATGCAGGCCTATATTGTTTTGTATAATTCAATGCATCTTAAGTTAAAAATGCAGCAATAACGATTTCTGCTAATATGTTTTCACAAAGCAAACCCATTCAAGGAAAAATAGATCTTGGTACCACAAAGATTACGCTACACAACCATGCAACCATGGGCATTGCAAGAGCTTAACACCATCAAGATGATTCTTTAGTACATGTACAGTACGTGTACCTAATAATAGTGAACCTGGTAGGTATCCCCAAGTCAAGAAGCCTTTCCCAGGCAAGCACTCTATCCAATGGCCAGTTAATTTGCATTGAAAACAACACAGGCACCTCACTGCCTAGTCTAACATTGACACGTAGTCATCCTTCAGGTATCCATAGCACTGTGTAGACATCACCTCTTCATCCCCAGTGCAGTGTACAACAACACTCCACTGTATTCATTGGCATATCTACAATGTAGGCCTATTATAGCAAGGGTCAAGGCTAACCAATAACATCTTTACTTCATTTCTATGCAGACCTGGGTAAAATTTTACTCAAGGTGTTTAAACATTTTAGGACTTTCTTACGAAACTATTATTGTTGTTCTTTGAATGCCTTAGAACATGAGTCAATGAAAGGGTGTACAAATGTCATTATACAATGTACATTAAATAATTTTAGACTCGTGCTCTTTTCATTGTGAAAAAGAATTGAATAAATAACAAAGAAAACTGCAACACAAAAACACTGCTCAACAATGCAGTGCTTTATCTGCGTATTTACCTTTTTTTTATTCAATAAAAGCCTTTTAAAATGTTTAGATCCTTCTTATCAAGCAATGAGATAACATTACTTTAGCACTTTAAACGCAATAACTGTGAAGAAATTTGTGTAATTGTTTAAGTTATTTTGCAAACATTTAATGTAAAAAGCAAACTTTACATTCATTAAAAAAATATCTGAAAGATAAAACAAGGAAGTAACATAAAGTATGTGGTAGCACTTGTACGATTGAAAAATAGCATTGGATTATTTTTTAGATCATCATTGCAAAAACAATGAACACTGGACTTAACTCTAGTAATGTAGGCTGCTAAAATGTACACGTTTTTATAGGCCCTACATGTTCATATTATTGTTTTCATTTAGTTGATGAAAAAATACATTAAATGTATGCCTAGTCAAGACAAAAAAACAAATAATTAAAGCTTTCTCGCAGTCGCAGTGAAGATCAAACTCAAAAACACAATTCTCACCTTTTTATGTACAATAGAGAAAAATACTACAACTCTCCTTTATTTTCTCCCAATGTGACCAAAACCTCAGGAATGTAGGTCTAATGAAATTGTTGGAAATGGTTCGCACTTTTAATACACCAAATGCTGTTTTGACATCTCTTTGGTATGTGGGGCAAGCAGTGGCACCCAGTACTAGGTGACCAGTGCAAAAAAACAGGTACCGTAATCAGCTAATTGTCAATAACAAACAATGTATAAACCCCCTATCATTCTGTAAGTACATTAGGCACAGCATACAGAGTTGGTAATAGATAGTTCAATGTCCAGTGATCAGACAGAACAATAGCAAGGAGCTGAACAATAACAATTCTCCTAACTGTATTCTGAAATGTTGATGTACCACCCCCAGATAGTGTCCCTACAATGCCTAACTGTTATCAACCTCATTGTTTACTTTATATCACTAGTTCTGTACATTACACACACTAGGAATGTGCACCAACCGCTGCAGCTTGACTCACCAATAGATCTGATCTGGGAAAGGACGTTTTACAATACTGATTTTTTTTTTAGTGGAATTGTTTTTTTTTTACAGGAAATATGCAAAGGCCTACAGAAGGTGTTGGTGCCTTTGTTGCTACCAGACATTTCTTTTGACAAACACTATAATAAGTACAATAATCACAATGACCGTTATCACGTTGAGGTCAAAGATCAGAAGTAAACAAAGGTTCACATCCAAGCAAAACAATGCAGAAATCTTCAACGGTTCGCTAAGTTGTGCAATCACGATTTCCAACAAATCTGAAGCTCAGTCATTTGATCCAGACTGTATGGGATTTTTACTTAGACTTCTTTGCTGAGACGATCAACAACAAAAAGCTCAAACTTATAGGCCTAGTGCACAAAGCATTTTCATGACCTACAACATGTACTAAGTTGCAATCAAGAAAACTCTCAAATAAAGGGAAGATTTACCATAATATGGTGAAAAATTGACCTTGATGACTCACTTATTTGCCCCCTCCCCCCCCCTCCCTTTATGTCCTTCCTTCTTAATTTCAGTTCAGCAGAGACCGTCACCCATGCAAACATTACAGAAATGGAGATCCATGCCAAATGGGACAAAGAACATCATACTGAGAGTACATTATATTAAAAGTTTTGAGGATAAATAATATCACAATCAACAAATTTGATTAAAAAAATAACAAAAACAGCTAACAGCTGTAAAGGGTGTAAACAGATTGTACCATACACAGTTTCAGAGATGGAGTGATTAAGAACTTGAAATCATTTGATTTTTTTCAAATTTTAACTTTTCCAATACAATTGGACAAAAAACTACTATTATTAAACATAAGTTAAAATAGGCCTCTAGGCCTATTTTATTTTTTAACAAGAATGTATTGATACTGAATGTGGATGCTGCATACAAATAGCCAGTACAAACAGACTGACAGTAACAGATCAACAAACAGACTAACCCACGGTTACACTACAACAGTAGGTTATATTCCTCCATGATAAATTTGGCTTTCTCGTATCATTGCATTTTAAAGGTATATCTGGGAAATGAATGAAGACAGCTGCTTGGACAACTGTACATTACATAGTGTACACTATAAAAACTGTTTTCTAGTACAAAATCCACTGGATTTAGCAGAGGGTAACCCTGCCTGCATACAGTCAGCAACTCCCTTGAGGAGCTACAATAACAACAAGAGCCCAGCAATGGTTCACGACTTCACCAAAATGGCAAAAGATCTGACTTCACTCACCAGTGTGGCCTGTGTGTAACAAGTAGGCATACAAGGGAAGTAACATTGTACTAAACATTAGCCATGCTTTATTTATTTAATAATTCCAGTCTAAAATCTTTGGTTTTGAGTCACATGCGACACAATCATGTTTGTCAATTCTGTTTCCTGAAAGGTTGGGTCCACAACACGTAATCTTATAGCATGTAAATTTAATACTGTCAGTCATACTGTCTAAACAAATAATAGAGGAAGAACAAATACAGTAAGAGCTTGTACTAACATGAAGGAATAATTTTACGACTTTCCTCAATGATAAAAATGCAATTTTATTTTCTTCAAAAAGTTTCTCAGTGCATGGAACGAGCAAAACAAGTTGGCAAACCTAATGATCTGCCAAGATGAAGGGTAGTGTCATTTACCTTTTAACCAAGTGCTTTTAAATAGTGTATCCATGTCGATAAATAGTTTTGTACTCATCTTATTCTTATCTGTTACAGTGTAAATTGAGAACAAGATAATTCATTTGTAAAACAGTACAGAAGTACCATCTTACATTCATAACATCAAATCCGGAGGGATGGTTAACAGTTAGAATACTGCTTCGGATGGGACGGTTAAAGTTAGAATACTGCTTCGGATGGGACGTAAAGCCGTTGGTCCCATGTGTTGTGTTACGCATGTAAAAGAACCCAGTGCACTTTTCGAAAAGAGTAAGGGGTCGCCCCGGTGTTGCTGGCTGTGGCTGCTGTATGCGCCGTAGCACCTTGTAAACCATTATAAGGTGCTAAATAATTGGGTCTCAAAATTCATCACTGCAATTACCTATCTTTCTGAAAGTTCTCAGCGCCTTGAGTACCTTGTTTGGTAGATACGTGCGCTATAAGACTTCGATATTATTATTAATATTATTCATACCCCTGGTGTTATGCAACTGTTATGGCCTTGTCACACGAAGCAACTTTCACAGGCAACTTGACAGCAACCAACTGCAGTGACAACACATGGTTAATTTTTAAACCAGTGTCTCAGTATACCCAAGAAAAATAAGTGAAAATTCACATGTGACTGCCTTTTCTATTTTGAGATTGCTTGGGACTGGTTGCCTGTAAATTGCCTCGTGTGACATGGGCCTAAGTGTGTGTGCAAATAAACCACATGTGGGTCCCTAGTTTTACCAAGTAGCAAAGCTGCTAACATTCTGGGTTTTTTTCTTGAGCTATACAATAGACCGATCCATTCAGCTCCGCCCCATTGCGTATTGACCAATCACAACGCAACGAAAGTCCGACACTAAGGTCCGACATGCATGCGCGTGTGCTTGGCGCGCGCGGCAGAGTTGTGCAGAAAGGCATTGGAGAGCCCCACATGTTCTTGCTCACACATGCGTTGGGGGCGGAGCCTACTGGATCGGTCTATTGAAATGCAAATAATGAAGACTGTACAAAAATGGGATTCGAGGAATTGCATGGTGAACAGTAACATCTACTTTGCAATGCTGTGAAGATTTTTTCTTTTAACAAACTTGTCTTACTATTTGTTCTACTGACTGCAGGGGGTAAGTACTAAACTTGCTTGTAGACTTTTGAATTCAGTGCTTGTCTTACTAATAAATACATGCATTTAAACATTATAATATTATATACATCACCATGATATGACAGTTTATCGATTCTTAATGGTCGAGAGGAGATTGACACATAGGGCCATGTTCAAATGTGTGACAATGTTGGTCACTTTGTACCCCAGTATGTGTGACTTAAAATGCAGCTAGCTTGGTTGTTAAAATGTGTACAAATGTAAATAAAGGTACAAATGTCCATAAGACATGTATCTGCTCTAGCATGACAAAGGTGTTGGGTTTGAAACCTGCCTGACAGAAATGTATGCCCCCCTGTCCTGGGTTTTTCCCACAGAACTCAAAAAAGAACTGTAGACAGTGTTGTGAGGGCAACAACAACATGTAATCTGTATGTTTCTCCGGTGCAAAATTAACACACAAATCTTAAATGTTACTTGTTTTTATAAAAATACTTGGTGGAAAATAATTATTCCGATGTATACATGAATAGGAAACTTACCTACGTGTCAGAAGGTACTTGTAGTAAATATAGGCCTTGTATTGTAACTCACAATTATCAAATCAAAACACAACTTGTAAGATCAGCAGTTCTGGTATTTTTTCCTTATTCAACAGCCAGAATTCCCCGAAGTTGTTACATCACATGGTTAAAGTAAACAAGGTTGTATTCCTGACAGATTGGGGGTACACCCATTTTACAGCCATCCAGAAAATCATGGAACTCTTGAATGGACTACAGAGAACTACACAGTACAGAGTCGGTGAACAATGGTTTCTCTCGCCTCGCTTCACCTGAATGCACATGCATTAAGCCACACTTATTATTCCCTGGTCTTTGTTGACACGATTGTTCTGGTTAACAATGATGGGTGGAGTGCACAAACTTTGTCAAAAGTAGTTCACCCTGTTTTCATGGTGCAAAAATTAAAACATTCCCCTTCCTTTTTGTCATAAATTCCTACTAGTAAATGATGCAAAGCAATTTCTATTATTTAATACATACATTGAACAGCAATACAAATCATGTAGTTACATGAAGTTGGACTATAAATGTTGGTTAACAAAACTATTGTATCTTGAATAAGTGACAAAGATACAAGATTTAAGTGACAAAGATACAAGATTTACAATGTACGCTGACTAAACAAATTCTAACAGATGAACTATATTTTTGAAAATATATTCCCAGGAACAATTTAATCCAGCAACCTTGCATAGCAAATGTATTTTGCAAACGGAATTTATAGAATCACTTTTGATTGGGTAGCAATTGATAAATTGTGTCTCAACTGATAACATTCTATGTAGCATTTTGCTCTCAATTCAAATGGCCGAGATCAGATCCAATAAACAATTTCCCTTGAACATCAGGAAATCGGTCAACTATAGACCGATCCATTAAGCTCCGCTCCATTGCGTATTGAACAACGCAACAAAGGTCAACAAATAAGGTCCGACATGCGTGCGCGTATGCTTGGCGCGCGCGGCAGATTGTGACGAAAGGCATTGGAGAGGCTCACGTGTTCTTGCTCACACGTGCGTCAAGGGCGGAGCCTAATGGATCTGTCTATTGTTTGGGCAAGAACATTCATCTTTACAGAAGAGCATTGTTCACACTAATCTAACATGTTATTATTACAAGTGTCCACTTCATGAACAAGACATTCATTTAACTTTAAGCTACTTTTAAAGACATTGTACCAGTGCAATTCAACCTATCCGTTGCCATACTATACATTCGTTTTAACATTGTTGTTTTTAATAACATTCCTTAAGTTCAAATAAACCATTGTTTAGCATGCCACTCGAGAAACATGGGTAACTTATTTATCTAATAAGATAAGTTTGAGGTGTCTAATTCACAGAAATACTAAACTTGTCAAACTTGTGGTACATGACCAGTTTTTAAACCCAAGCTGTAGTCCTTGTTGCATAGTTAAAACTCAACACTGAAAAATGTGGGAGTAAACAGGAAAAAACAAATAGGTCTATGGAAGTTTCCAAATGCCATGACCCTTTTCAAAACCACTACTTAGGCCTAGTCCATACTTCCTTCAATATGCAATACAAAATTTCTAGCCAGGATTTCAAGGCCATTTTCATTTTGAAAAGCGCACTTCCATTGGAAAATCTTGCAGTCTATGGGCATTTTTTTAAGGGGCACTGAGGCCAAGACCAGAGCAACTGAGGCCAGGCCATGGCCTCTGTGAAATTTCAGGTCTGAATTTTTTCTCCAAAAAATTGACCAATTAATTCGCAATGCAGACTTTGAGCTTTGCTAAACTCCTGTGAAACATTCGCAGGCAAAACATCTCTTGATGTCAATTTTTCTATACACTTCCTTGCAAGAAGTGAATTAGGCTTTAAGGTCCAATTTTGGCCTAAGCTGAGGCTCCGGTTTAGGGTCTGGCTCGGGCTTTGACAATAATCTTGAAAATAACTTTGTGTCTGTACTGAGCTCCACAGATGGGCCTGAAGTCAAAGGTGTGGTTTTGGAAACGACCTCATTTCATTTAACTCTTTTTTTCAAATGGCTGGTTTAATGTAAATCACCACACAAAAACAGACCATTTGTTGCAATAATAGTGGGTGTTTTGGGGTGTTTTTTTTTTATTCTGTTTCATGCTTTTACATGTATTTCAAAAGCTAAAATCCAACCTGAACTGCCCTCAGATTTAGGCACTTGATGTTACTTTATCATTGCATTTGTACACAGGCTGCCATTAGTACACTAAGATGGAAGTTCAGTTGGACTGTTAAAGGAAATTACTAATTTTCAGTACAAAATTTACACGTATCAATTTAAAAAACTATAAATCTTCCCCACACATCTGTGTTTAAGAAGCGAACAAGGAAAAAGGTAATTTGTGTTTTTTATGTTTTTATTAGGGCTTTTGTGTGTCTTCACTTTTACAAAAAAACCTGAATGGGTTTCTAATAAAGGTAGTCAGCCTTTACTTTTTGCTCTTAATTACCACAAAGGTACTTAAGAACACAATTTATTAACTTTTAATATAACACAAATTCACAAACACTAAAAGTCTCCCATGAATCAGTGAAACTAATGCCTTGACATTAGGCTTTTAGCACGCCATTATATAAGCTATCTTTGCTTTAAGATATATCACACATGAGCAATCACCCATGCAAAAGTTGCACACAAAAAACAGGAAACTAGTCAAATGCACTTAAAACTTTGTAGTGTTGAAAAAAATTCTAGGGCAATATTTTTAAATAACAAAAAAGAAACAGCTGACTCTGATCAGATTGCCCATTTAAAGCAATGTAACGGAAGAGTGAGAAATCAGAAATGAATGGAGGGCAGGCTTATACCAATTAAAATTTATCTTCCGCGAAGGTTACAAATGCCTTACGAGTGCCTTTACGAACATTGCAACAGCTTACGCATGCTTTACAGACGTTAACAATGGCTTACCAATGCTAACGAATTTCGAGGTGAATGACCGTCTTCGCAACATTCGCTGAAATTAACAAACCGGTTTGTAAATTGACCGATCTTCGTAAGGAGATGCGGCATGACGGGTAACCGCTCCGAATTTGATACGAACGCTTACGAAGACACGGCGAATGTTGCGAAGTATGAGCGATTGTCAAATACTTTCATTCGTAAGCAAATTCACTCTAATATTATTCGCAACAGTGTAAAACAGCATTGGGAAGAGCTTGTTAATTTCAGCGAATGTTGCGAAGACAGTCATTCGCCGTAGATTTTCGTAACATTGGCAGCCATTGGTAACGTTGGTAAAGCGTGCGTTAGCGTTGGCAACTTTCGTAAGCTATTGTAAGGCATTGGCAATCAATGGCTAGCATTGTTAAGCATTCGTAAAAATTTGTAACATATTGGTTCGGACAGGTCGAGGGGTGACCGAGGGCGAACGTGAAAATATTCACTATCATTCAATTCGCAAATTTTGGGCGAATTCACCGCGAATTTCAAATATCCATATTCGCAAGAATATTCGCCCAAGTGTGAGAGTAGCATTAGGACTAGTCCTAGGCAATGCTAAGATATAGGACCAGTCCTAAGTTAGGACCAGTAACTCATCCTAACTTAGGACTGGTCCTATCTCTTAGCATTGCCTAGGACTAGTCCTACGTTAGGACTACCTTTGTGAAATCCACCCCTGGACTGTCACTGTCAGTGTCAATTGTTGCTGTGTTTTTTATCATGTGTGAGTTACAAACTTGATGCCACCAGAATCGCCCTACACTACACACACTATCAATGACTATGCAAACTAACAAACATTAACAATAATTTAGATGGTAACCGCGTCAATCGACTCAATGACACTCATTTGGTATTCATGCGTTTACTTACAGACTTTTAAGTTACTCAGCATGCTCAGCTCAGCCTCAGGTCTAAATCATGTCAAATTATTGGGGTGTTCAGAGCAATTGAATGAGAAAAACAACATCAGAATTTCAGATTCAGACATTTTTGGATGGTGTCAATTACACTCATTTGGTATTCATGCGTTTACTTAATTAAGAAGTTACTCGTCTCACAGCATGCTCAGGTTTAAATCATGTCAAATTATTGCTCTGTTTTATGATTAATCAAAGAGGCTCTATCATCATACCCATAGAGTCTATGATTAAATTAGAGCAATTTAATGAGAAAAACAACATCAGAATTTCAGATTCAGACATTGGAATGAATCTTCATATCGTAAAAAATTAATAAATTTACCTCCGGTCCGTTGTTTTCTAGCCATTTCACACGTAAGTAATGGTGTCAAACTGATGCCTCAAAAATACAACTTGGTCACTTGGTACACAATAAACTGTCAAAGCTTTAGTTTCGATTGCACTCTCCCGTCGCGTTATAAACGTCATGCGTCGTCGTCGAGAGTCGTCGTTTCGTCGTTTACCAAAAATTATTGCGCTGTGTATTTTCGAAGAGCCGGTAAAAATCACTGGTTGCCGTATTTCCTTATGGAACTTCTATGATCACACTGGTTACCAACTATTTTATTTAATTATAACGTGTAGATAGTGTCATAAAATGACGTCCATTTACCGTTATACAATTAGCGCTTTACATAAGGTTGTCCATTTGCACGCGTTTCAACCAAAATGATATGCTGTAATTTTTTTATTTTGGGAGCTGTGCTCTCTTCGTCGAGATCTTCTCATCCAGCGTGTGTAAAAATGTCACATTATTGTATGACCATGATAATGAACAAGAATTTGAAACATTTACTACCTTGTCTAAAATGGACTAGACAGTCCGGAAATAATATGAAAGAATTTCCTTTGCATTGCAGACAGGGGTTGACGACCGGATGCCCCTTTGTTGGCAGTGGCAGAAGGGTCTGGATGTTCGTGCCCATGTTGTATAATTCAGAATTTTAGTGGAGGTAGTATTTTGTGTCGCCGAAAAATTATATTTTAGTACAAAGTGCGACAACTTTGAAATTGTTCTATGCAACAAATAAGGCAAACCGGATTCAAGCTGTAGTGTAGGCCTACTGATGATTGGGAGTCGAGATCGCCCTGAGATGCTTCGAGCCATCAATTGATCTAATTTAATTATACAGACTCTGCTAATCCCTAAAAAAAAACCGGGAAGGCACCCCAGCATTGCAAGCAGCAGAGGCCTACTTTTGAGTCAGTGCAGTGTAGTGTAGTGTAGTCGTCTGGACGGAACACAACTACCTACCTAGTTTCACCATAGAGAAACTACCCTATCGGAGGGCCTACTCCATCCTACCTACATGGTTTACCAAACTATCGTGTAACCCGCTGTAAGTGTCCCTATGGCCTCTACTCCGGGACCTTACGGGTATAATAGGAGGGGGGCCGAACTTGTGATTAATTAAAAAATAGTATAAATTACGAAATCGTCGGGATCCTGTGTCATTACATCCATTTATGTGCAAAACAATTCTGTAGAATTAGCTGGATTAAAATTTGGCAGTGTAAACTGTTTTATGATAGTATACGAACCAATTAAAACGGCCCGATTTTTCTACTATATAGCATAATACGCAGGATAAACATATTCTGTAGTGTTTTATTCGTGCATTGTCCCAAGGTAGCGAAAATTCTGCGTATGCTTTTCCTTTTAAAAACAGCGTAATCTGACAAAAAATAAGTTCCAGCCAGCTAAAACAAAAATTATTTAATTCAGGCAGAAATCTGATACAACATAATGTTCACGCAAGCCCTCTGAGTGCTCGCTCGCTGACACTTCCCCTCCACACCGGACAGGCACCGACAACACTTATCCGTTGGTAGGCATCGCCTATGCTATTGAATGTTTGGTAAAAAGTTTCATAACAAACTAAGTTGGTATACATTTGTATAATGCATAGGTGGGTGCATGGAGGTAGGTGGGTGGGTGCTCCCTGCCCCATGCTCGACCCCATCCCCCATTACGGATTGTTTTTTATTCACAACGATCCGGACATGTTACGCCAAAGTTACCACAAAGATAAAAAAATATACATTCGATTTTACTCACCGACTCTTTTCAAATCCACGTCAGAATAATGAAGAAGTGCAGTCCTACAAAATGATCCAAGTGATTGCTACCAATCGGCACGCAGCGAATGGATGTCAAACTTTACAGTTAACACTATTGAAGCTGTTCAAAAACGTTGTTCTCTCGATCGCACACAGGCTGGGAGCAAGGTCTCTTTGAAGTTGCGTAATCAGTTGATATAAGAGATTACTACTGCGTTCGGACAAGCTGGGGCAAGCTGTACTCTATCAGTATAATAGCAGTGATTGCATGGGTGAAATAAAACTGAGAAATTTCCCCTAGAGTTTATTAATCTGTACTAAATCGGTAGCAGTCAACACAAACCACAAGCTTCCTGCATCTACGCTATGTGGTCCACCAGCCGGTCCACAGTGAAACAGTGTCCTTGTTTTAATAGTTTGTGGACTCAATAATAATATCAATATGATTTACCCCCCTGATTTTTTGTACGCTTTGCTTTAGCACTGAGTGACCTCGCGGTTCAGCTGTTGCTGACGAAGCAAGTAATTCTCGAAAGGTTCAATGCATGCCATACACACGAAGTCTCTTTATGAACAATATGAAGGTGGACAGAAAATCAACACTATTATACAATACTTTTATTTCGCTTTTCATAAATAACTTTTACATACATAATAATAAAACAAAAGTTTCGTGGCTTCACGATCCAAAAGGCACTTTGTCGATGTCGACCATCCGGCTCAGTGATTGATTCTTTTTTTTCCCCGCTGAGTTCTGCTGTCCGTGGAAAGGGGCGCGGGGTATGTCACGGCATCAACTATTTTAGTTGTTCATATCTTAGACTTTGATTCGAGAAAAAAACAATTCACAAACGGATCTCCAAAAGCTGTTTTATTAATTTCAGCCAACAAGAAACAGGAAGGAAAACATAACTCACATAGTTGGTTCATTCAAGATAAGTTATTTGTATTCAATGTACAGATTTACATAAAACTTACACGGTCTAATGATGATGATGAAAACATCCCTTTCAATAATATTTCTGTCTGAAATGTCATATTGATGGATGCAACTTGCAAAATTTGTAATCGGTTTTTCCACTATTCCCTGACCCAGATGGCCGATCGATCTCAAACTTTTACAGGTTTGTCAGTTTATGTGTAATGATTATGGTGGAACTGCCTGTCAGCAACTGTTTTGTTAGCACACAAAAAAACTGCAATATTATTCCTTTTAAAAAGAGTAGGCCTACGCAGCGCATGCAATCATTTTATGGTAATGGTATTCATTTCCACCTCATTAGACTACAGCAACCTGTAAGTAAGCCTATGATGTAACAGTATTGTTTTTCTTTTCTTTACATCAGTTCGTTTGTGTGAGCTAGGCCTTTAGTGTTCAAAAACATAATTCGCATCTTTTACAGCAGGCCTATATTTTATTTGCAACACGTTAGTTTTTCTGATTCCTTCGTCAGATGAAACCATACCATTATCGACCATTAACAGTTAATTATTATTCAAAAACAACAACAAACACACTATTATGTCGATTCTAAACTTCCTCAACCCTTTTCGAAACCACGGATTATTTGGGCTCCGCCACCTGAGCTCCATTAGGACATTGAAGCCTAAAGCATAACCCCTGAGCCCATCCATCCGATGTTTCGCGAGGGCCTTTTAAAAGTATCGACTATTGTGTAGCAGGGCCGCGGTCGACAGGTGCCGTTTCTTCACAGATGGAACGACGGCCATTGGTCAAAGGGGGAAATAACGTCAGTGATCATGCGTACTTTTCGCTTTTCATTACGAAAACGCATGCATCAATAAAGATTTAAGACAATAAAACGCACAGTTTTTCAAGTTCATTGTTTACACCCCGATAAGTAGGCCCTACATAAAATTTAAAAAAAACACATTTATAATATTGGTATAAAGTCAACAATAAGCTTATTTTGAAAGTTCTTCAAAATCACAGAGGAAGAGCAAATAAATAAACAAATACAATGTTCTAACAGTCTAGTTGGTAAGACACTGCTCTAGAATTGTAAGGGTCGTGGGTTCGAATCCCACCCGAGTAACATGTCTGTGATATTTTTTCACAGGACTCGGGAAAGTACTGAGTATACAGTGCTAACACACATCGGTGTATGGGTACAATTAAAAACCAAAAATTAATATTCTTTATCCCCGATGCAACTTTAACATGTAGTTAAATAACCTTTTGAAAAGTGAACGACAATCCCCAAATCCAACAACAATGAACATGTATTTTTGTTTCTGCGGGATGCTCCAATCGATGACAAGTGGTTGCGTTTGTTTTTGTTTGTTGGTTGGTCATGCAACGTGAATTATGATTTTAGGACTTATTAATTGATTGATATTAACTGTAGTTTTTTATTTTGCCTGATGGTGATGATCGGTGCACCCAATAGGCTCTAAAAGGCACTGGACACCTGGTTTACCAAAGTGGCGATTGAGAATAATGCTGCTCTATTTTTATTTTTGGATAATTAGAGAGCTTTTTCTCTCTTTAATTCACCCATAGTATGATTACCCGTTCTTTGAGTGCTCCCACACAGCATCCAGACCCGGTACATAAACTAGTCACCATTTATTACCTATCCTAACTGTAATGAATTGAGTTCGCTTTCGTGTAATGTGTTTCTGATGATTGTGTCCTTTTTTTAACCGTATATAATTATGATTTCTTAGGAACCAGCAGAGGCTGGTGCTGTGATCATGGTTCATATTAAATCACAATTCTTAATAAAAAAAAACTTTAATTTCGTATGTTTACCGCCAGTCTCACATCTCATTCGACACTTCATGAGTATGGGCAAACCCAAATAATAAATAAAATAATATTGGAATAAATTTTGACCAAAAAACGACAACAAAAACAACAACTACATCAACATCAAACAAACAGTGACTTTCATACACAAAAAAACGAAAAAAACTTTATTTAGACATTATTTTTCCCATTGGTCAGGTCACAGAACTCCCATGCGATGCGGATATCCGTTTTTATCGGAGTACAATAATAATATCCAAATCCAGCAGAGAGAGAAGAAGAATGCGTTCATGAAATCGCGCCCTCTGTTGGTAAAAGTGATAAAACTAGTCTGCACCCCAATACCACTTATCACTCGTAACTGCTGATGTACTACAGGGAACCAACCAACCTTAAAGCGATTGCATGACTGTGACTGAAAATCGAAGCATTATCTTTTGGGATTTAGGCTGCTAAAAAAACAGCAGAAAACTAAATCCTGAGGTGAAACCGTGTCATTAAATGCGTCATTCAATAGGCGATGGTGTGGTCGAAGTAAGTATCCGACTCATGTTAAGAGAAAGTGAATTATATATACGTTTATATAATGAGTAAGACGGGATTATAATAATATTACTCGTGAACTGAAATTGAACCACGTACTTATTTATTTGACATTCCAACATTGAACAGGTCATAGAAGAGACAACTCGCCCTCCCTTTTCGGGTAGAAGTAGAACCCTTGCTCTACATTAGAACGCAAGATTAAGCCGTGTCTGAGATTGAGGACTGAATTATTAATTGTATTACTATGATTATAAGTGACTTGGCTGTACTAACTAGGATTTCTACCCAATCCGTACGTAGGCCTAGTATTTTTTTAGTAAGTATTTTTAAAATAAAGTTTGACTTTGTTGACTAGTTTGAGAATCAGTAAGTTTTGACGTTATTTTAGTAGATATTTATTAAAGGCAGTGAATACTTTTGGTTATTGTCAAAGACTAGCCTTCACAGTTAATGTATCTCAACATATGCATAAAATAATGAACCTGTGAAAATTTGACCTCAATCGGTCATCGAACTTGCGAGATATGAATGAAAAAAAAAAACACCCTTGTCACACGAAGGTGTGTGCGTTTAGATGGTTGATTTCGAGACCCCAAGTTCTAAATCTGAGGTCTCAAAATCAAATTCGTGGAAAATTACTTCTTTCTCGAAAACTATGGCACTTCAGAGGGTGCCGTTTCTCACAATGTTTTATACCATCAACCTCTCCACCAACCACTGCCTTTAAGTATATATTATAAATTAAATTTAATTAAACTTTAATTTTAAAGGAACATTATATTTGGTTTTTGCTAACAAAACAGCTGGCAGTGTAGAAACAGTAATTCGTGCACTTTATGTAATCGGATTAAACATTTAACTGACAAACCTGTTAAAATGTGTTAGTGTCAGTCAGTACAGAGTCTAACCCGTATTTCCATTAATCGTGTAATACTATAGCACGAATTCGCGCAGTCGCCAGATTTAATTTTCCGCGCATAGCTAGAAGTCCCTGCCACGGCACGAATTGAAAACTACGGTAGCTAATGCGGCCAAAACGCCTTACCCGTGGGACTTGTAACGTGTCTAAAAATGATCTATGCACAAAGACTCTCTAAGTTGCCGACATTGTTTTATTTCTACCAACAGGTGCTAATTTTATTATTTACAGTCACAGTTTCGCTGATATTTTCAATGGAAAATAAATTGCTGAATAAATCAAACAAATATTGGTATAACACATTTTAACATTTTGATGATTTTATTTCACCACACTAGTGCAAAAACACCATGTCTTTGCCAACATCGAAGCCTGCAACAAACCCAAGCCAAACACCACCACCTGCATCAAGTTCACCCCTCGCCCGTAATGTAATAACAGCAGCAGGTATTGCGTCCATCCCAAAGATGACTCCCAAATACAGCATGTCTCCTCTCGTCAGTGACAGCATGACAAAAAGACGTAGTTCCTCACGGTCGATTAAACGCAAGAAATTTGACGACGAGCTTGTGGAGAGTAGTCTATTAAAGGTATTCTTACAATCATTCTTAAATTACTTGCTCAAGTTGTGACAGATTGTTAGAAAATAAGCAGTCAACCAGTTTGAATTATAGCAAGGCATGCACAAGCCTTAATAGGCCTGTATGCTCTGTATTTGAAAGAACAAAGGCACCAAGGCATTTTCTCCTCGGTAAAGAGCACCCTATGAGGAAATTGTGATTTTCTACTGGAGCATTTCAAGGGCAGCAAGGCAATGACCAGGGGCATGGAGGCAATCACCTTTGATGCCTCCGTGAAGTATCAGGCTTGCCTTGAACTTCACTCTTAAAGGGGCACAGCAAATTTTCCTCCTGCAAGAGGCACTCTATGAAGAAGATTTGAATTTATATTCAAGCTTTTTCAATGGCACAACAGCAAACGCACAGGGCATCATAGCAGTGGCTTTGGGTGCAGTGGGTTAATTCAAGGCCTGCATACATTTACTTTACATTCAAGCAAAAAAAAGTATTTTATCACGGCTAAAGGGGGTTATTTAAGTGGTTGAGTGGTTGTTTTTAGTGGCACAACTGTGCACTGAACTTACTGTGAACATGTATAATCTAAGTAGCACAATTCACAAAAAAGGGTGATTAAAAAGCCTGAAAATCGATTAAACCCTGCACCATAATTATGAACAAGTTTGTCAGCCCTTGTGCTGAAAAGAATGTCTTACTTCCCAACAAATAAAAAAATCTTGGCTGCTATTGCAGGCTGGCATTCGTAGTTCATGTATCATTCCAAACCACATTGGTTGATATTGAATAGTTGGATAGCAAGATGGTTAAAACAGTAAACAAAAACAGCAACGAACACCCAAGTAAACCAATTAGTTAATTTCTGCCTTGAAGTTATGTCAACATTTGCTTATTATGAGATAAAGTTGATAAGATGAGTCTTAAATGTCATCTTTTATGTTTGTATGTGCATCTTCAGACCTCCAAAGGAAAGGTATCAACAACAACGTCGCCTTCTGGCCCATCCCAACCGGTCGAGAAAGAAGAGAAGAAAGAGAAAGAGAAAGAAGTGGTTAAACCTCCTCCACACTTGCCTCCTGCAACAGAGAGAAGAAAGGTTGGTTCTCATCTCACTGTGGCAATCATAGCCTTCACCCTAAACCAGCTCATAGACCCCGTTCCCACTGGACCCCGCATTGATCTCCCAATTCAAAAAAAAGGGCGATCAATACCCCGAAAGAGCGATCAAAGAGGGCGATCAAAGAGAAATAAGCTCCAGTGGGAACGCGAGGGCGATCAGGATCTGACTGTGCAATTTTGATCCTCCTCGGGAGTAGGATTAAAGTGGGATCTGATCGCCCTTGTGGATTGATGGGCGATCAAAAGTCTAGTGGGGACGCAAAGGGCGATCAGACCCCGCAATTTGCTAGCAAAACAGTGTTCTTTTGAACCCACTTCCGTTCCCCAAAAAGGGGATCAATGCACGATCATACTCAATTGGGAACGCGACCGCGATTTCACGCCTGCAACCTCGCAATTGTGGATCCAGTGGGAACGCGGTCATAGACTCTTCACCCTCTTGCACCAGTGTCACACACTCCTACTGTTGCCTTGGTCTCCATATTTGGAGGCAGTGAGTGAAAGCCACACTCTTATGTCCCAACAGGATGAGTATACTGTAAAAAAAATTGTTTTATGTTTATGCAAGTTTGCCCAAAACAAGGCTAAAAGCTTCTCTAAGTAAAGGGCTGCAAAGAAGAAAACAAAGAAATGCAGTAACTCAGTGGAGCTGAAGGTAGGAATTGATATTCCTCTTAAAAGATGGTACCAGATTGCTTTTTCCTCAACACTCTATTCCATCAGATTCAACTTCAAAATATGTGAATCCCATTTCTCGGAAAATAATCCAGCAACGCATTGATTGCAAAGTGCTCCTGCTGATATTTAAGGCGCTGAACAGAACAGCTACAAGTTACATCATGTGGCTGCTCCACCGACATCAACCTCCTAGACCTCTTAGCTACTCTTCCAAAACTGCCTGACCACCACCACACCAAGGACTTCATCATATGGCTCCAAAGCTTGTTCACACACCTCACCCAAGTTGTGGAATGTCCTCCTGTCATCTTTACTTAGAACAGCTGCTACCCCCGGACAACTTTAAATCCAACCTCAAAAGCCATCTGTTTCAACTTGCATTCTCTTGTTCTTTGTAATTTTCACTTTTGTCAAGTATGTCGAGATTTCGTCCAGTTCGACGGCTTTATCAAATTATTTAGTAATATTATTATTATTAAACCTAAGTTCCTCTGATTTTCTCTTAATTCTTCCCACAGATATCAACAAGACCTTCTTCATCATCCCACAACCATCGTCCATCCTCCTCCCATCGTCCTTCATCTTCATCAAGACGGACTAAGAAACCCAAATCTCTTACGTCGGTCACTAAGGATCTTGGCCGGTGGAAACCACAAG
This sequence comes from Asterias rubens, assembly GCF_902459465.1. Classification (NCBI taxonomy): domain Eukaryota; kingdom Metazoa; phylum Echinodermata; class Asteroidea; order Forcipulatida; family Asteriidae; genus Asterias; species Asterias rubens. Next base: position 3,808,502 of record NC_047067.1, read on the forward strand.
ATGATTTATTACTCATCAGTGCTGTGCAACAGGTATGCAGTATAAATGGCTCCAACCATCTCAAGTTATGTTGATCAACAAATTATTTCATACTCAGAGTTCTCTCCATGCATCACAAACTAGCAAACCGGGGCGATACAAGTAAATGGCAAATTTGGCTGTTACTCAACAAAATATTTGCATTTTTGAAATGTCAAATTTTAACAAAAACCATCAAGATAAAAACCATTCATAATGCTCCAGAGACATGAATGCATTACGTATGAGGGCATTTACAACTAAGATTAATACCAAGTAAAAAACCTTCCAATGAGCTTGTTTCAATTTAGCATGCTTTGGCCAAACTTCGAAAAAGTTTGGTCCAGAATGCCCCACTCACAGTTCTGATAAAAATCGTGGGAAGAATCCTGACACACCTTAAAAAAAGAGGAACAAAAACTTCAAAGCTTTTGGTGAAATAAAAACAAGCGTGAAAAATTGTAGATAATAGCATCTCATTTATTTAAGTACCGGAATCATTTCACTTATTTATGTTATGATATACAAACTGATTTATTTAGTAAAAACATTTACATCACCAAGGACCTGCTGCTTATTGTCCCATCTGGCGGATAAACAGTTACGGTCAAGAGTGTTGCTCAAGGGCTCGACATGTGCATCTGTCTTATTCATATGGAAGTGTCCCATCTTTATTTGAGCATACTTTGTGATAAAACCTGAAGACGATCTTTGTTAGAAATGTCAAGGTATCTTCTGAAATGATGAAAGCATCATATGTTTCATGTATTCTTCTGGTTTTGATTTGAGAATGTCTTTCGTTTTTTGTTTTTTTAACAGACAAATGATATTGAGTCAGTGTATCAAGGAGTAAAGTTCTCATGTCGGTTTACTCTGAAAGATGTAGAAGAGAGATGGTACGCTTTGCTCTACGACCCAATAATCTCAAAGTAAGTTCAATTGACTTTAATTATTGTGTAATTACAGGATTGGTTTTAAGTATGTTTTAAAAACAATCATTGGATTGCATACTCACCATGGGGCGTCTGTCCCAAGATTGACTGATGTACCTGTTTTGTGTGATATGTTCACATGGCATAATTTTTAGTTATTTGCATAAGTGCTCCTTGTTTGTGAAGTCTGTTTAATACCAATATAGTGAGATAAGTTAAGTGAAATAACTTGGATAGGGTAGTTGAAATTTGTGCATTGTCCTAGTCGGACTTGTCGTTTATTGTTAATCTAGAGTAAAGTGAAGTTCCCCTCATGTAGGTCTGCCTGAGAATGCCACTTATTTAGCGTCAAACCCAAGAAGATATTTTTTTTATATACAACCTCAGTTCACTTCCCAAAAACTAATCTTCACAAAAGGTTGTCCTCTTTTTTAAGAATAACAAATAATTTTTCGACAGATTTCATGACTACTTTTTGGTAAATTGAGATAAATAAATCTCCTCACTTTCAAAGCTCTTCATTCCCTTTCTCATGTCTATATTTCTGACCTTTGACACAAATGCATTCCTGTTCATCCTCTTCGCTCTGCTGGACAATCTCTACTGACACCAACTTCCTTTTCCCCTAAATGCTATGGTCAAAGAGCCTTCAACTTCATTGTACTTATGTTATGGATCGCCATGACTCTTTAAAGACACTGGACACTATTGGTAATTGTCAAAGACCAGTCTTCTCACTTGCTGTATCTCAACATATGCATAAAACAACAAACCTGTGAAAATTTGAGCTCAATCGCTCGTTAAAGTTGCAAGATAGTAATGAAAGAAAAAACACCCTTGTCACACGAAGTTGTGTGCGTTTAGATGGTTGATTTTGAGACCTCAAATTCTAAATCTGAGGTCTCAAAATCAAATTTGTGAAAAATTACTTCTTTCTAGAAAACTACATCACTTTAGAGGGAGCCGTTTCTCACACTTTAGAGGGAGCCGTTTATACTATCAACCTCCCCCCATTACTCGTCACCAAGTAAGGTTTTTATGATAATAATTATTTTGAGTATTTACCAATAGTGTCCACTAATTGATCCCCAGGTTATCCCAGCAGGCCATGAGATCTTTACACCCTGATGTTAAAGCAGTTGTCCTCAGTAAAGCTATCTACAGTGAAGATGAGGAGACCATACTTGGTACCGTAACATCTGTAAGTTCAGTCTCATGTCTTCCTTGTTCTTATTCTACAAAAAGATGGATTGCACTTAGCGTCATCAACCGCCGTATTTGATGAAATGTGCTGGAGTGCAAGGCTATCATTGGCTAAGAGCTGTGCGTAGCGCGTACACGTATGTACTTTTGCATTGTTTATACATCAAATTATGGCAGTTGATGGTGCTTATTGCAATCCATCGTATTTGCAAAAATATTTAATGGCCTGACATCTCAAGATTTAATCTAATCTAATCTAATCATTTATTGTGTAAAGTACACCACATACAATTGTCTCAGTGAACAGTACCAGTTAACATTAACATTTGTGTTAAAAGGGTAAAAAGAAAAAGTTTACCATTTTGTAATTTGTAATTGTTGTTTTTTAGACAAGTCAACCAACAGCAGAAATATTTCAAGAGTTGATCAACAAACACCCCACATCGTTTCATCCTGCAAGGACGGCCAAGGTGCTCTATAATCATTGGCTGCTAATGAAACAGTATCACCTTCTTCCTGACCAATCAGGTGAGTTTTGCATCAAAATTTGGCTAGAAGCAAATATAAGAAAGGTAAAAAACTTACTAGCCTCGGATTATGTCAGCCCCAAGAGTTGGTGCATTTTATCTTCGTTTGACTTCCTCCAACTTTACCGTGATTTGCTCTAGCATTTACTATACCTTGAAGGCACTGGACACCTTTGGTAATTGTCAAAGACCAGTATTCTCACTTTGTGTATCCCAACATATGCATAAGTTAACAAATCTGAGAAAAATTGGAATCAGTTAGTCATCGAGGTTACTGGAGAATAATGAAAGAAAAAAAAACCTTTGTTGCACCAATTTGTGTGCTTTCAGATGAGTAATAAAATGTTTCAGGCTTGAAGTCTTTTAATATTTGAGTGAGAAACTAATTCTTTCTCAAAAACTTCCTTACTTCAGAGGGAGCTGTTTTCCACAATGTTTTGTGCCATCAACAGCTCTCCATTGCTCGTTATCAAGTAAGTTTTTGTGCTAACAATTATTTTGACTAATTACCAATAGTGTCCAGTGCCTTTAAATTCCATTGTGTCATTGGATATAAACATGATGCTAATGATGTCAATTTGTTTTGTCTGCAGTTCAACCTATGCCAAGGGGTGACCATGTTCTGAATTTCTCAGATGCTGAAGAAATGTTGGATGACACCCAGCTCCAGTAAGTGCGGACTTTGTCATAATTATACAATCCATGAATTTAGAGTAGTTATTTCACACATAATTTTCACTGGACATGGCTGATTTCTTGACACAAATCCAGCACTGATTTGGGGTTTTGGTTGCGAAATTAGACATTGAAGTTGCAAACGATGAACTTTGTAGTTGAATGGGTGCATTTGATACATAAACTTGTGAGCACCATGGTCTAAAGCCCGGCTCAAACTTCCTGCAATTCCCAATTCTAATGCGTTTCAAATTTTTACGTCACAAATTCGCAGAGAACAATTGGGAACAGTTGAGATGTATTAAACTCCTGCAAAACCTCTACAGCGAAAACAGCTGCGGTGTCAAAATTCACATTCGCCTTCGTAGGAAGTATGAACATGGCTTTACATGGGACATAAAACTGTTTTTCACAGACTGATCCTATAGGATGGTACCAGGGTCCGATGTCATACAGCAGCTTAATAACAACACAAAGTAGCTAAGGACAACGGCATTATGCTTACCAGAACAAGGAAACCAGCCAAATTACCATTCCACATGTACGTTGCGTGACTGGTTTCCTGCTCATTCATGCTAAGCAGAAAATTTTTAAACATTATTTGCTGCTTGAGCAGCTCTATGAAATTTTAATCTGTTTGTCAACTCTTTATAAAGATACTAATTCATGACAGATCATTATCCTACCAGCATTATCCTGTTATTTAATGTAATTTTATTGTGGATTAATGAGTAGTTTACAGTTCCCTGAGATGTTTTTTGTATATTTTGGTTGTATTTCTTGCAGGGATCAAAGAGATGACATTCTTGAGCATGGTAAGAAAGTTCTTCTGTTTGGGGTAGTTAGATGTTGAACTGTGTGGTCGCATCATTGTGTTTTAAAGAGCATTGAGATTATTTGTTGATGTAGTGCGTGATATGGACATGGTACATTATTGAAATATTATTATCATGAATGCATTAGCCTTTTGCGCCTAATTAAATAAAATCACAGCTGGAAGGGTGAAATAATAGTCTAGAGTACTCTAGGACTAAGAGAAAGGTGTTAATTGCATAGTTAATATTGTCTTGCCTTTACACAGCCAAGGCCATTGCCAAGGTCATTAAAAAGACTGGCGTAGTAAATAAAAAGGTGTATCACAGGCCTGGGATTTCATCTTTGAGAGGGCAAGGCCATTTTCATTTTGCAAAGGGCACTTCCGCTGGAAAATCTTAAAGTCTATGGGGAACTTTTGAAGGGGCACCAACGCCAAGACCAGGCCACATAGGCCATGGCCTATGTGGTCTCCGTGTAGTTCCAGGTCTGGTTTATCAAGTTAAGGGCTACTGCCCTTCGTCTCCACGAAAAAAAAACACTCTCATTTAAATTGATTCCCTTATTTTTCTTTGTGATAGTAAGGTCGTATCCCAAATGGTGGCTACAGCTTCGGCTACAACTGTTGCTCTGGGTGTTGTTAAGGATGTCCTACATGTGTACTTCAAAACATGATGACATGGAGACCCAGCCGTAGCCGTAGCTGTAGCCGTTAATTCAGACTCTACCTAAGCCACTGGCAGAAAAATATCCCTTGTGCTACCAAGGTGTTCCTTCTACCTGCATTGGCATTGGTTTACTTCTAGATAAATTATTTTTTCAATGTCCTCATTGTTTTTTATTTTGTCTTCTTAAACTACAGAATTATCCGTATTTGATAGGAGACAGAAACGTGAAATCCGACATCTTGAGAATGAGATTACAAAGTGGCAATATCTTGTGGATAGTGTGACAGGTAAGCTGATGACCTTAACACAAAAACATAACAAAATAAGAAACCGTACCTTTCAATAAGATGATGTGAACAGTTTTGAAAAAATGGCAAAAGTTACTTCCTAGTCAAAAGATCTAGTGCATTAATAAGACCCTGCCCCTTGAACACCCAGCAGAGTAGATATGTGCGCATTGCAAGTCTTTAAATCGTTATTATTGAGCTCATCCTGCTGTCATGTTTGAGACAAATTCTGGATAAAATGCTTGACATGTAAAGTGTGGTGTATAGACTGGTCAATGAGCAGCTTGAGGGCACCTTGGTGCCAGACTAGTTTTGTTACATCATAAACATAGATCAATACAATACGTTATTATAAGCACATAGTACCGCCATTTGCTGTTCCCTGACGAGTTAAGTGTTTTTCCTAAAATCCCATTATGTTCTGCATTTTAGTTGGAACATTTCAACAAGAAGTACTTCCAACACACTGTGTCTGTGTGATATGCAAATTTCATATGCAAATTCCACTTTTGAACATTTGTTCTTTTTTCTTTCTTTAGGAATCACGTCACCAGCGTTTGATAATCAAACTCTAGCAGTTCTTCGAGGACGGCTGGTCAGATATCTCATGAGGTCAAATGAGGTCAGTAGAAATGTATTGTTTTTATAAGTAAAACATTCTTTGTGCAGGTTCCCATTTCATAGAACTACTTAAAGCCATTGGACCCTTTCGGTACAGGAAAAGTTAACAGATTTACAAATAACTTACAGGGTTTACAGAAGGTAGTGGTGAAAGACTTCTCTTGAAATATTATTCCATGAAATGCTTTACATTTTGAGAAAACGGTAAAACAATATCAATTCTCGATATTGAGAATTACGGATTTATTTTAAACACATGTCATGAGACGTCGAAACGTGCGGATACAAGGGTGGGTTTTCCCGTTATTTTCTCCCGACTCCGATGACCGATTGAGCCTAAATGTTCACAGGTTTGTTATTTTATATAGAAGTTGTGATACACAAAGTGTCGGCCTTGGACAATACTGTTTACCGAAAGGGTCAAATGGCTTTAAGCTCACAATTTTGCTAAATAGATAAGTTTTTAAGCCAAAATACCATAGGTTTGCTCTGTAGAACAAAATTGTCTGCCCTTTGAAAAGGGGCCAAGGTAGAATACATAATTTGAAGATTGAACAAAATTCTTGCTTATAAGATTGGAAGCAAACCACTTTTTTCCAAAATGGTAAAATTTCTCTTCAAAATATTTATCAGGATGATATTAGAACTTGTTCTAATATCTTGTTCTAATAACTTGTTTTTATAACTTGTTTAAAAAAATGTTTTGCATTAAAAAAAAAAAAAAAAAAAAATCAAAATTTCTGTGAAGATTATTATTGAACGTGCTACCATGTCTTAAAGTTATTACAAATGTTTACTTGTAACAGATAACGATTGGTCGATCCACCTCGGACAGTACCATCGACGTTGATTTGTCTCTTGAAGGACCTGCCTGGAAAATCTCTAGACGACAGGGTCTTATCAAACTCAGAAACAATGGAGAATTCTGCATCGCTAACGAAGGGAAAAGGGCGATTCACATCGATGGAAAACCAGTCCTGAAAGGCATGAAGTGCAAGCTTAATAACAACTCTGTTGTTGAGGTAAAAATATATTTGAATCAAATCTCATAAGTTGAACAAAATCTAGGTTGTAGGTAGAACAATTTTAGTGGTGGGGTCTTAATCCAATTTAGTCCACCAAGGGCAACAAAGTTATTCATGTTTAGATATAGGGCCATCATTGCTATCTGGGGGAAATCTGTGCTGGGCAAAGTGTGTTAGTTCCAAGCCCATGGCTAGAATCCCTTATCATCAAACTCATTTTATAGGTTATTTTTCTTTCTGAAAACCATTAACTAAAAACTTTAACAAATCCCATAAAGAGGCAGTACATATTTGTAGTTTTTTTTTCTCAATTTTTTTCTCTTCCAAATCTTAGATTGCCGGGTTGAAATTCTTTTTTTTTTTCATTAACCAAGATTTGATGTGATTTATGTTTTTCTTTAAATGCATTGACTAAAAGCTTATAAAATCTAATAAATATACAGTACATGTTAGAATTTGTTTTTCTTTTCTCAATTTCCTATTTTGTTTTCAAACACCTAGATTGCCGGGTTGAGATTCATCTTTCTCATTAACCAAGATTTGATCAACGTCTTAAGAAGCGATTCATTGAAGGGAACTACCTGACGACTGACATGTGGATATCCTAGACGAGAGCCTTAGCATTAGCAAAAACAGGCACATGCTGCAACAAAAAACAGTCCCTCAGCCATTAGAAACATCTAGACTTTCATTGCTTTTTGAGCAAGCCACCTTTTCTTTCTATAAAAGAATGGAATTCAGCTAGACAGAGTTCTCCCTTAACAGCTGGCCAAATTCTAGTCAAAATACTCAAGGTGGGTCCGGCTGGTTTGTTCAGTGTTGAAAAGTATCATCATTTCATTTGAAACATTTTACTTTTATAAAAAAAGCCTCTGGACTACTGAGACGGCAAGCCGTTTCTGGAGGTGCTGGCCAGTGACTAAGTAAGTTAATGGCAAACCCTGCAAAGTTCAAAGCTAATGACAATATTTGAAAAGAAACCTTTAAATATGGACCACTGAAAAAGCTGACGGACCAGTGGAACTACAAGCTAATTGGTCCTGCTATGCTGGCTGGTGACTGCAAAGGTTAAGGGCAAACCCTGCTATAGAAAATTAGAGAATGTATTCAGGAAAATCGTTAAAAAAGGGCAGGACAAAGGAGGACACATTTTTGGACCCAAGGGTTTTTGCGTGGCCTGTACATTCCAATTTGACCTCAGCGAGAGGTCAATGATTTGTGTGTGGAGTTCAAGTTTCCTAAACTTGTCAGCTGTGGTACCATGATTAGCGGATATTCTCTGATTTGGTTTTCAATGTCTTTGGCTAGATGCCATGGCTTGTGAGGGGGCATGAATAATTTACCTACAGGGGGGCATCAATGTTTACATTACTCTAAAATTGTGGGTTGGTATAGCAAAGAAAATTATTGAAACTCTGGGGGAGGGGGAGTGTTGTTTTATTTATTTATTTATTTATTTTTTTTGGGTGGAGGGTTGAACAATGGGTTCAGTAGATTTGTTTTTGGAAAATAAAAAACATTGATAATTCTGACTGGTCAAATAAGGTTAATGTTTTGTTGGAACCTTGCCTCCCTAAAATTCCTACTTGAGTCATTGAAGCAAAGTTGGAACATGATGAACCTATAATATTAGGCCTCTTCCAAAATCCTTGTGGATCTATGGCGCTGAGCAGGACTATTGCTAAGCACAACATACAGGACACCTTTCTGCTAAGCTAGATTTGTGTTTGTTGGCTATTTTGTTCTCATTGATGACCGCTTCTCTCCATTCTTTAGAATTGAAAATCAAGCGACTGGCTATAAGTGGCTATATGCCACTATAGCCACAGCCAGACAAAAACAAAGTTAAAACCTGAAAAATGTTCCTAAAAAGAAGCCCAAGACCCGAGGCCCAAGATGATCAGGGAATTAAAATCCTGATAGCCACCAACTGCTTTCCATTTAGAGACATAACAAATATTTTGTAACATATTGATTGTAAATAAAAGTGGAGCTGCTGAATGCATTGATAATTATGTAGTCTCCTGGTGTGATAATTATTTGATTATCTGGTGGTTTTATTGCTAATAACCATTATAAAAGATTTGTTACGCCATCAATGATTGGATTAGTGTTGATTTGTTTTTATAGTTAAGGATAATTGGTTACTTCTAAAGAAACACACATGCAGAGTATGGTTTAAAGAAATTACTCTTTCTTCTATGGCACAATTATTTTAAAAATGAGGAGATCTGCAGATCATCTTATATTAGCATGCCATGGAAATGTGACCTAATGGAAATGTGACCTAATGGATTGACTATTTCTAACGTTAACTATTTCCCTGAAGTTGAACTTTTCCACTAAATGGCAAAACATACACAGTACCCACACATCGAAGTTGAAAAACAAGTCTGGTTCCCGTCAGCTTGAATTTGTGACGTCGTCATGTATGGGTTTAATACACGTGTTTGATAATGAAGACAGGGAACCAGTCCAATTGCGTGGCTGGTTGTCAGTGGTGGTTTTCACGTCTCGTAAGTACACATAACACTAATCTATTTCGGTCGATAGTGGCGCCCTGCATCTTCTTAACGGACGGTCGGTGTGGTGCACTGTGTGTGATGTGTGCATGATTTCCGTCTGCTAGAGGCTGCCTTTTCCCCCGGCCTAAAAAAAGCATCCACACTGCACTGCACTGCACTTACCGGTCGACGAAACCCTGTAACAGATTGCTAAACATGGCCCCGGCTGACAGCAATATGGGTTGGTTATTACATGTGTCGATGCTTCTGAAATGTATACCATTCGTGCTGCTTATATTGGTGAGAAGTTATTTCAAAATAATTTAAAAATAATATGAATTTAATTCATGAATTATGATTGTATTTTGTCTTAACATTTTCAACTCCCTGCCTGGGTTAATTTTCTAAACCGCTAAACCGCCATGACCGATGACCTCACAACCATGACAACATTTCTCTCAAAACCTCAGTGCAAAACCTTAACAACAGGGACCTGAGACTAGAGTAGTGCCTAGTACAGTAGAGCTAGGCATTGCAACCAAAGTACAACATGTCACTTGTCGGGAATATCATTAATGGGGTAGAGAACTATGACTATGACTCATGAGGTTCGTTCGGCTGTCGGTCGTCTCCGTAATGATAGAGACGATAGCCGAACGAAGCTCATGGACATGATGGATCTAGTTTTAGAAGTACCGGTAGGCTACATCATGATTATTGGGGTTCCTTCCACTATTGTCTCCAGTTTTTGGAGGCGCGATTGCGGAACGAACCTTAATAATAATATGTAATAGTTCTAGGAGTACCGGTAGTATATAGCCCCACTTGTGTGGCCAAGGATTCAGCTATCCTTGGCCACACAAGTGGGGCTACGATAGTATACTAGTACTAGGTAGTAGTAGTACCGTAGTAGTGAGCGTAGTCCTCCATTCATAGGAATGTACAGGGGTACAGCTGCAGGATAAGTAAGAAAATTATGTCAAGAGACAATGACATCATCAGTTTATTAAGTTGTTGCACCCGAGGCACCGTGTCGTGACCATCATGACTATTTTAAAGGTTGCTGCACCAAAATCAAGAGGATTTTCTTCCTCTTGTCATGGTACTCATGGGGGTTGTTCCGATCGTACTGTGACAGTGACACCTGTGACCCACTCGGTTCTAGAACTACATGCAATCATACTATAATGTATATTTAAGTAGTAGAAGCTGGGTACTCTATTTGAGGTTTGTTAAGGCTTACGCTATCGTCTGCGCGATACCGATAGATGATCGCAGAACAAACCTCATATAGTTCTAGGAGTAGTAGCTTGGTAGGGCGGGGAGCATCACCAACTTGTCATGCATGTTGGGCTGTCTGTAGTGTTATACATGTATATAATAAGTTAACTTATATGGTTCTCTTGTTAATGATGCATCCCAATCGAAAGATGTTGAAATGAAAGAGAGCCATTAGTAGCCCATAAGGATAACTTTCCGTATGGCGCCACCACTTTTTCACGCATTTTTACAAAAAGGGATATCTCATTGAGGTAAATTAGATACTATATTATTTCATATCGAATGAAAAAGTGGTGGCGCCATACGGAAACTTTTCCGCCCATAACACAGCCAGACAAGGTAGGATATTACCGGTACCCATACCACCACCACACACACAGAGTCATTGGTTTTTTAAAGCTATTACTTTTTAGGCCTAAAAACATGAATGTTGTAATGGTTCAAACGCATCACTTCTTCTAATCATCACCCACAAGGTAACTAGAGTACCTTCCACACTGGGGTACTCAGCAAAGTCCACTTGGTCAGCTGAGGTGAAGACTAGTTTTGTGAAGTGCCCGAGTTGCGTATGGAATATGTAGAAAGTTGTGCATAGTACTTCATTTGTAAATAAGTCGAAAAAAAGACTGAGGCCTAAAGCCCGGTTCATACTTCCTGCGAATGCGAATGCGAATGCGATACGAATGTTGACGTCATAAATTCGCAACGAATAATTCGCAGCAGTTCAACTTTGCTCAACTCACTTGCGAATATCGCTCAGAAAGGACGGTTGTGACGTCAAATTTACGTCAAATTCGCTTTGCATTCGCATTCGCAGGAAGTATGAACCGGGCTTAATGAGCACAAATGAGCCAGAATTGGAAAGCAAAGGTTTTGCGTACAAAACATTTTCAAAGCTTTATTTTAAATGTGTTTCTTTCTGTTTTCTTTTCAAGGTGTCTATGGTATGCCGCACCTCTTCACAAACTGGGCACATCACAGAACTTAACAGTGCAAATTTTGACAAGATTATAACATCTAATGAAGTAGTATTTGTCAACTTTTATGCTAATTGGTAAGTCACAAAGTGGAGTGCACTTTACATGAACAATAATATCCTGTCCGCCAGTTGGGGAGTCAAAATGTACACATTGAAATTGCCTCCCAAAATGGTGGAAACGGTAGATGCGCATTGTCAGAGGTGCATACAAATCAGCAACAATACTTTTATCATTTACAAGGTAGGAACTACATACAACTTGTTGTACACCACCCATTCAACTCGGTGTAACTTTATTTAGGCCAGAAGGCAAAAATAGTTTAGCTCCTTCTTGTTTTATGTAAATTTGCTTATCAGGGATGAAGAATCTTTTGGGGTTTTACATTGTACCCTAAAGCACTGCTGTATACTCAGTATTTTCCGGGAGTCCTGTGAAAACAAGAATCCACGAAGGCATAAAACTTGGATGGGTTTCAAATCCACAACCTTTGCCATCATAGCAGATGAGATGGGTTAAAAAAAAAACATTAAAAAAACATAGACCACCGAGATTAATGTTTCTACATCCGGGCTAAAAAACTTATTTCATCCGAAAGGTGTGTTATGATTGTATTGTGTTTTTGTAGTTGTTGTGGTTTTTATTATCACTTTAGGTCTCTTTTGGCACATATTTTCTATTCTTTAATTAGTTAATTTTTTCCCCCAGAGTTTTGGTGTATGTCTCTTTTTACAATTTTATTGTGGTCACAGCTGGTCTGTTTTTACAATCCCTTTACATTTGTTTGCATTTAAAGATTTGTATACTCCTGAATTTTTTGCTGATATAAACCTTATTTTTATATAGGCCCTATATATTTTTTAAATCTATATTTTAAATGTTTCTCTGTATAAGTGCCATGGAGCATAGCTCTCGATGGATGGCACTTTATAAATTTTTACAATTATTATTATTATAAGAATAAGCAAAAAAAACACTCCCATATTTAGGAAACGACAATCTTGTACATTTTGAAATAATATTTCAGTGAAGTTTGTTAATCAAAAAAATGGCAGCACCAAATTTCCCTTGGTCAATTTCAAAATTATGCAGGGAATACAAATTGTAATGGAAATATCAAAATTTGTTTAGAAGGGGAACATTTTAGTAATTTTTATTGCTACAAAGCTTGAAATATTACTAGCTGAGGTGCTGTAGTTTTTGAGAAATGAGTAAAAAATTTCCATTAAATACCTTTTAAAAGCTAAAATAATTTTCGTCATTAGAGATAAAAATTGTTTTCTTGACTCGCTTTACTTATTTTTAAAAAACTAATATTTTTAAGGGAAGCTTTCCACCATCATAATTTTCAAACTGTGTTAGTTTAATGTAAATCTGTGGACAATGTGTTTTGTGTCCTACAAAAAGTACCCAGACCTATTAAATATTCATGAACTGGACTGGTAAAATAAACTTTCCCTGATGGCTAGTCACAGAAACAGTCGAGGGCAATCCCTATATGTACTGATTAAAGTTAACTTCATTTATTAAATTTAGTATGTACATGTATGATGAAAATAGCATTTAAATATTAAAAACTTGTATGATTTGCACTTAATGAACAGTACAAAACACTTGTCAAAGAAAGCAAAAAAGTCACAGCTTAGACAGTGCTCGATAATAAAATATTGTTTAAAACAAACAGTCTGTAACTGGTTGCTTTCCAATCACAGCCAAACAAATGAATAAATAAACAAATGAGTAACACAAGGTGTGAATTGAACAAACACAAAATCACATGAGACTTGAAAAGTAAAACAACATACTATGAAAAACGAAAATTTTGCTATAATAATAAATAATAAATAAAAATACAGCTAGCAGAAAAAGTCAAAACCAACAATATTAACACGAGAACTCGCTAGACCAGCAAGGGGTTTTTAACAACCGAATTAAAAACCAAACTTTAAATAGAAAGAAGTAAGATGATCAAACTAAAATAAATCAATTTTAACAGTAGTAATGATTATAAAAAAAAAAAATAAAAAAAACTAGTAGTAAACTATCATATTAACAAGTACACGTAGTGTAAGACTGGAAAATTATTATGTTTCAAGGTATTTTTAATTAAATTATTGAGTGGTAATCAGACACTGTGGTCATATTCTTTAATATCGTATGAGTGCTAATTGCTTTGATGAGGTACTGGTGGATACATGTGGCATGGAGGTCGTTCTACCATGCATGAAAGTTTCCTTAGACCTACTACATGTACTGTGATCGAGAGTATTGTGTTAGGCGTGTCAATTACATTGTATTGTTTATGTCAAACAAAGCAACTTAATAACATCTGTGACACTAGCTCTGACAGACAGAGATGTGTTTGGTCAGTCGTACAGTGCAATGCTTACATATTAGTTAACTGAAGTGATTAAAATTTGTACACAAAGGAAGGAAAACGGAAAACATTTAGATACAGTGCACAACAATTGTATTGTGCCACAAACATTGATGTACACATTTTGGGGGTAATAACCAGGATTTCTATAAAAAGAGTTGTGGCTTTTAGTTGACAAATTGGCAAAAAAAAGCTTTTTTACAATATTGAAATTGTTTTGACCCAACCACCCAGCCCAAATTAGGCTCCAAATAGGCCTACTAAGAAACAAAGTTATGCCTCAATTGAGGTTAGATCAAAGGTAACTATTTTTTAATAATCTTTGGTTGGCTGGGTATTTTTTCTTCTTTTTATGTTTTAAAATATCTATATTTGTTTCAGAATGTAAACTTAATTTCAATTTTCAGTTCGTTCTTTTGAACCACCCACCTACAAGTTGTGACTATTACTTTTCTGAATGGCCGCTTACACTTGATTCTGTTTGTTGTTCTGCAGGTGTCGCTTTAGTCAGATGCTGAAACCTGTGATTGAAGAGACGGCTAAGGCAGTGAAAGAGGAGTTTAGGGAGCCAGGGCAGGTAGTCGTGGCTGCCCTTGATTGCCAACGAGAAGGTAAGGATCACTGACCTACCCAAGTCTGTCTTATAGATGACCACCAGAAGCAGAGCCCAACAGTTTGAGTTAACCATGCTGTTGGATTTTGTTGGAGTGAGAAAGGACCCTTATAAATCACTTGAGGGATTTAAAAGATGTTTGTTTTGCATGAGGGATAACATAATTTGTTTTCCCCCCTTAACAAAATCCACGAGCCAATCACTTGGGTGGGATTTTAACTGTCTCTAGCCACTGGGCCACGGTGGTATAGTGGAAAGACGTCTGCTCAAGCAACGCACTAGCTACATAAGCACCATATTACCAAGTAGACTAGTTGTTTGGTTTACCCAGATGCACTAGCTAAGAAGTACCGTAATACCAAACAGGAACCTATCCACCTTATTGGCATCCCTCTAGCGTTACTCAAGCTCAACCACCACCAATAGTCCAGCGTTCTCCTGAAGATGAGCAGAGTATACTGTTTGAAACGTCAAAACCTCGCCGGCTCTTTTTCAGAGCCAACACTCCCTCAAAGAGATCTTAGACAACGTTGTACCTGCAAGTTTACTATTTGGTATTTTAGTTACTTAGTAACGGAACTTTTTTGTTAAAAGTACCATGGATGTGTTGTATTTCTTGAATTCTAGATAAGAAGTTCCATTCCCAAGTAGACTTTTTTTGTATTTCTTGAATGTAGTTGTACTAGATAAAATATTTACCATTGTAGATTTGTTTGGTTTACGCAGATGCTCTAGCTAAGAAGTATCATATAACAAAGTACCCAACACTAAAGATGTTCCGTAATGGACAGCTTGCCAAACGAGAATATCGTGCACAACGTTCCAAGGACGCCTTCGTGAAATACCTCAAGGAACAAATGGCAGATCCCATTGTCCGCATGCAGACGCAGGATGACCTAAAAAAAATTGATGTGAGCACATTTAATTTCTTTGTTATTTCACAATATTTTGTAGGTTCTTCCATGACGCAGTGTTATAACAACTGAGGACCAGTAAAAACTTGACGCTGCTGTTTTGTACTTTTTTTTCTTGTTGCTACCAGTATATTGAGAGATTTCATTGAACCATTTTCTCATTATTACAATTGCTACATTTAGTTGTCAATTCCATGCCCATTGTGCTTTCAGACTTTTATACCAGTAGCTTTTCTTTTGTTTTGTATGTGTCTTCATGTTGCTATTGTTTTTTGCCCTGTTTTTTTTTTTATTTTTTAAATTTTTTTATCAAAGTTTTAAAATGTGTACAGCTAAATCCTTTGTGTTGTAGTTTTGAAGAAACTTTAAAGCAATTTTGAAGCAAGTGTATTATATCTAACCGTTTTTATTTTAAGGTCGCTATTCTATTCTAAAACAAGGAAATACTGAGCAATCTGGCCTGCACCGGTTGTTCATATTTAACTTACAGATTTATATCAAACGACAAAATTGAGAGGAAATCTTAAGATATCGATCAGTGACAAAGCTGACAGGCTATTGAAACCTCAAGCAATAAAGGATAATATTATACAATCAAAAATATGACTGGTGATAAATGTCCCAAATGCTCCACAAGGTGGCGCTTTCATACGTCGCTGTCTCCTTTGTCACACAAAGAAATGTAACACCCGTTTCAGACAGGCGCCCCAGAGTCCCATCGAACCAAATTCTGGAATTAAGTACACAAAAAGTTCGACATCTGAGACACTTAGGAACGACTGGACGAGTTAGAAGTCGAAAGTTCAACTGTTGTAGTCTGTCGGAACGACTCTGGAGTGCCTTGGTTTCAGACGTTGATCTTGTTATTCATTCATTCATTCATTCATTCATTTTTATTAAAAAACCAACTGGCAGCACGAAGCTGAATAATGTGGCATTACAAGATAACAATATTGATAAAAAAAAGCATAGATAAAAAAACAAAAATTGCACCACCGCGGGGTACAAAGGAACATTATATAAGAAGACGACAATAAGTAAAAATAAATATTAGATAAACCACTAAAAGACACTTTAAAAAATGCACAGGGTGTTGGGGGAACCCTCTTATACATTGAAACCCCACTATGGAATAAACCAGCTAAAAAAGAGAAACCCTAGCAATTAAAAACTGAACATATGACAAAAACAATGATAGCAAAAAAGGGAATGAGCCAATATAAATGTTATGTTAAGTCCGCCTGACTTAAACAGGAGTAAGAGTAGATTAAAAGTACAATGTAGTTGAAATGAGTGATGTCTACTTCCAAGAACCGAGTTTATAAATGTACTTGTAACCATCCATTCATTAACAAATCAATTTACAAATCTTATATTTCCAGGAGTCAAAGCGAAACATCATCGCCTACTTTAAATCTCCCAATACCAACGAGTATGCAATCCTTAGACGAACTGCGAGCTCATTACGAGATGATTGTAGCTTTTATGTAGGAGTGGGGTAAGTTACTGCCATTAATTAACGTGTTAAAGGCAGTGGACACTATTGGTAATTGTCAAAGACTGGTCTTCACAGTTGGTGTATCTCAACATATGCTTAAAATAACTAACCTGTGATCTCAATCGGTCATCGAAATTGCGAGATAATAATGAAACAAAAATAACCCTTGCAACACGGAGTTGTGTGCGTTTAGCCATTTAGCCACTGTACCGCCCAGCCGCATATAGCGATACACTGTATGCGGTACGAGGAAACCTCGCTAGCTTGTGTTTGTAGAAAAAAAGGAACATCAAAAGAAAACTCGATAGTCATTAGTAGGTCTACGCATTTGTTAATATATCTAGTTGTTATACTAATTCTCCCTTCACAGTTGACTTGTCGAAGCTAATGATGATGAAATAATTTAGCTCTTACGAAAATAAAAACCCTCATTAGTAACCAGGAAACTGTTCATCATTTATGATGATATTGCCTTTGCATTTAATCAGTATGAGCATTGAGCCAGACAAAAGCCTTGAAAAGCTATTGTGTTCATTTTATCCGTGCACATAAATATTCGCCATCATAATTACCGTAGCCGTTTACCGAGAGGCATTTATTGTTCCCATGAGAACTTGTACTTTTATACAAATATTACCGAAAGGGTAAAAAATTGTGCATACACATTAAGCCATGGCTATCTTTTAAAATTTGAACTACGATTCCAGTAATTTAGTGCAAGAATCTTGAGAAATTGGATTTCAGCAAACTCGGGCGGTGCAGGGACTAAAGGGTTAGATGGTTGATTTCGAGACCTCAAGTTTAGAACTTGAGGTCTCGAAATCAAATTCGTGGAAAATTACTTCTTTCACGAAAACTATGGCACTTCAGAGGGAGCCGTTTCTCACAATGTTTTATACCATTAACCTCTCCCCATTACTCGTCACCAAGAAAGGTTTTATGGCGATAATTGTTTTGAGTAATTACCAACAGTGTCCACTGCCTTTAAAGGCACTGGGCATCTTTGGTTGTTGTCAAAGACCAGTATTTTTACTTCACAAATCTGTGAAAATTTGGACTCAATTGGTCATCGAAGTTGCAAGAGTACAATGAATGAAAAAACACCCTTGTTGCACAAAGTTGTGTGCTTTCAGATGCCCAAATAAAAGGCTCTCTTCATCTTTGGTTGTTGTCAAAGACCAGTATTTTCATTTAACAAATCTGTGAAAATTTGGACTCAATTGGTCATTGAAGTTGCTCATTGGAGTACAATGAATGAAAAACACCATTGTTGCACAAAGTTGTGTGCTTTCAGATGCCTAAAAAGGGCTGCAGGCCTGAGGTTGTGTAGTATTTAATTGAGAAATACCCTTTTTTCTCAAAAACTACTTCAGAGGGAGTCGTTTTTCACAATGTTTTATACTATCAACACCTCTCAATTGCTTATTACCAAATAAGTTTTTTTGAGTAATTACATGTTTACTGAAATATGAAGGAGTGTCAGATAATATTTTGTGCTTTTTGTCTCATTTTTACAGCGATAACTTCAAATCGGACACAGTTTCAGGAGATAACATAATGTTCAGGCCTCCGAGGGTAAGTAATGGTTACACTTTAATACTAAGAGCTGTCTTTAAGCTAGCCTGAACTATGACGTCACACTTTGAGGCTTGTGAATAATGCAAGATACCAGCTTGACCTGATGTTTGGATCCTTACGAATGTACCTTTGACCTCCATTCATTTCACACAGAGATTTACAGTCAATTCATACGTACATTCATGTGTTCATAGTGAATTAAACGATGTTGAGTCAACAATGTTGATCTATATATATTTTTTTTTTAAAGAAGTTCCATTTTACATTGATGATTGTAATGATTCTTCTTATTGTTGTTTTTGTTTACTGTTTAGACTAAAGATCAAGACATGCTATATCTAGGCTCCATGCTGAACTTTAACCTTCTTCACACCTGGGCTAGCGATAAATGCATTCCCCTAGTACGAGAAATAACCTTTGAAAATGGAGAGGTACGTACAATAACTATGTGTAAGTCATTAATTATTGTTGTGTAAGTGCAGCAAAGGAGGAAGGCCAAAGGCGAGACAGATAACATTCGTGCACTTAATGGGGGGAGTCTGTATGGCCTGAGGGAGACCGCACTGGACAGGGACGCGTGGAAGGAATTCACTTCTCGGATCACCACCGGACGGCTGACGCCCTAATGGACGAAGGAAGAAGAAGTGCAGCAACGTTGAAACTCAGTTTGGTCAAGATGTTGTGTATTTTTATTACAAAAATATTGTGCTTCATACAACTAAGTTATATCTTAGGCTACTGGTTCTGTGTTTTCATGTGGGAGTTTATTAAAGGAGTTACAACCTTGTCTCCAAATTGAACATTGTGTTTTCAAGGAAGTTGTAACTCAATATCAGCTCAACGGATCCCACCCTGACGCGCTCGTTTAAAACCGACAAGTTCGTGGCCGTGGTTTTAAAAACGGCCTGAAATAGCCAGTTCAACTCAATCTGTCCTTTTACTTAGGTCTTCTAGCACATTGTAGAACTTGAAATAAAATGAGTAAGAATAATTACAACTATGTTTTTTTCTATAGCGCTCATAGTGTCACTCAGTGATGCTCAAGGCGCTCCCACATCCAGTATTTCCTGCAAGGTATTGTGGAGCTCCGTTTTTGAAGTATGAGACCAGTTCATTTGCATTACACCATGTAATAGTTTACAAATTGCTGTGGCGCAATATGCTGACTGATCAAGTACTTTCTTTTGTTCGACTTTCTTTGGTAGGAATTGACTGAGGAGGGATTACCGTTCCTGATCCTGTTCCATAAACCAGATGATGTGGATATCGTCAAGAGATTTAACAACATCATCAGTAGGGAACTTGTCGGCGATAAAGGTATGGATCACAACTTCAAATATTCTTTGTAAATGAAAAGGTTTAAACCACAGTTGATCCAGTTTATGAGAACATTGAGCTTGACCGCCCTGTGTGTCTTCTGTGGAGGCGGCTTATTGCATCATGTGACTCGCTTGTATGGCAAAATGGTCATCACGTGACTGTTCATAGACCGTTTGTACGTGTACTCATTGGTCAATGTTCATGACCCTCAAAAATGGCATACGCACATCAATAAAAGTGGTCTCACAATGAAATCGCACAATTTCACACTCAACATTCTTCGGGCTCGATTCCTATGATCCAGTCTGATACACCTTTTGTGTGATTTCTGTAATTAACATAAAACTGATGAACAGAGACTAATTTACATGAAATGGATAAATGGAAACTAGTTTACAAGAAACTGTTTAGTAAATGTTCTTTGCTAAGCAGAAATAGAACGGGAACCTGCTATGAGCAGTGTACATTAAATTGTATTTTGACTGGTATCCCATTTCTGCTTGGAGTATGATCTTGTTCACAGTAGTACCAGAGACAACATGATGATTTTAGAAATCTTAGGATTGTATAAGACTTAGTTTGAAAATGGTATTGGTATAATTTGATGTTCAGTGATGTGTGTTTGTAACTGCTGTTTATGTATCTGACATTATTATCTTTGGATTTTCATATTTCAATGATAGCCATCAATGGTACGTAAACTCTTTATGAATGAAACTTCCGTCAGTTTTTTTTTCTGTGGGGATTTTCTTCTTCAGATTCGTTTAGGGTGTACTTCTTGTTAATTTTAATGTTGACTTCTGACGTTGTTTTTGCCTAGAGCCATAGGGCTACCAAGGTGTCTTTTTCTTTGATTTTGACAATTTAAGGAATATTTTTCTGAGAAAGTATTTTTAGAAGCATCCGGTTCTTCAATTTACAGCAAAATTTGATTTTGCATATTTTCAAATTCTTGCCGAAACCCTTATTTTAAAACAAAATTAAAAAAAAAGTTTGGTGTTTTGAACTGGTGCATGTATGTTTTTCATTCTTAGGATTGAAATACCTTTGGGTAGCTTTTTCATTCAATCGTTTTGGGTCACTGAGGAGTTTCTTCAGCACTTTTGTCACAGGAATTTTGTTGGTTTTGGAAAAACACTTGAAGGTGTTAAAAGCATGATTCAAAGGGAAGCATAGTGTTAGCAAATAAGAGTACAAGTCTGCTAAGTTTGTAATTGACAATTTCAATTCTTCTGTAACTTACTCACCTTGACTTTCATTAAAACCCAGGACTGCTGTTTTTGAAAGTAGAGCATGTTATTTTTGTTGGTTTATCAGGTATTTCCAAGAAGGCATTTTAAGTAATGGTAATGCTGGTGTTGAAAAGCCTTCCCTGTAATGTTTTTATTTATTTATCTAACAAGGCAGTTATTCAAATCATTAATATATTGCACTGCACAACTCATCAATCACTCTGTGCTGGTTTTGTCTTTCAATATTCAGATTATTAATTTTGGTTTTTACCCTTACACAAATTTGTGGTAGCACTGTACTTTCTTGAGTTCTGTGAAAAAAAATCACAGGCATATTACTCAGATGGGATTCGAAAATACAACCTTTGCAATTCTAGAGCAGTGTTATGCCAACTAGACCACTGAGATTGCCTGGACTTGAGGCAGTTTGAATCCTATGTTTTAGCAGCGGCTACTGCAGCGATTTAACAATGTTAAATTTGCATCGGGGATGTGAATTCACTGTACTGTACACGCTTACAGACAGTTCCGTGCACATTTGTGCCACTTTAGACAACTTAAGCAGTTGAACGGTCTCAAATGGTTGGTCGACGCATTGGAAATGTAAGCCAAGATAAGGGTTGTCAATATACCCCTTGTACATATATGATGTTACACCAGGCCTGATACTTCTCGGAGGCAATCTCCATGCCCCCAGGTCAATTCCTCTGTGCCCTTGAAATGCTCTAGTAGAAATTTACAATTTCCTCATCATAGGGTGCCCTTTGCTAAGGAGAAAATGCCTTGGTTTCCTTTGCATACGAAGCATACAGGCCTGTCACACTCTCGAAAAGTGACCCTAAACTGAGGTTAAAAAAGCACCCTTACTGAGGCCAAAGGAGGCAAATCAGTTTACGACAGCTGTTCTTTGAGTGTGAAACTGTGCGCGTGATCTCAGCATCCATGTAGCATTTCGCTTTATCCAAGGGGGTGTATTGATTGAAGGGAAGTAACTTTGTTAAACCCAACTCTACCTTTGTCTCTTGTCATCAGGTAGTGTCAATTTCCTGACAGCCGATGGTACCAAGTTCTCCCATCCCCTACATCATCTAGGAAAGACGGCAAAGGACTTGCCACTGATTGCCATCGACAGCTTCAGACATATGTACCTGTTTCCCAATGTCCAAGAATTGGAGTAAGTCACCTTTTTCTCCTGAAATTCGTTTCTTCTTTAGGTTTTGTCAGAAATTGTTGATTTCCGTTTAGGTTTTGCAGGTCTCAGATTTGTTATTTGCCTGTGGTTTCCCAATTTCTGCAGGGAAATATCCATTTATGTATGCCTAGTTTCATATGTGGTCGGTTTGGCTATGCATCTTAGATGCTCAGTTTAGATAGACCCGGCCAAAGCGTCGAGCTACTTATTGGTTTCAACATAGAAACGCATCAACACTTGGCAGTGTGTTATTTTGAATCACTAAAATGTAACTGTATTCCTGAGGAGAAAACTTAATTGTGACACAATTTAATAACACCAACTCTTTTGTTTGTAAATCCAGTGTATCCGGAAAACTTAAACAACTCATTCAAGATCTTCACTCGGGGAAACTTCACAGAGAATTTCACCACGGTCCAGATAAACAAGATCCAAATAAACAGATAGTTCAAGGGACGGTGGGAAGCAAGACAGCCGGGAAGGACGACTCCACAGATCCCCCAGAGAGTACGTTCGTCAAACTCAAGCCAAGCACCAATAGATACTCATTCAGAGATGAACTTTAAGCTTGATTTGTAGATGGTTCACTTTTAACTAGCAATCTTTGGTGAAGCCTTTTAAAAGATTATAACAAGATGATAGTAGTAGGTAGATTACAGGGTTCTGCCCAGAATTTCTTCAGTGGTGGACACCATTGTGAGATGGAGCAGTTTACATGGTGGATCTTATAGACTCAAATCAAAGGGGTGCTCACTCAAAATGAGTGGTTTCAGATACCATTTTTACTGGCCAATACCCAATTTTACATTGTGTTGAAATTGAACGGAAATCACAAGTGTAGTTTTAAAATTAATTTGGGAAACGGTGGTGGTCGGAAACAGAGGAAATTATTCCAGTGGTGGTTGGGAATCCCGAGTGCTGGTATGGGTTTTCTGGCACTGACCACTGCGGGCAGAACCCTGGTAGAATGTTTTTTACTTTTCATTGGGAAAAATTCAGAAAACAAAAAATTATCTTAAATTTTCACTGATTTGATCCATTGCTTGATATGTAATGAATTTTGATTTGATTTCCACTTTGTCCTCTTCGTCCTGTGCTCGTGTTAAGTAGATATTAGATAAATATAAAATTCCTGGCAAACGGCGTTTGAGTTTGTTTTTTTTTCCCTTCATTTTTTTAATTGCTCTTTTAAATTTTATAATCAAGGCAGTATCACCATGGAGATATGTTTAATCAGGTGAACTTTTGGAAAGTTTGGGCAGTAGACCATGGAGGTAATGTGCTCCAAATTCAGACTTATTTCAAATAAGGGTCAAGTAATGCGGTTTCAAGTCCCAAAACACAGCCTCCTTAAGTTATACTTCAGCATGATCTTTTTTTTAGTTTCCAATCAATTACTTAATAATAATTAAGTGATTATTTTGTCTGTACGCATGGGTAATTAATTGAGTAACTCATTCTGCAAGGTCAGTGAATGCTAGAAGATAGTGGGGAAAAAAAAGAGTATAGGAGGAGGTCACAAAACTGAATGGTTTCCCTTGTCACTACTTCAACTTTCTACCTTTTTATTTTTATTTTTCAAATTCTGTATTACGTAACTATTTCATGGTTGTACCAGTGATTTTAACAATGAGATAACCCCCCCCCCACGAAAATTAACAAGAAATAAATGAATAATAAATACAAATTAGTAATAAATGGCTGACTTCCTACAGGTCTTAAATCAGGCAGGCCTGGAATTTCTTCTTTGAGGATGAGAGGGCAGGCTAATTTTTATATTGAAAAGGGCACTTCCAAAGGGGAAAGTAGATAACACATGGTGTTACCGCAAACCAAATATATAAGGAAACTTATTAGTGAAAAATACACACATTAGCCTGAAGCCCCAGATCTTCCAATGCATTAACATCTATTTCAAACATGTTTTCACTGTTTACATGTTTTGACCAATGGTGAAGTGACTTGGTGGAAAGAAGCAGAAAATATTGCTTAGCATAATTTTGTCCTAACATGCTTTATAAAATTGAGCCCTGCCCATAGATAACTTTAGATGTTAAAAGTGTTGGAAAATACTGAATAAGAAACGGTTTGCAAGGAATTCTATATCTTTAGATGGTTGGGTGTAAGAGATTCAAAAACCCTAATTCTTGTATAACTTTGTGACTTGAGAAAAGTTAATGTAACATTTAATTATTTCAACCTATGCTATAAACATTTCCAGATAGTTTTATTCTGTAGCTTGACCTAAGTTTGTAGGCCTTTTGTTTTTATTTATACATTTGACTTTGGCACTTGTAGGCTTATGTTGTTTCAAGTTATTAAAATCTTTGACTTTTCTGCTGAATTCGTTTTACACTTTACAGTAAGGATGTACATGATTTATGTGTATATCTCAAATTTTATTTATTATTAATTGAAACAACACAATGAACAAGTTTAGACCGAATAGTACAGATTATCATAAAACTCTACAAATTCCAACCTTCCCTGATAAATTCAATGTTTAGAAATGTTGCCTTTATGCCACTATAGATCTTTCTTTCGCAACATCACAGTCCGAGTTTTTTGCCAACAAAGGTTGAAAGACTATACAAAGCCATCAATGCAAAACAAAGCACATAACAATTTGTAAACAAAAATGGCACACAACTATTCAAAAACAGTGATGAATTTGTTGAAAACAAAGCAGCCAATCATAGGAGATATCTTGTTTAATTAAAAGTTTGCATTTTTTTTAGAAGAATTAATTTTGGTCAAAAACATGTCACCAAGTAGCACGGTTTGTTCATCAACACTGGAAAGGTCTATAAAACTTTGAAGTTAGTATAAAGGTAACATTTTGATTCAATAAACCATGTGGTGAATCTGTGATGGGAAGGAACCATAGAGTTATATATAAGAACTAGAGGGCGCACGAGTGATGCTTCGTGCACAAACGCCACGGGACCGCAAGATGACAAGCGCGTCATTCTGCACGCGCGTTGAATATGAAATACACGTTTGAGGTTTTTTTTTATTGAACGCTCACACGATGCTGTTTGTTCAACTTACAAAATGGCCGCACAAACACACGCTGTGAGATAGCTGTTTTGTCAACTTGGAAAATGGCCGCCTGCTCGCATACCGGGGCGCGTATATAGGCCAGTGCGCGCTCTAGTTCTTATATATAACTCTATGGAAGGAACCTTTATAATTAGTCTGTGTACTTGTTTTACTTTATCCAGTATCGTATTGCAGGATGTTGATTACCAGGCAGGTTATCAGAGCGAGGCATTAAAACCACATTATTGTGGTAACTTTGGAAGGAAAAAAAAGCAAATTGTAGAGGATATTTTGAGTCATGAGTTCTTCTGGGATTATTAACTGATGACTTTAGTGGTGAATGAATAAGACAAAGTTAAAACAAAAAATGCTGCGTTTTCTTTAATAGGTCCTGAGTTTATCCTGATTAAAAATACCTGATTATTCCACCGGTGATGGTAAAATGCTTGAAGTGTCAAGGGTGTTTAATCTTTTTGTCTATTCTTGTCACTAATTGGCTTTGAGGAAAATAGTTATAAATCCGTATTTCGTTGACAGGTTGTTGTGCATGCTTTATGGTTTCTATATAGGATGGGGAAAGAGTTGAAGCGAAGGAGATTTATAAAAACTATTAACCAGAATTTTCTGGACAAAGTTTTGCTTCCCTCCTTCCTGAGTGCAGCCTCACATATGCAAGGATATCTGCGTGTTTGCGCATGTGTCCAATAAAAATAAGTAGCACATGCTGTCGAGTGAGTGTGGAAGTTCAAGCATATAAAGCCGCACTGGTGATCTACCTACATTGGTGATTTCCATTCACCATTAATTGACTGCAACTTTGTTCGATTTTTGAAATGCCTATGAAGTTTAAAAACAATAATAAAACCTGATTTTAAACCAATTTCAGTAGTCCTTAGTTTTCAAAGCAAGTTTTTAAACAAACATTGTACAGGGCCCCAAAAATTCCTTTTCACTATGCACAAAGTCGATTATTTTATTTGTATTTCTTTATTTTCCCAGCGAACGCATGGTGGCGCCACAACCACATTGCAAGTCGCTGGTACACATTCACAGGGTACCAAGTTACCCCATTGAACTGTGTTGTTGCTAAGGAAAACCAGCTGCAATGCACACAATACAATCTGCGGATAATTCATGGATTTGTTTTGTGTTGACTTCGACCAGAAGTTGTTGAGAAATCTTCTCTGAAAATCAATATTTCACGGTTTCCTCTTAATATTCCATGTATGGAAGATGGATTACGACGAGCACAATTCAGACGGGCTCTCCAAAGATTCCTTTGCCATTTTTGTAGCTGAGGGAGATGTACTGTTCAAGCAAGGCGAATATAGAAAAGCTTTGGAAAGTTACACCACAGTGAGTGCCGAAAATTTAATTAAAATTTAGATAAAAAAGAAAAGAGCCCCCCCCCCCAGTACCCCACACCGAAATTCCCCCACACTGAGTGCTCATTAAAGGAACACGTTGCCTTGGATCGGACGAGTTGGTCTTTGGAAAGCGTTTGAAACCGTTTGTTATAAAATGCATATGGTGAGAAAGATGTTTTAAAAGTAGAATATAATGATCCACACAAGTATCACTCAAAATTTCATGGTTTTCCTTTTACGTCGCGAACTATCACGGTCGGCCATTTATGGGAGTAAAAATTTTGACTCCCATAATAAATGGCCGACCGCGTTAGTTGACGAGGTAAAAAGAAAACCACGCAATTTCGAGGCATATTTGTGTAGATCAATATATTCTACTTTTATAATATCTTTCTAACCGTGCATTTTATAACAAACAGTTACAGAACGCTTTTCAAAGACCAACTCGTCTGATCAAAGACAACGTGTTCCTTTTGTGCAATATTGCATGGAAAATAAACTTGCTTCATTAAAAAGCTAACCAGTAGGCCTAACCTTCAATTCTCTTTATTTCAGTTAACTTTAAACTAGTAAAGTAATTGTTTTGATTATTTATCTAATTTACCTAAATAATTAATAACTATTTATTTAATGTTTAAAAAGATATTTTTTCTTGGTCATTTTCCCAGACAACTTTTTCATTACGTTTATTAACACTTACAAAAATTATGTAAGAAGAAACATTAAAACACGTTAATGATGTCAATGATTATGTTGTATGGGAATGATGTTTCAAGGGAGGGAATGAGCTATGACGTGGTTATTTTGTCTTTAAAAAACCTAAGATTTAATTTAGACCCGACACGATCGGTATGACGGTGGCAGTCGGCCCATGCAGGCTAATCTTTGGACTGACACGGAAAAACCTCCATAATCAATACATGATCAGTATTGGATTTAAAAGAAATCAATTTAAGCCGAACACAATGACTACACCCAAAGCTGATCAATCAAATACCCGAGGAAGTCTCTACTTTATGAATATTAATGAGACTAGATGTTGTTGCTATAGAGCTATCTAGCTAGAGAGAGTGCAATGGAGATCTTTTCTTCTGCTACCATGGACGGATAAATGGGATTCTATGATAACCTATTGAGCAAAGTTGTTTTTGTGAGCAATTTGATCATTTTCTCAGCCAGTGAAATTCATATACTTTGCTGACAAATTTGCTGACAAAGAGATCTTCTCGCCAACGAAGTAGTGAAGTTTGCACAGATACTTTATATTCAGCCCGGACATTGGATATTTTGATACATCGATGGCAGTAATGTACATCATTCCTGGAGTTTGATGGCAAATAATTCCGCCATTCAGGATTATTGTCATTGTAGAACCTACTACTGGATTATTCCCCAATAATTTGATCTTCTTTTCCTCCTTGTTTAAATGCCAACTGGAGATTGAGGACTCTGGATAAACTAAGCCAACTTTTCCAACTCATTGTCAAAGAAAACATTGGGGTTGTTCAACTGATGTGACAACTGCCAGTTTAAATACTTGTGCCTGTTAGAAAAACACATTATCTGACACTTTAAAAACAAAATCCAAGAATCATGGAGTACGTGGATCCAATGTTGGAGCAAGAGGAGCAGTTGAAGCTCCTTCAGTCTTACATAGGTGAGGCTGAGGATCATATGAGGAAAAGAGACTATCAACGAGCAATGGAGAGCTACAACCTTGTAAGATTTAATGTCTAACTAATCAGCACCTTGTTGGTTTGAAAGTGTTTGCACATTGCACATCTTGTAGCAGTTAATATGATTTTCATCAGAAGTGAGGAAAATGTATTAAATTTCATAACATTTATGATTTTTATACAAATGTGTGATTTTAGTATTGTAAAGGAATGGTTCAAATTGTCTTAAAAGATGGGCTAACCAGAAAGAATGAATGAAAGTAAGGTTAATTATTTAAAAGAGGTAATTATGTTGTTGCACATAACTAATTCATACATTATCGTAAGGAATTTACAGTAGTGTAGTCCTTTAATGTAGAAAAGCCTGGTTCATACTTCCTGCGAATTTGACGTGAACTTGATGCCACAACTCTGTTTTTGCAGCGATATTCGCAAGAGAGTTGAGCACAACTCAACTGTTGCGAATTATTCGTTGCAAATTTGTGTTGTCAACATTCGTATCGCATTCGCAGGAAGTATGATCCGGGGTTTTAAAGTCACTCAAATTATGCCATTTTGGCAATAGTGTTTGAATTTGTTAGATTTATTCACACACTTATGGTTTTAATAATATAATCAGAATTTGACTAATTTGCCATTCATCAGTTCATGTGCAATAAGCCTACTTGAGATATGGCGGACACAATGCTACAACACTATTTTAAGGTGGGTAAATTTGTGTGTATACACCCAAACCAAAACAGTGCACTCCTATCACGTCCGCCATACCTCACAGAGGCTAATATAAGGATGTTTTAGTCTCAGGGATTCAAACAGAATTTTGCAAGCCGGGATGTCATTGCTTTGGTCAGACAATGGAAACGTGCAAGTATTGCACACTGTGACGAGGCTCCATGGTGTTTTGTACACCCGAGGGTGCAAACTGCACCTGAGGCGGCAAAGCTGAGTATGCCATTTGCCCCAAGGATGTACAAAACCGATGGACCTCATTACAGCGTGTAACAATTGTTTTTTCTATACTGTGGTAATAATTGCAGGAGAAAACAAACAAGGTGTTATGTGAAATGATAGCAGCCGTTAACACAGTGGCAAACGTAAACAAAAATTGCACAGCTTAAACAAAATTTTGTTGCTTCACTATTCCCGACAGTACAACACATTTTACTTATGTACAAACTTAATTACAACCTCATATCCTTGTTCTGCTCATGCCTGTGCCATTTTAAAATATCGTACTGGTCACTGGAAACGACCAACAGTGGGAATGATCAAGGTAATGTATCCTGGTGTACTTCAGTTTTCACGTTACCCGGCCCCCGACCCATGTAACAAGCGTCTAGTATTCTGTAATTGGCTCTCTACCAATACAAATTTGCGATCTGTTACCGTGTTATTACAAAAATGTGAGTTGCACCATGCACAAATCTCAGCACAACTTTCTTTTTTAGAAGTTCAAACTGCTGGTTTCAAAATGTTTCTTTTAAGAAGGTGGTTGCTGCCCATTGCCATCAGTCTTATTTTTGATGGCCAAGATGCGAGAGAAATACGAATGAGTTTTTAGTTTTGAAACCTCTAGCATACAGGTTCTTACTTCTGGTGAGAAGTGAACATTAAGTGTTACACTAGAGCCCTTTTCACACAACTTTATTTCCCGGGTGTGCGCCTGGGGAATATACGGCCGGCCTTTTCACACTAGGAGCGCTTTACCCACTGGTCTGCCCTCTGTCTGCCCCCGGTAAAACCCATGGGGGTATTCTTTTAACATGCAGTAGGGACACAGTGTTTAACACCCAGCCGGGTGGATTCATGTATTTTACATAATATATGCACATTACAAGTCTTTATTATTGTTATTTTTAGTGTGAAATAAAATTGTGCCAGTTTATCTATGGGATAAAAAAGGTAGTTCTGTGGCCTCCTCTTGGCTGTATTCCCTGGGGTTATGAAATACAACTGTACAGTGTGAGAAGGGCTTACAAAGGATTAGCAGAGCTCAATATAACAAGCAGAAACCCAAGCACAGATTAAAGGAACACGTTGCCTTGGATCGGACGAGTTGGTCTTCGGAAAGCGTTTGTAACTGTTTGTTATAAAATGCATGGTTAGAAAGATGTTTTAAAAGTAGAACACAATGATCCACATACATTTGCCTCGAAATTGCGTGGTTTTCCTTTTACTTTACGAACACTCCCATAAATGGCCGACCGTGTTTGTCAACGAGGTAAAAGGAAAACCATGCAATTTCGAGTGATACTTTTGTGGATCATTATATTCTACCTTTAAAATATCTTTCTATTCATGCATTTTATAAAAAATGAACACAAATGCTTTTCAAAGACCAACTCGACCGATCCAAGGCAACGTGTTCCTTTTATACAGATCATGCAGATTAACAATGCTTTCCTGACAATCTTATCAATTAACCCATGAAGCCGAAAATACTAAAATTAATCCACAAATTGTTAACTCTTCTTTCCACAGGCTCTGGAAATAGAACCATCAGACAAAAATTGTCTTGTTGCTCGTTCGAAATGTCACCTACAGCTAGGAGATTCCAAGGCAGCATTACGGGACGCTAATGCCTCGCTCAGCGAAGATGACAAGTACATTAAAGTAAGCAGTTAATATTAATAAGATATTTAAATGTCTTTAACCAGCTAGATGCAAACTCTCAGATGCATTGCCATAATCTATTTTCTTAATGGCTGTGTTAGTTTAGCTTCCCTGGGTCGACCCGGGTCAGCCCCCAGTGCCCTGCTTGTGGAGTGGGTCACTTGGGGGCTGGCCTCCCAGGTGCATTATGCACGACATCGGTGAGTGAACGTTCATTTACCTCTTGTCAGGGGCTCACCCGAGTGAGCACTGCGGGGTAGACCCAGGGAAGCTAATCGAACGCACCCATTGGTAGTTTGTTAGACTTATTAAACTTGCACTGCAGTTTCTTGAAAAAGTGTCCCTTTTCATTTGGCAAAAATTTCCCTAGTCGGTTTCCCTTGTGGTTCATAACTTGATATGAAGAAGTTGCATCCCCTGGCTGCTGCTTCCCAGGTTGTATCGTAAACTACACGTGGCTACACTGCAGGGTTGAATGGCTTCTGACTGGCACCGCTAAACAAAGATATTGACTTTTTAATAGGAAGACTTCCAACATAGGTCTAAGTAGCTCAGTTGGTAGAGCTCTTGCGTGTTAAAGCAGAGATCGTTGGTTCAAATCCCGCTCTTGTCAAATTTTTGACATCACGACATTGACATACATGTATCAAGATTTTGCTTTGAAATTGTTAAAATGTTCTCACTGGATAATTTTGGTGATCAGTTGTAACAAAACGTTGTGCATATATTATAGGGATTACTCCACAAGGCAGAGGCCCTGTACCAGATGGGTGACTTTGAATCAGCATTGATGTACTATCACCGTGGCAACAAATTGAGACCAGAGTTGCAAGATTTCCGACTTGGCATCCAGAAAGCACAAGAAGCCATTGAGAACTCGGTGGGAAGTAAGTTTTTACTATATACATGTACACTTAAATTTCATCCAAAAAGGTTTAGTTTACAGCTACAAGGTAATTTCTATATAAATTTGGTTTGTGGTAACACGTGTATGACTTGCTAGGTAGATTATGTTCTTTTTAGAACTTGTCTTGCTTTTTACTCTACTGTCTGGGCGAAAAAGATGTTCAGAATCCGGGAGACTAATCAGTTCTCGAAAAGAACTGTCACTGCTTTTAACCTACCACCTGGGCGGAAGGTAGAAAACCGCAGGGACTACTACTTTTGCTGTAGTGGATTGAGAGTACTTTTTCGTTATTCACTTCACTTCCGCGGAGTGAGTTCTTAGGTGGTCTCAACAAGATTTTTTTCTAGTACAGCTAATTCCAATGTTTCCCTTGTCTACCTGTATGGTTTCTGCTGTGATATTTTATGCGAGTGTCTCATTTTCATGTTGACTCGTTCGTATTTTTTTTAGGTCCGTCGGTTGTTAAACTAGAAACCATCGGAGATCTGTCACACTTCCACAAACAGGATGAGGTAAGTTGAGACTGGGTACCCTACCCGAAAACTAACTGTGTTCTAATTGCCATTTCATAACGACAACCAAAAGACTTGTGACTTTTTCCTTTTTTTTATCCAAACCGATCATGTATTATGTCTTTTAAAAAGCAAATTCTTTTAACTTGATCTCAATTCAATTCAATTCAGTTCAGTTTATTGGTCCTACCATGGAAAACAAATTCCTTGCATAGATGCATTACACAATATAAACTACAAACAAACATAAATAACATACTGAACATGAACTAGATCAATTAAACAACACATCAAATTTAATAAACCACAAGGGAATCATTTAGACAACATTTTTGTAACAGAAAGTAATTATGTAAATAAGTCTGGGCTGAGCATTGAGGAGACAGACAGCGTATGGTATGAAGAAGTTGAGGTAGCGGTTTGTTTTGCATTGAAGTGACTGCCATCTCCTACCACTCCTTAGTCTGAAGAAAAAATTTGTTCAATGGATGGTCGATGATTACTTTTGACTGCCTCTGCTTCAGATAGAACCCTTTCTTTACAATTTTTGTCCAGATCTATGTCTATCCCCAGGATTTCAGATGCTTGTTTCAGAACCTGTTTTAACTTTATCCAAATCTTCCTCAGAGTAAGACGAAGAAAGCTCCTAGGATGGGCTACAGCAAACCGGCATCTAAACAACAAGATAACAAGAAGAAGAGGCGGCAACCCAAAGCAGAGAAGTCAGAGAAAGAGAAAGAGACAACTAAACAGCTACTTGGAGAACTTTACGCCGATAAAGTGTTTCTGGACAAACTCCTCAAGGATGAAGGTAAAATAGATGCTAAGAAATCTTTCCCCATTAACCCCTCTTTTAGTTGAGTGAAGTTAACCAGGATTTCCAATTCCTTGGACCTGAGGTGGATTTCACAAAGAGTTGAGAACAGTCTCATCTCGAGTTTGGACGAGTTACTCGTCCTTACTTTGGATCAGCCGTAAGTTTTTAATAGCTCCTTTGTGAAATCCACCCAGGCACTAATAATTGTGTGAACTGTGCCATGATTACATCTTAGCGGCTTTTCTATCACCAGTCAAGAGCGATTGAATAAAAACTTAACAATTGCGATAACAAAAAGATACTATCAAGAGGTTGCATCATATATGATGAAGCAGGAAAATAGTCGTAGCAATAGCCAATGCGGACACGGCCCAACAGTTGAGATTTTTTAAATTATTTTTTAAATTTTTTATTTTTATTTTTTTATATACTTTACTTTGCCACAATGATTTTTTGCCATTCGATTTTTGAGATAAACAAAGACAAACAAAGAATAAGTCCACTTTCCTCAATCTGATTTTATATCATTTTAACTGAAGACCCTGTACTCCCAATTAAAATGTCAATAATTGAGTCAATTCAATCCTATCCTGACCTCACAGATTTAACGAGGATGGACACAGAGAGTGGCAACCACATCTACGAGCTTGTCAACCAAGGCATCGACTACCTAGACACACGCACAGAGTTCTGGCGCCAACAGAAACCCATGTACGCCCGGAAACGAGAAAAGGAAGTGGCCAAGGGCCAGCAAGATAAGAATAAGTCTAAGCCGTCTGATCCTGCCAAATACGTCTTGAAGAATCTTGAAGAGATTGATGCAGGTATGTGTTGGTGTTGATGCAGATGTTGGTGGTGTTAAGAATTCAAGTTTATACTGTATTAAGAATTTGGGTTTTTAGTTGTTTTTATGCAACCTTACAGAAGTCCCATCATGTTAACTGGTGGTCGCGATTCTCGTCTTGATGACCCATTGTCCCCAACCTCAGAACATTGGAATTCCACACGAAATCGGTGTTTAAAAGGACGGACAATACTCACGACTTGGCAAATTCTAAGTTTTGATTTCCAGAGATGTGCGGGTGAGAACCTCAACTGCCGGGCTAGCAGACGTGGCCCCGATGATTTCGAACATCTAACATAAATAACATACAGGAAGTGGGTGGTCAGGGCTCGAATTTGGCAGGAAAATGCACTGCAGGGCTTGTAGATCAACAGTTCAACTGGACCTCCATCTATTTTACAAGACCAGATTGAAAATGAGTTGAATAAGCAACAAGTGAGGATCTATCCCATTTTGTCATGCTTCTTCGATACTCAACAGAATTGAAAGATTTAAAGTGTTAAATTCGAGAGTTGGTGGTGTTGGGGTAAATTTAAACTACATAACTCTGTATAGAAAGCAGATCTTGCATAGGCCACTAGTACCACTACTGTCACTGAGGTCTGACAGTGAAACATGTACGTGTACACCAAGGATACACCTTTCTTTTGATCTTGGTAATGGGGTTGATTGAGCTTGTGACATCATATGCTAAAGGTGTATGAAGTTTTAATGTAGAAGTGAAATAAACAGATCACTAACGGTATTTGGGTACACAGCTAAATAGTAAGACCGCCTGCGCCCAATTTTATGGCTTTGTGCGTACTGCGCTTACTATCACCATTTTCCCCAAGCGCAAAATTTCTGTGCTAGCTGTGTAAGCGAAGAATGCCTAGTAATAGGGAGTTCGCTGCACACGCCAAAGCTCCCCGCTAACCCGTGAGAAGATACCTTTTCACTACTGTATAAATCAGTGAATATAAATGTTATTACTGTGTACCTTTAAGTAGATAGAAGACAGTTCTGCTGGAGTTAACTAAAAGTTATTATCATTGTTTCCCAATAGGCTTAGCTGAGGGTCGGCCAAAGGAAGCCTTGAAACAAGCTCAGAAGGTCTTGAAGAGTGTGGAGAAGTGGAGAGATGAAGATGTTTGTGATAAGCAGGAGTTCTTATCCAATTTACATAGCTCTATTGGTAATGCTAACCTTGATCTGGGTAAGATGGGAGAGGCACTTGAACATCATCGCATTGATCTTCAGATCTCCAAAGAGAAGTAAGTCTTTGATTCCTCTAAGTGACAAAAAAGTTATATCAACACAAACTGTGGCTTATTTGACTTTAAATGATTTGGGGTTGAACAAAGTAATTTTGCCAATATCTTTGTTCAGTTCTGGGTGCCAGTCAGAAGCCATACAACCATTGACTACTGTGTAGCCAGGGATCACATCTAAGTTTACGATACAATCTGAAAAGCTAGGGGATCACCTAAAGGGGATTCGACTTTTTAGTTAAGACTTAACTTTTCATTCAGATTAAATTTGTCAAGTATTTTGTTCCAAATTCTGTGTTGTCAAGAGAAGTCGATGAGATACTCTAAATGTTTGTGACCAAAAATTAATTAAAATCTTGTTTTTTGCATCCACAGTGACTTTGAGGATGGAAAGTCCAGAGCTCTTGACAATCTCGGTCGTGTCTACGCCCGCGTGGGGAAGTTTGACCTTGCCATCGAGAACTGGAAAGAGAAACTCCCGTTGGTGAAGTCCCCACTGGAGGCCACTTGGCTGTATCATGAAATCGGCCGTTGTCATCTGGAGTTGGGTAACTACACTGAGTCTCATGACTTTGGTGAGAAGAGCTTACAGGCTGCTCAGGAGGCGGGGGATGATGTGTGGCAACTTAACGCCAGCGTCTTGATTGCACAGGCAGAGGGTAAGAATGACTAAGAATCTTTGTTTAGGGATTGACATGATGAATATGTCATGTGGTCTTGAGTCTTGAGTGGAATAACTCCTATACAGCTCCATTGGTCAACGGGGCAAGGTGCAGAGAGAAATAAAATAAAAAGAAAAGAAAAAGTTGTGCACCATTTACACTGTGCAAGAGCCAGACTGGGTTTACAGCATCCTAAAAAGCCAGCCATAGGTTCGCAGGACTCTAGTTGCTGGCAGGGCAACCTGAATGAGATTTTGTATTGGTCGTTTGAGGCATCTGGTATGAGGGTGTGATCCTGTCTGGTAAAAATGTATTCAGCTGCAAGGTGGATCGTGACATTTGGATGTTGAATTCCATGACTTTTCAAATAATGGAGGATAAAAAACTCTTAAACTTTCATCTGATATCAACTATTTATCAGTCTTCAATCAAAGCCAAGAATATTACCAGTATTTTTTATTTTTTTTTGAAGTGAAACTCGGCGATCTTCAAGATGCTATAGAGTCCTTTGAGCGAGCACATGAGATGGCAACGGTCCAAGGAGATGAACCAGCACAAAAGGCAATCTCAAAAGCCTTGGAGGAACTCAATCAGAAGATTGTTCAAGGAATCCGTGATGGAGACAATAAACAAGAAGAAGAACAAGAGACAGTGAAAGAGATAGAGGAACCGAAGGAGAAAGAAAAGCCAGCAGAGGAATTTGAGCAAGTAAAAGGTTAGTACAAATGTTTAATCTTAGTGCTTAAAGACACTGGACACTATTGGTAATTGTCAAAGACCAGTCTTCTCTCTTGGTGTATCTCAACATATGCATAAAATAACGAGCCTGTGAAAATTTGAGCTCAACTGGTTGTCGAAGTTGGGAGATAATAATGGAAGAAAAAACATCCTTGTCGCACAAAGATTTCTAAATTGTATGCATCATTATGCTCTTGCAGTTGCATGATTTTCTACTGAAAGGGTAAAAAAGAACACAAACAAGTTTTTGACAACAGTAAACTTGACGGTACTTTTACCCACTGATGAACAAAAATAACCACAGACGATTAATTTTCTGCAAACCCCCCCCCCCCAAAAAAAAAAAACCCATCATAATATTATTATAATGGGGTAAAAAGAAAGCAAATATTGACATTAATTGGCCATCCTCTAGAGCGTAAGCAGCAGGTTGCGGAGGCGGATGTGGAGGCAGAGGCGGAGAAAGAGTATGAGGAACAGTTTGAAGATGAAGATGAGGAAGAAGATAAGAAGAGTATTGGGAGACAAAGTACCCAAGGTTAGCAATCATCATCTTCACCCCATCTCAGATTCACCATCATCAGTTTCAGCGTCTTACTTCTTTGTCTCATTGGGTTCATCGTTGTCTTCTCATTTCAGCTGTTCTTAATAACGCCGTTATTAATTCATTGTTCTGTTTTCAGTTACTCTTCAATTTAACCACCTTTTAACTACTTGTCAATACTTTGATAGACAAAAGTGAAGTTCAGTAATTTCCTGCAGTCAAGTTTGAGCGATAAACTAAAGTCGACCATTGGACTAGTGGTTGACAAATGGTCGCTACTCGAACTTGTTCCATGCCTTTTCTTATCTGACTTTCAAAAGTCCCAAAAAATCACTACGTTTAATCTAAACATTATTCCCTGTCTTTAGTATATCATCATCATATTCTCGGTTTTCAAAGTTTCAGCTTCTCCTATCTAAACTTTTTCTTGGCTATTTGTCTATAAAATTTCCTCAAGCAGCCCTGATACTTCAAGAAGGCAACAGAGTCGATTGTCTCCATGCCCCTTGGTCATTGCCTTGGTGCCCTTGAAATGCTCCAGTAGAAATTGACAATTTCCTCGTACATGTAGGGTGCCCTTTACCAAGGAAAAAATGCCTTTCAAGAATGAATCATACAGGCCTGCTAAGGAGAATGTTTGCAAGAATTTGATCCTATATCTCTGAATGACACTAGACCAATTCATGTCAACGATATGTGTATAGTTATGGGTCCATAGTGTAGCATTGACCAGGGGGTTGCAGTGCACACAGTTTAATGACACAAGAAGGTACAATTAACTAGCTTTTCTGCCCTCATCCCGGAGCTTTGTTAACACTCAACAAGTCATACCAAATACACGAGAGAGAAGCCCTAAGCCAGAGGACGCCCTCTGTGGAGATCAGATTTACCGATCGGCCTACAGGGGCCGCCAGCAGTGCTCCGACAGGAGTCGTGCTAGTGCCCCTTACCGTTCGATCGGCACCATCGCTACAATAGCATCAATTTCATACCGGTGATTGGATACAAACACCAACATCATTGTGCTTCTCGCCATTTTAGCTTCATTTTGACTTTTCTTGTGCAGTGAACGCTTCAATCCATGTCTACTCATTATTGTGATAGAAGAACATCTCTTGCATCTCTTTACAATCTTATCCCAAGTGTTTTGGTGTATGCATCATTATCTTTCTCCAAACCACACAATGAATGCTTCAATCTATGTTACTCCTTACTGTGATCATGGAGGTGGAACTACCTCCATGCTGTGATGGATGAAAGTCTAAACCTTGAACCTCATGATCACCTTCCTCCCAAGTGTTTTGATGTATACATTATTAGCAAGTTGTCAACCACTGTTTTTTCAGAACCAATACTACTAAAAAAAAAAAATTGTGCTATCGCAAACATCACCTAATGATACTCCCAGCATGCAAAGTTTCAATTCTTACTATTTATCTTTCTCCGAACCATGCTCCTTCCAGCTGTCTACCTACCATTTAACTGTTCTGTTGGCAGGTTCAATATGCTAATAACTCATGTGTTCATTATTATTATAATGACAGACAAAAGAGGACACCATGATGGAGCCATTCAAGCATAAAGCTTGGTTCATACTTCCTGCAAATTTGATTGGAACACGAATGTTGACGTCACAAATTCGCAACAAAATTCGCAGTTGTGCTCAACTCTCTTGCGAACATCGCAGCGCAAGCAGTGTTGTGACGTCAAATTCACGTCAACTTCGAACCGCATTCGCATTTGCTGGAAGTTTAAAGCGGGCTTAAGTGATATGATCTATGTTGGCGTACGTAATCAACTCTCAGAGAGCCTACTAATTTTTTGTTTAATAACGGTTTGAATTTATTTATGTATGTTTTTTTGTGTCCAGTATTTGGATGCATATGTACCAGTTGATTGGATAAGACTTTTGCTATCGTCAGGGTGTCAATAATACATGTGCTTCATGTTCATAAACAGACTGATTTATTTACGTGGATTTATCTTAGATAGGGTAGCGCCATCTACATTTTTGAAGAGCATTTTCATTGGAAAATCTTAAAGTCTAGTTTATGGGAAACTTTTGAAGGGGCAAACCCAGGACCAACAGAGGCCTTGGCCTGCGTGGCCTCTCAGCAGTTTCTGGCCATAGGCCACAGCTGAATTTGACATAAAGAAGAATGTATTATTTAGTATCCACAAAAAAGCAAGGTTAATAAAACTGTAAGATTTGTCAAACTTTTCCTCACCACTTTGTTCAGAGAGCAGGAAGTGATCAAACAGTGCATATTTAAGGATGGCAAACGCAACATAGTGTTAACCAGTAGAGGGGTGTATGTGTGTCTTTTGGACACCCTGTTTTAAATTAAAACACCCCGTCTTATCTGTCATTAACATGGATAATTTTGACACCCAGTTTTGTCAATTTCCAGCCAATTTGACCAAATCCTGGCTTAAAACCTGTAACAAAATTAAATTGATTGAACGCAAATTGTTTCACATCAATGTAGCTGTAACTTAAGACAATCACTGAGGAATTGTTGAGATGATCAAGTCAGCTGAATATCCTATTCTAAACCCTCAGAAGTTGCACAAGAAACACAGGCTGAGCAGGTGGTGGAGCAGCAACAACCTGAAGCGCAACAGGAGGCAGTTGTAGATGAAACAGGTACCAATTCATTTGGTGGTGGACAAATAACATGGCTTAACGGAACAAAGGAAAATTGTATTGAAAGTGTTAACTATTATTAAGACTGAGCTCTGGGAAGTAGCAATGTCTTGGCCGAGTGGATATGAGTGGATGGTGCTTCTGTTCAGCAGAGTGTGGGTCGTGACACTTGTGTCCCTGAGCAAGACACTTAACTATAATTACTTCTCTCCACCCAGGGGTAAATGGGTACCTGTGAGGGCAGAGATGGTTCTTGTGATTGGTTTAGCCGAGTAGTGCATATATAGCGCACAGGCTGTATACTCCTCAGGGAGCTGAGATGGTTTAAGGAATGATTTAAGGCCCAGTCACCAGGGGTAATAATGTCGGAAGCGCTTTGAGACACCCCTCGGGCGTGAAAAGCGCTATATAAAAACGGGTTATTATTATTAATGTCTATTATTTTATAGCAATATATTTTGATAACAAAGTGCTGCAACAGGCAAGCTTCCATGAAATTTGTTAAGGTCCTGGTGCATTGCCTTTACAAGTAGTTGATTCAGACGGTGAGAGCATTCGTAATAAAGTCTTTGTAATTTTACCAAAGTGCTTTTCCGGATCTGTATTTGACCCCAATTGTAAAATGTATTGAAATTCAAGGGGAGGAAGTCCAGTCTATAGCCTCTGCGGTGCAGGAGGAAATTCCACCAGAGGAAAAGGAAGGTACTGCCGCTGATACAGATAAACAGGAAGGCACTGCCGCTGAGACTGACGGACAAGAAGGCAATACTAGTAAATTAGAGCAGGATGATAAGCCAGTTGAAGATGTTGGAGATAAACCGTTGGGTTCCGAGGGTTTAACAAAACGTGAAGATGAGAAGGGATCGACTGGTGAGCACAGAACTATTATTCCTTGTCCGGAAGCACTTCATGACATCTGCACTGCTTGGAACGGGATTGTGGGAAATGCGGTTCTTCATTTAATTATTTTAGTTTCAGCTAAGAAGATTTTTCCCACGCACTGGTCATACTCATCACATTCTTTTCATTTTTATCTGCAGCTAATCACTGTTAATCACGACCTGGGAGCTTTCGTTTTCAATGTGGGAGTTTCTTATGGCTTTTAATGACAGACAATCATATGCTAACATTGTCAATTGATTAATTTACCCATGCAAAATTTTGGAAGTTGGTATATCAAACTGCTAGATTATCATGGCTCTTTTCATGGACAAACTCTGTTATGTCATGCCTGTTGACCCATTTCACCCGACGTCATCATCAGAATAATCTTGGGTGCGCCATTTTGGTGGTCAATGTCACTGTGCGTTATTCAGTGAAGTGCCCACAAAAATCCTATTGACAACAAAAAGGGTTAGCGTGGCACAGTCGCCGCGTATGACGTGTGTGCAAGGGGTCAATAACATATTGTTAAATGTCATACCTACTGACAGACTTGGGATTCTCCCCCCCCCCCCAGTTTTCAGAGACAAACTTGGTTATGTAATGCCTGTCACATCACTTGTCATTGCATTTCATACTACAGATTTCCACCTGTTTCACTCTAAAGTTTTTTTTGCAGAACATGAACCAATAGATATTTCACTTTATTTTGATTGAAGGAGTGGAAGTTATGCGACGTTCATTCTTGACCACACCATTTCATGCCTACGTTATTAAGTGTGCATTTTGGTATATCCAGCATGCATTTTCGTTCCATCCTTTTTGCTCTACTGCATGCTGTAGACCTCTACAAGCATGAAAGCGTAGGCTGTGTACGGGCGGCTGAAAACTTGATGCATGATCATTTCAGTTTATAGTTATAGCTGAGGCATCATTGTCTATTCGCTGAAGAAGCTCGGGACCTCAGCATTGATGATTATCAATCGCAACCAGACTAAGTACAAAACTGGCCTTTCACAGCTCTGTAAAAATGGCCACACAATATGAGTTGAATGGAACATTTCATCTTTCAATGAACAAATAATTCACTCATAAACATTATTTCATAAATACCCAAGACAGTTTTGCTATAAAGTGACTCTTTCTTAAACGGCTGTTTAAAACCTTGCAGGGTCGTGGCCCTGATTGGGTTTTACACAGGCGTTTATAAACTCGTCACCACTCTTTTATTCCCTTAGTGAAGTTGGGGTTAACGGCCCCCAAAAATAGGGTAGGTAGGTAGGGATTTTTTGTATTTCCCCACCCCCCCAGCAACGAAAATGACATGTTTTCTAATTGTTTAAGCCGGTTGTTTACACGATAACAAAAGAAAACAAGGCTGCGCACAACAATTTAAACTCTTGATGACATTTATTTTATATTAAGGTGTTTAATATATTTTTTTATGCCTTATAGTACATGTTCGATTTGCAACGGATAGAAAGGAAGCTAATTGCGTCATACCCAGTCACTGATGTGTTTTAGGCCTGTGTGTATACCAATTACAACCTCTCTTTATTCATCAGCATTATCATTTCTAATGTGTCACAACATCACTGTATATTCTTCCTTAAATCGTTGTTTCCTAATTTCATTTAATAAAAATCGTAACGTTTTTCTGTTAAATGGACTTACATTTATTTCTCTTATACATTGTATAACTGTTAACAGGAAAATAACAATTCTCCTTTTTCCCTCTTTGATCTTCATTGCTTAGCCAAAGCTTGTATCAATTAATATTGTAACTTTATTTGTGAAGGCGAGTTTTGGATTTACAACTTTTTAAGCTTTTTATTTAACACTGACATTCCATTAGTATACTGCCTTTCATCATCCATTAAACTCACGATCATGTGTACATGTACATGTAAGCTCTTGCTGTATGAACTTTGTTTACAATTGGTCCTTTCTCTATGGTGTGACCTTGTACATTCTTTCAGTATTCTGGCAGGCACAATGCTGTACAGGTCATATGGGAAAGTTTACATTTGTTGTCATAATTTCCATATATATTCAAGAATTATAAAAGTAAAAGCTGGACAAGTTTTCATTATATCAAAAGATAAGAATTACAGTGCAATCTCCATAAATATACAATTTTATGTTTTCTTCCATAAGCATAAGGCTGTGTACAAATCATGCCTGCATGAAGTCAAGGCTAGCTCTGTAGCTCTTTTGTAAACTTGTGATGTCACAGGTCACATCGTCTATTTGATGTAATACTTAAATATGTTTTTAATATTCAGATGATAATAAGGGCACAAAGGAAGAGCAGACTGGTGGAGAGAAACAACAGATCACCCAAGATGAGGATGCCACAAAGAAAGAGCGACCAGGTTCAGCAGCATCATCAGTATCATCCAAGTCATCAAAATCATCGAAATCATCGAAATCATCGAAATCATCTAAATCATCATCCAAATCATCCAAGTCAGATAAGGACTAAATTTGAAAAAGGATAATTTGGTCAATGGTCTGTTTTGACTTTGATTAGAAAGATTTGGCCCAAATTTTGGTCTTAGTCTTATTCATACCGATAGTGTTGTTGGACACTCTTTAAACAATTGATTAACTCGTTTTACAATGCAGGGTTGATAAAGACACTTTGATAATTTCATTTTGGGTCAGATTGAGGTATAAATTTGTATGAACTCTAAACTTTGAAATAGCACAAAAGGCTTACATCAATTGTATACTGTTTACTCCTTCAATAAATTCAATCTTCCAGACAAAGAAACAAAAGGAAACCGCTTTTTGTAATTGTTGTACTGATATTCCTCTGGGAATATCATTTAGCTTCTATGGAGAAAGCCAGAGTTTAAAGAATTTTTTTATTTGAAACTTGTTTCGTTAACAGTGTAGAGCAAGTTCGAGTGTGCGCATTAGTCAACTACTGACCAGCAATGTACATGCGCACTGACGAACTCTCGCGAATGACTCGTTTGGAAGTATAGACAACCATCCATGTGACGTACTGACTCGAACGACTCGTTTGGAAGTCGAGACAACCATCCATACAGTATTCAACACTTCCATTGCCTTCTGCTATAGTGTCACAGGTTCCCCTCTGCGCTTTACACACGTTTGCATGGAATAGGCTATCGGGACCATGGAAGAAACAATGGTCATGAGGCTGGTTCCAAATGATAGACCACAGTAGTCAACCAATGGTCGACCAGCCTGGGTTCGAGTGAAACTGGACAACCTTTAGTTGACCATATGGTGCACACTTGAACTTGCTCATAGATTTGTCTTAGGTCACCATCGCACTCTCGGTCTCTCCATGGGACGGCCTCCCCCTCGGACTTAAAGGTGTCGATCTCCTTAGACTTTGTGGTCTTTACTACAATGACTCAATGTTGGTAATTTTTAGTCGGTTAAATACTCGCCATGTTGTTGCATAGTTCAATAAGTAAAACCAGACACAAGTTAACTTCACATAAAATCAAGTCTTCTCTTCAATTTAGTTATTCATTTCAACTGGCTAAACTCCTTAATATTCCGTCCAATGTCCATAATTTTGCCTTTACAGTTCGTCAAAAAATGTACAGTAAATTTACATTGTCTTCTTGTCAGAGTGCCTTTTCTCTATTTTGATATCGGTTTGTAGGTTGTTTCTGTTTATTGTAATTAAACTATTTGTATGATGGTAAAGGAACTGATTCACAGTTACGTGTTTTATGAGCTGTTAAAGATTGATCACTATTTCAAGATTGTATGATATTCAAAAACAACGGTGATACTTGCTATTTCATTTACAAAATGATTGCACTTCCAGTTTATGTAATACTCACTTGTTTAATTTTTGTTAAACTTGTAAAAGTTACCAAAGTCCTGCAGCACCATACATATTAACTTATTTTGGAAGGATTTATAAAAATTAGTTAGTGTATTATCTATAATTTAATCACTACTTGGCACAGGTTCCAATTTCAAAAAAGACCTGTTAAAAATAAAGTGGATTTAACTAATGAAACAAAAAAAACGATGAATAAATTTCTGAAGGTTTAAGACACTTCATTAGCACAGCGTCATTATGAGCACCAAAATGGGAAGTGTTGAAATGTTTCGTGGCAGCAGACTTACCAGGTAAATTTTCAATGTTTATATAGTTCTGAGCTTGCGCACATTACCCAGAACAATGAACTTGACCTGGTAAATCTGCTGCCTCAAAGCGTACCGAAAGTCCCTCATT
Source organism: Asterias rubens (assembly GCF_902459465.1). NCBI lineage: Eukaryota > Metazoa > Echinodermata > Asteroidea > Forcipulatida > Asteriidae > Asterias > Asterias rubens. The sequence goes on from NC_047067.1 coordinate 3,853,492, forward strand.
AACAAGAAAACAAAAACCAACCCAAACATTATGGTTAAAAAAAAATGGTTTGCTCATAAGATAAGTAACTTGGATTTATAAAACTTAGTCCTCAAACTGTTCTTGAAGGCTGCATACATTTAGGAAGGTTCCTTGTGAATAATGAGCAGGGCCCAATTTCAATGCCCTGCTAACCGTAAGCAAAGAATCTGTGCTTATATAAAAGGAAGGAATTACGCATTTATGTTTAAAGGCAGTGGACACTATTGGTATTTGTCAAAGACCAGTCTTCTCACTAGGTGTATCTCAACATATGCATAAAATAAACCGGTGAAAATTTTAGCTCAATTGGTCGTCGAAGTTGCGATATAATTATGAAAGAAAAAAAACATCTTGTCACACGATGTTGTGTGCTTTCAGATGCTTGATTTTGAGACCTCAAATTCTAAATCTGAGGTCTTGACTTGAAATACAAAATTCGCGGAAAATTACTTCTTTCTTGAAAACTACGTCACTTAAGAGGGAGCCGTTTCTCACAATGTTTTATACTATCAACCTCTCCCCATTACCAAGTAAGGTTTTGTGCTAATAATTATTTTTAGTAATTACCAATAGTGTCCACTGCCTTTACCATACTTCACCTATCAGCAGGTAGTGTTTTGCTTGTGCCCCATGCGTACTCAATGTTACTAGGCATTCTTCGCTTACATAGCTAGAGCAGAAGTGCGGCACTTGCGCAGTAAGCGGTAAATGGTGATCATAAGCGCAGAATTTGGCAGTAAGCAGACCCATGAAATTGGATCCAGGTCAGACATCTTTACAAAACCAAAATTTTGATTGGAAAATTCCTTATTTGTTTAATTCTGCTTTATCTGATAGGTCAGCTTGAACAACTTCGGTTATTTGATTGTTTACTTTATACTTAACTTCTGTATAAACAGAAAACAATGATAACTTGTATTATACACTTTTAGTTGAGCCTCCTTAAAACTTGTATAGTGAGTGAGATTTTAAATAAATAGTTTTTCTTGTACAAATACTCTTGTCTAATTTAATAGTATTGCTGTATGTTAAAACAAACTTTTTAGAAGTTCTGTCACCAAATAACAAGTTCAACTTCAGAATTCATTTCAACAATTTAGAGCAACTTTATCACAGTGAAGGTCACACTTAAACAAGGAAAAATACATTTCATTCAGGAGATTTGTTTCATGAAAAGAAAACCATCCTTTAAACTCCAACCTTTTTAATACTTGCTTGTCAAAGATACATACAAAACAGTCTGTGTGCTAGTGTGCTCTTTAACATGTAGTTTTAAATTGACAAAGACTACTTCTTAATATAATAATAATAATAATAATAATAATAATAATAATAATAATAATAATAATAATAATAATAATAATAATAATAATAATAATAATAATAATAATAATAATAATAATAATAATAATAATAATAATAATAATAATAATAATATGACTTGTAATGCGCACGTATCCACCCTGCTGGATGTTCAAGGCGCAGACCTGATATTTCTTGAACCTGATATTTATGAAAAATAATTTCACCCAAATATGATAAAACACAAACCCATAATTCTTCATATTTGAGAACATTAACATCTAAATTTAATACATGTTTGGCATCTGAGAAAAATTTGCACAATCATATCATGGCGAGAACAACAAATTTACAATAAATTTAAATTGGATACAATTCGAGGAGTTGGTGGATGAGTTTTGCATGTAACGTAGACCCTTTTCGAAACACCTGGATTCGGCTTTGGATTCAGCTCAGGCTAGCTTGGCCCCGCGGTAGTTTTGACAATTGCGCATGCTTTGGGTATAGGGGCCCAAGGTTTCAGACGAGAGAGCGAAGCCTCAAACCAAAACCAAAACCATGGTTTCGAAAAGGGCCCTAGAGTCATGCATACAGTTTCTTCTCGTGGCCACCGTGTCTGTGCAAACAAAGTTACACAAAAAATAACCTTCCCTCATGGTTTGTTACTTTATATTTGAAACGAAAAGTCCCATCCTTAAGGTGATCCCTCTCCTGCCGCTTCCCAGGTTGAACTATAAACTTAGGTATAAACAAAGTAGTAAGGCCCTAGCTATTATTGGTAGCTACAGGTTAAATGTCTTCTGACTAGCACCTTGAACAAAGATATTGACAAAATAGGGAGACCACCACCAACATTATGGCTATATATTCAGTCGGTGGAGCACTGGCAAGTAAATCCCGAGGTCAGCGTTTCAAATTCCACTCTACAGTAGTTGCTCTTCAAACTCCCCCCCCCCCCCAAATAAAATAAAAATAAAAATTTTAGAACCCATATTTTCCATTTTCACACTTTACGCCAGATTGTCTTATACAAAATAGTAAACTATATGAAAAAGGCGCTAAAAAAAAAGAAAAAAGAAAAAAAAAGGCAACCAGAAACTTGCCCATTCTCCCAACCCCATGCACTGCCATAAACTCAATTGAGGTCAAACCTAGATGTACTAATAAAGTAGATGGAGATACATCTTTTATGTAAATGGCCACTGATACAGCTGAAGATCCAGTGTGTCCACTTCAAGTGAGTACAAGGCACATTCTACGATCCCGTGAAAAGTGCTACCTCCATATGGGAAAAAGTTTGGTGAATGTCTGAAAATAAAAATGAAAATAAAAATAATGATAAATAGCAAGTGTTGTGACCAAGCGGTAAAGAGCACCGAATTCAAACTGTGGTGTTTCTTATCAACAGAGTGTGTGTTCGAATCCCCAGCCGTGACACTTGGTGTCCTTAAACAGCCAATAAAGGATGATCTCAAATATATAGAAATTACAGTTTTCTTATAGTTGCTGTCCAAAGGAAACATTAAAAAATAAAACGAGTCTCTTACCTTGCGTTAAAACATGGTAAAATGGGTTTTTCTCCAGAACGCTCCAAGCCAAATTTCAGAAAAACTTTGATATTATATACGCTCATGTTTAGTGCATCATGATCATGTGATGTAGAATTTCAACAAAAGGCTGTATGTCAACCACCGGTTCTTTTCACAATCAACACTACTCGAAAGAGATTTCAAAATGGTGCTATTGCAAATCTTACTTAATTATACTACCACCACTATGCCAACTTTGAAATCCTACTAATCCTAATAGATTTGTACAAACGCTGTATCGTCTTCAGGATAAAAGTCAAGGGAATACCTTTGCATTTTTGCCGGAGACAGATGAAACACTCAACGCCAAATGAACCTCCAGATGCCGCCGCCATTCTTTATTTCTTGTTATTGTTATAGCGCCCTCTACTGTATCTCCTTGCTCAACGGTAATGGGCGAGTCCATCATAAACAAGGTCTGCTTCCAATGAGTGAGGCTGAAAACACATAATATAGTAATTAATCAAACCCACATCTTGGCCAGCTGAGTGATGCATACAATTAAATACAATACAATAAAACTTTACTGTCCCTGCATGGGAAATTCCTTTTGCTATTTTTTTCTCTTCAAAAAACAAACAAAAAACCAACACTATAAAAAATAAATGTTAAGAAGGGGTTAAACAGAGAAAGAGTAGGGTCAAATAAAAAGCTTTAAGTAAACCCAAGAAAGATACCAGGGCAGATACTGAATAAAGTACACTACACAACAACAACAATAACAACAACAGTAAAAAGGTTTTATAACCACACTGGTGTTAGAACCTGAATGATACCACAGCTCACCGGTCCAGCTGTGGGTTCTGATGTCTCATTGAAGAAACAATGCTTCTCAAGCTTTTCTTTAATTTCAAGTGAAGCCGGTGAGAGCACGGAACTAATGAATTTTGTTTTATTTGAATTGAGAGTGTTGTATAAATCATCCGGTACAGCTTGCCTGCTGAATACCGGAAATGTTATTAGCCAGTTTGACTACTCTATACACGTATGTGACTTACGGGTAATCTGGACCAGTGTTGAGGAATACAAATGGCTTGGAGTTTACAGGAAATCCAGCGAAGTCAACTTGGAACCAGGAGGCAAATCCGTGCATTGTCCCAGCCTTGCTGATAGTAAAGTGAAAGGTGTGGCTAACTTCCTGAAATGTCAAAATGTGATTATTGTTTCCCAGTAATCTTATTGTTAAAATACGGGTGAGAGCATAGAGTAATATACAAGAACTAGAAGGCGCACTGGCCTATATACGCGGCCTGGCATGCGGCCATTTTCTTAGTTGACAAAACAGCATCGCACAGTGTGTGTTTATGCGGCCCGGTGTGCGGCCAACTTTGTAAGTTGACAAAACAGCATCGTGTAGCACTCAAACACAAACTCCAAGGTGTACTTCATATTCAACGTACGTACAGAATGGCGCGCGTGTCTCCTTGCGGTCCCGTCGCGTTTGTGCAAGCAGCATCACTGGGTGCGCCCTCTAGTTATTATGTATAACTCTATGGGTAAGTCTGAAACTTGGATCTTAAGAAGCACATTGAAATGTTGGCATGTCCACCTATTAATAACTCCTCCTGGGGCGATTTCACAAATTCACAAAGAGCGAAGATTGATCGTAACTGCAAATCAATCGTAGTTGCTTCTAGTAAAGTGTGATGTCACAATACAAATCACTATGGTGCTACTGACAATTGTCTTACGATGGATTTTATTGCTGCATACTCCCCACCAGGAATTCAGATGAAGTCTTATAGACGTTTCTTATCCCTGTAGCATGGTTTGAAACCAAGGATGTTTAGTTGGGCTACTTACTAACCACTCATGCCATTCTTAAACAATACAAGTAGAAAATTGAAACTTTGCATGGTGGAATTATAACTAAGATAGGTCTGCTGCAACACCATTTGAATATATCTTTTGAGTAGTGTTGGTTCTGAAAAGAACCAGTGGTAAACGACTCAACTTTTCGATCAGTGTGCTCCGACTGTTTTCTATTAACAATAAAGTCCTACCTCAAGGTCCTGTCTGGTGACAGTTTTCATGTCGAGTTGGAACACTTGTTGAGGAGTCGCAAGGCTGTCTTCTTGTTTCATGACATGATTATATAAAGGACTGCTGAAGAACTCGTCTTTGGCAAGAGGCCTAATTTGATTAAAGCATACAAGTCACAACAATGTGTGTTTGGTTGTGAACGATATAAAATGATGCCAATTCAGTGACACTCCAACTCTGTTGACTCGAAAGATAAACATAAAACAGTAAAGCAGATTTTACATGTTTTATGGACAATGTCTAGGTTTTATGTCTGTATTTTTGTCAGGTTGATGGGGGTAGTTGACAAACATAAAAAGAACCAGAAAAACTTGTTGTGAGGGGATGACGTCTGTGTGATCTTAATGATTTTATTGTTGTAATGAGCACTATAGACTCATTCCTTTAGTGGTTTGTCAAAAGGCATTTTTTTTATCTGATACTATCTTAGGCATTTGAGATACTTTGTAGTATACATAAAACAAAAACTTTACTTTTACCAAAGCACTTAATGATTGAAGTTTACAAAAATAATATGCAAAATAGCATTCATGAATATTGCTATAGTAAATGGTGAGCACATACATGTTCACTTCATTACTCTATTACATATTTTTGGTCCCTTGGAAATTACTTAATCCAGTTTTTTATATATTTTTTATTGTTTGTGTGTTTAATAAGATATCGCCCAACTCACAGGGCCGGACAGCCACTTCAAGGTGAGGGCTCTTAACCGATTTGTGCTATTAACGCAAATCAACTGTTACCAGGGGGAACTTTGCCACCTATTCCTATAGGGCTGAAACAGAGTATAGGAGGCATGGGTTATCATTCACTGTAGGAGCCTGGTAGGTGGAGCAGAATGCTCAAAAAGTGTCATGACTGGGACTTGAACCAACACTCTGCTGCTGACAACACCAGAGCTTGGGTCGGGTGAACTACATGTAGACAACTTGGCCAAGACATGCCAGTTTGGGGTGTGGTGGCCGAGCAGATAAGGCTCTGGTGTTTTTCTGTTCAGCAGAGTGTGGGTTTGAATCCCGGTCGTGACAGGACAGTAAACCTAGGGGTAATGGCTACCTGTGAGCGCAGATATGGTGATTGATCTAGCTAACTGCGCAACATATTTGTTGCACAGGCCATATACTCCCCAGGGAGCTGAGATGATTGAAGGAATGAATTAAGTTGGCCCAGTTACTGGGGGTTATAATGTTGGAAGCGCTTTGAGACGCCCATTATAAAAACTGGTCATTATTATTATTTATGAGGTTGCAAAGAAAAAGATACAAAATAAAACTTACACTAGGGAAGAGAAATCAAAGTCCTCCACGGACTCCCAAAAGGACACTTTGTTCTTATAAAGTTCTCCTGCACAGCATGGCACAAGATATAAGCCAGCATGGGATGGCCATACAACACCACCATCTTTTAACCAACGATCTCTGGCAAAAATAACTGACTCTATCATCCATTCAAACTGCAGTCAACGAAAGGAGGGAAGACAACTAAAAAACAGCCGAACAAAGTTGAAGGGTTAAAAAAAAAACCACAGTATGCATTAATTTCAAATCCCCCAAATATGTTGACTTTGAATTTGCTTTTTAAACAATAAAGAAATTAAAAAGTACGTATGATTACTGTGAACACAATGTCTCCGATTAATTTGACTGAGCAAATACTTTGGTATTATTGCCATACCAATGTAAAAAAAAGAAGAAGCTAATTGAACTGATTGATAAACTCCTTACCAGAAGAAATGTTCCCATCCACTCCGAGATAATCAGATCCACTTTGTGAGATAGCTGAACCGACTCAATTTTACCATCAAATACCTGGATCTTGTCAGACATTCCATTTGCCTCAATCAGCGTTTGAGTGTGCTCGGCAAACCCACTGGCCTCCACTGCAAACACCTGCAACAACACTTATAGTCACTAAAGTCAATCAACTATAGGCCTGGGCGACTCAAGTAAAATTTTGTACTCAACTGGTCGCAGTTTTATCAGGTCTAACAAACCAACTAAGCTTTCCAAACAGGCATGAAACAAATGTTTCTTCCATCTCATATGATATAGTAAAGGCCTCCAGCAACACCATGTAATGATAATCTCTAAATTAACAGGGGGGGGGGGAGTTCTTAAAAGAACCGGTGCTTTCAACTGTTGGTTTTCAGGACCACTCCTACTTATTATGAGATTATCATTCCATGGTGTTACTGCAATCCTTTACTATAGCATATTTCCACCATGCAAAATTTCAAATTCTAACGAACTTATAAGAACAAAAACTGTTCAGAACTAACCTTGGAAGCCTTCCCATGCTTTACGGACATCATGCTTAATATACCTGTCCCACAGCCAACATCTAAGACAACCTGAAGATGTAACAAAACTTGATTACCTTCATGGACAGCATTAGTGGAATGTTCGTTTTTAAACAAAAGTATTTATAGAACAATGACAAGATTATGGGTCTCTCCATAAAATGAATTTTCTTTAGCTCCTAGATATTAAATTAGATCTTGACTTTACAGGCTCGATAACTCAAACAAATCAAAGTCATTAGTCTCTCTTCTCTTGGTGGCAGATTTATCTCTTTCACAAAAAACTGTCAGCATGGTCGACCAGTCAATATGTGGTGTACCGTGGCCTAGTGGTTTTTCTGAGCACCGGACTTGAGCCCTGGTGTTTCTTTTCAGCAGAGTGTGGGTTCGAGTCCCAGTCGTGACACCTGTGTCCTTAATCACGACACTTAGGAATGATGCCTCGTCCTTCGGATGGGACAAAACGCTGTTGCTCCTGTGTTGTGTAATGCACATAAGAGAACTCACTGACAGAACGAGAAGGGGGTTCGCCTCGGTGTTCCTGGCTTGATTGGCTGCATAATGCACCACAGCACCTTGTAAACAACTACATTGAGCTGTGTAAAAGGAGTAGGTCCTTGCACATACCTTACAGGAAAGTACTGAATGTTGAAGCACATTCAGCGTCACTGAGTGAGGACCAAAGCGCTATGTGAAAAGCCACTACGATTATTAAAATGTACCTTGTCTTGGATGTGCTGATGATTTTGCATGATTGCTGAACGATAGGCTACATTCCTAGCTTTGTCTTGTAACATCTCATGATGCAGCTTCTGTTAAATCAAAATAATAAATTCCATGAATGAGATCACAGTAAGACATTCTGTACCACTATCATGTTTTATTTCATGATTAAGACAATTAAATGTGTTATTCCATGGTTAAGACCATTCTGTACAATATTTTATTCCATGATTAAGACCATTCTGTACCATGCTTTATTCTATGAAGAAGACAATTATGTACCTTGTTATAATCTATGATTAAGACCATAGTAAGATATTCTGTACCATGTTTTATTATGCACGCAGTACTAAGCATCAATACTTTAAATTTAAGCCAACTTAGCAGCAAAAAATATCAGCATGAAATGTAAACAGCTGAAAGGAGCATATTTTAGCAATATGTTGGAGTGCAAAATAATCTAACGGTGATATTTCCCTTAGTTAACATGTGGCTGAAAGATAAAGAAATCTGCACTCTTTTGTGCATAAGGAAAATCAGCACAGTCTAAACTAATAATCTTGTTCAAGGTTGGCTTGCATGCTTTCCTTTTTGCCCTGGGCCCAATTTCATTAAACTGTTAAGCAGAAAATACTGCTTGACAAATTTCTTTGCAAAGCAAAAATAGAGTCGGGCACCAGCCATAACAATGCAAACTTCATCTAAGTTTGGCTGGTAACCTGTTTCTGTTGATGAGCTAAACTATTCTTTGCTAAGCAGTCCAAGTCTGTCTAGTTATACACACACGTCATGTCATGAACAAACATCTACACACATGCAGATGTACGTAGTAGGCCTGGGCAACTAGTTGTATTTACAACTCGCACTCGGGCCTCAAATAGTCATGACTTCGACACTATATAGCCATGACTAAATTTCAATTGCATTGCAGCATACTGTATGCCGGTGGCACAATAGTAAAATTCCTGCTGTACGTTTTTAAATGGTTCTGTCACTATACTGTCTGATTGTGTTCGTAAATAATTTATGTTGTCGTGAATAGTCATGAGCGACACAACTGGTTCACCAAGCCAGAAGTCCCAATCATTTTTGTAGTAGACTACATTTAACTACTAAGGGAATAAATGTGTCAACTAGTGGTTTAAACTGCTTCAGCTGTTGCTCTCGACCAATAGGAATGAAGAAACTGTCTTATAAGCGCTGTGTGTGATGGTGCAAGCTTGCGTGTCACGCCTATGTTATAACACTTTTTAATGGTGTTATATCATCTGTTCAAACAACCCCTCTCGACCAATCAGAATGAATAAACTGTCTTAGGTATTTATGAATAAGCAATCAATAGTCACGACTGTGCCACTAGTTGCACAGGCTTATATAGTACATAGTTTGTATTGAAGAGTGTTTGGACCAACGCAGTGTGAGCATGGGGTGTGCTGCGAGTTTTGTGCATTATCATAGCTAAAGGTGTATACAGTGTAAAATAGGACTATACCGTTTCATTCGTCGAAAGTGCTTTGAGAGCTGAGCTATGGCCTACTGTTGCATAAAAGGAACACAACTTAAACCCATCCCTTTTGTTTTTAAAAGCTTACCATTGAGTTATAACTACTAAAGTATTCACCATCTTGCCAACCAGCCTCATCCCTTGAGAGTGATGTGATGTGATTGGTGGGGATATAGCCACAAGAATGACCTTTCCTTGCCCACCACCAATCAGCATTGTTCTTAGAAACAATGAGCACCTTGTCACCTTTTTGCAAGCAAAGCTGTTACAAAATAATGTTTGATGAGAAGCAACAGTTTAAAACAATAACCTATGAAATTTGTTTTAAAAAAGCAACACCATGATGGGTTGCTTATACACCCAGTGACTTTTTACATGTTCTCCAAGTGTACAAGGCCTCCTGTTGGAATTAGTCACTGGAATTGTACGAGACCTGAGGGGATGATTTCACAAGGCAACAAAGTTCATCGCAAGACAAAATATCAGTATCACCACAGTGATTTGTACTGTGACATCACACTTTGCTTAGCAACTAATATTGATATATATGCAGTTAAGATCAATATTAGCTCATTGTGAAATCATCCCCTGGGGAATTCACAAAGAGCTAAGATTGATCTTAGCTGCAAATCAATCTTTAATAGTTGCCAAGTAAAGTGCGATGTCGCCATACAAATCACGATGGTAATATTAAAAAAAAATTTATACAATTAATACATAGTTACTGCTTTGTGAAATCAAGCCCTTGGCAATATGAGTTAACTACTAGTGACTTGTATTTTGACATCACACTGTGCTCAGAAATTAAGAATAAAAAGAATTCCCGTTTCGATAGTTTTCTCACAGTGTTGTCTGTCGTCGTGCGTACACGTATACATTCGCGTGCAAGACGCACGCTGCAAGCTTAGACGCATGAATTCTTGGTCACCGTATCTTGACTGCACAGCGTTAACAACACAAATCAAAATTTGCGCCACCATTTAAAGCCACCATGGGAGCAGACATGTTTGATGTGTTGCGTGACTACGGAACGCTTTTTATTTTGAGAGAACACAATTGCTGCGATTTTTTTTACATTCGCCGTGTGTGCTTCTGTACTCGACTGCCTATTCGCGTACGCCGCGATACGAAAATTGTAAGTTCGACTTGATTGATATACTAAAAAAAAAGCATACGCGCCTTTTAAACATGACGCACATGGCGCTTGCAGTTAGTACGCTCATCAGCAGATTGTGCGGTCACATTTGCTGCATTGTTTAGTTCGATTACACAATGAAAAGAACAAACGCACTATTATGCAAATATCCGTACAATTGTCGTACAAAATGTCAAGCTTTTGTATTGTTAGTACATAAACATGGATGCACCCACACGGCTTCAAAACGTTAGTGCGTGTATTGAACCCTTGCACGCGCATCACACGCGGCGACCAATGTCACGCTCACCATGTTGGTGGGCAGTTAGGTTTTTGTGTATTAATGCCGCGTCTCCTAAAATGCACACGTTACTGCATAACGGGCAGCATTGAGTTATATATGAAAACGCACAGTGAAATTGCCCACCAGTATGGCGCATTCAAGATTTTTCTGCTGATGACATCAGGTGAAATGGGTCAATAACGGGGTGTTAGCGCTCTAGTCATTGGTATACACACCCAACCACACTCCTATAGGCCTAGTGTCGACCATATTTCAGAAAGGCCAATTGAAGTGCACCCTGCAAAATGAAAATGGTTTTGCCCTCTCAAAAATGAAATTCCAGGCCTTACCCCAGGCATCAGACTCTATCACATACTTTTGATCACAAGAGTCGGCAGTGGACTTACCAGGTAAATCCATTGTTCTCCGATATGTGCTCATAATGGAGAACCAGGTACACAATGGAAATTTACCTGGTAAGTCTGCTGGCACGTATAGCGTTCCAAAGTCTCCCATTGCAGTAATGTTTATATGCAAGGCTGCAAAGACTACTTCGCATAGTACTCAGTGCGCATGTGTTAGCCGCGGAATGACATGCATGCTGGTCAGTTTTGCAACCAAATGTGTCACTAACTACATGTGGACCAGCATGCACCTCATTCCATGGCTTATAGCGTGCACAAACTGAGCATTATGGATACCAATCAAAACCTACAAACATTACCCTGGGTAAAGAAATGGAATGAAGAAAGTTTAAATAATTGGCTAGCATTTAGAACTACAGGCAAGGACAAGTGCACACAGGGTTCTAGTACTTATTATGTCATAGGCATGCGGCTTTGCTTTAAAAAATTGAGTTCCCTGAACCTGATTATCCTCTGTTGGATAGAAATCAGCAAATGCCATCACTTCTTCGAGAATGCCATCTTCCTCATCGGTGGATTCCGATGTGCATTCTTTCTGCAATGATTCGTTTCCTTGTATCATCTCTTCATGGCACATCTCTCCATCTTTTCTAGTCTTGAAAATCAAAAGATAAAAGGAAAATTGATTTATAAGACAAGTAGACAAAAATGTACCATTCCGGTTATGTTACCTAATCTAGAGAACCGGTAGTGTAGTTGTATCGTAATGTAATGTGTGGCGTTACAGAGAGGTTACTCGAGATGAAGACAAGAATCACAGAGAGCAAAGGCATTGATGCTACCTAGTATAACAGGAGATTATTTATTGTCTATCCTGGCCTGGTTACTCAAAGAACGCAGTGCCAGACTTCAGGAAAGTAAGGACATTATAGGGGATTAGGAAAGCTTGGTCCATGACCAGTTCATGCTGATGGTCAAGTGCATGGTCCATGACAGGTATTGGCTGTGCAGACCTCTAAGCCGATTTATGGCCCTATGGGGCTTTCAGATATCAGTGCCCTACTTCTAGAAACTATAAGGCTCCCCTCACAGGGGTCTAGAAGTATCAGCATCCCAGTTACTGGGTTTAGGCTACTGGAAGAGGATGATTCAAATAATTATGGTACGTATGTACATGTAATAATAATAATAATAAGACTTGTAATGCGCACATATCCACCCTGCTGGGTGTTCAAGGCGCAGTAAAACCAAACACAAAAACAAAAACAAAACACAACACAAAAGAAAAACAGACACAACAAAATTAGTCATTGAAAACCTGTGACATAAGATAAGTTTTGAGAAGAGACTTGAATTTTGCAGTACAAAGACAAGATCGAAGATTAAGTGGTAGAGAGTTCCAGATGCGTGGCGCGGCTGAAGAAAAAGACCTGTCACCCCATGAGTGTCGAGACTTGGGTTCAATGAGGAGAAGCATAGAACTTGATCGAAGATTCCTTGATGGAGTGTAAACTTGAAGCAGTTCAGAAATATAGTGGGGAGCCTTGCCATTAAGAGCTTTGTGGACAATGAGCATCAGCTTGAAGATGATTCGTTGAGAGATAGGGAGCCAGTGTAGTTGTTTCAGAATGGGGGTGATAGAACACGATTTTCTAGACAGTGTCACAATGCGGGCAGCAGTATTTTGGAGCCGTTGAAGTCTGGAAATCTGGTTGTTAGGAAGACTGTAGAGAAGAGCATTTCCGTTGTCATAGTGATGTATCACTATGACTATCATCAAAAGAAGTTTTCTTCCTCCATGTTTCTACACAGTTTGCCATAGAGTGGAGACCTTTTTCACAAACCCATGCCCATAGCGCAAGCGATGAATGAGGCGTATGCTGGTCTAGCTAGCGAACAAACTTGATCGCTAGACAAGCATGCATCTCATTCCACGTCTTAGGGTGCGTTCCATTGGCTTCCCTGGGTCTACCCCGCGGTGCTCACTTAGGTGAGCCCCTGATGACAAGAGCTAAACGAACGATCAATCACCGCCTACGTAGTGATGTCATGCACCTGGGGCAAGCCCCCAAGTGACCCACAAGCAGGGCACTGGGCCTGAAGGCTGACGCGGGTGAGCCCCTGGAATGATGTCATAACTATTCGAACGCACCGGGGGCAGACCAGGTCGACCCAGGGAAGCTAAACGAACGCACCCATTGGGCCAATGTCTAAACTTTTAAACTCGCGTGTCGTGTATTTTGCGAAAGGTGTATCAGTATTACTGTAGAAATATAGATAGGCGAACAATGAACATGCATGACAACTGTCTCTGACACTACTGAGGCCAATTTGTGCAGGAAAAACATCAAGATCAAGCAAGCAAGATCAATCTTCTGCCTCTCTCACCGGGCGGGTTTTCCAGCTCGGCTACGACACGTTTGTCTCAATTTAATTGTTATCTATCTATCTATTTGGTAGTAAGGGTACATCCCAACTTGCTTGTTAAGTCCTACTGTGGCTGTGCAAAGTGCACCATCACTCATCAGTGTCAGTACATCCGTCATCAGTACTAACTTACTACATGTACAGTGACAGCAGAACTATCCTGGTGTCATGTGTTTTCAGTAGGATAACAGGAAAATTGTTCACAATCAAAAACTAAAAAAAAAATTTCAAATCATCTATCCAATTTTTAACAATAACACTTACACTTCATGGTGTGTTGAAATTTTTCAAGTTTTGGCTTTACGTTGCGAGAGACAGTCCGCCATTAACAGTGCTTGTGCATGCACGACATTGGAGCAACGTCACATGTTTTCACACCTTTCATTGGTTGGTATTTTATTCAATATTCAGAAGCTAGTATGGCGTGCAAAATAACTCAAAAATATTATTCAATTACTACTTAACAAATTTAATTACATTTTTGTCCTAAGGCATTTTGGCTACTATATTAGAATCCAGAGATATCATAAAGCATGAAAGTAAAACACCCCCCCCCCCCCTTGAAACACACACACTTCATAACAATCCGTTTTCCCCCATTTCAGACCAGTAATGTTTGGTTTCAGGAGATAAGAAACCAATCTATGATATTTTCTCTTTGTTACGCTTATCGGAATTTATTACAGTATTCAGTAAAAAAAATAAAAAAATTGGGGGTCATTTTCACTTATGACTTAAAATATTTTAATATTTTCCCCATATTGGCACACCACAGAATCCCAAATAGTAACCACCTCACGTGATCCATCTAGTAACTTAAGCAGAATGAAACTCAATCTAGCAGATAGTAATTTTGTTTTGAATTTTTGAGGTTGGATGATGTTTCTTTGACTCATTTGAATGTTGGCATAATAATGCACTAGTGATTAGTACCAAAAATCAATCATTTTATAAATGTTTTAGCATGACCAACGACAGGAAACTTTTTTCTCAGCAAGATTAAGCCTGATGAAAATACAGACTGTGAGTAAACTGCATAGCTTCTGTCACCGGTGCAGCTTGCACAATCTCACGGTAAACGGGAATCAAAGTTGGGGACCGAAAACGTATGACGCTACGATAGTTTAGAACTATTTAGAATAGTAAGTTAAAAAAGTGCAAGTAGAAACGCCACCCATTTGATATAATAATTAATATTATTTGCTCATAATGTAAAAGTTGCTCTACTCGCTCTACTGAGGCTATAACCATTATTTAACAAACCTCACCTTTCGTGAGCTTACAATACAAACAGCACGCACATGGTGATCACATTATTTTTTTTGTCGTCGATCGATCGCGTCGTATGGACGGCCCGTTGTTGATTTGCCACAATTTCCCCACGAGAGGGCGCCATAGACAGCTCGAGCTGAAAACGTGCACCTACTACTACCTCCTGGCACGGGATCGGCGAAAACTTGTCTATGATGAGTATTACGACCAGGCACAATATCTGGAAACTTTTATGATTAAGTTTCAGAGAAACTTTGGAAAGATTAAGCATGGTGTTAGTGGAGTAAATTGGTTTCATTGGGTGAGAATATCAGTTTTTGTAGTGTGAATTCAAGACCATTTTGAAGGATTTTCTTCCCCATATAGGGCATGTCACTACACAGTTTTTACCGCCCTATTATGTTGGTACCCGCGTTTTAAGTTGGCGACCAGTAGCAGTAGGCACAGTATAGTCTGAAAGCAAGACGTTCAGTGCGAAGTCGCCGATTGGTTACTGTAGGCAACATCATGCGATTCAACTCGTCTTACAAAAAACGGTACGGACGTCTTCTGCCAAAGACTAACGGTCACACGCTGTA
Source organism: Asterias rubens (assembly GCF_902459465.1). Classification (NCBI taxonomy): domain Eukaryota; kingdom Metazoa; phylum Echinodermata; class Asteroidea; order Forcipulatida; family Asteriidae; genus Asterias; species Asterias rubens. The sequence goes on from NC_047067.1 coordinate 3,869,036, forward strand.
CTGTGTACACACGTGGTGTACTACATACAGTGCAGTGCATGTCAACACACAATTTGGAGGCGGACAACGAGCTGTGACATTATAAACTTTATTTGTTAGTGAATTCTGAATTCAGGACATAACTTCAGTTTTCAAAAGATGACCCCGAAAATGCCTCGGATCTCTTCATGCTGCACGATTTGAAAGGGCCTCGAGAGCGATATGAGTGAGTATTTTACATTTAAATACATTTACGTGCAAAAAAAAGCTTCATGTATAATTTATGTACATAACAATTATAAGGCTGCTGCCATCCAATATTCTGTGTATGTACCGAACATGAGATGTACCTGTTTATATAGCCCTGGGCCCAATTTCAAAGCGCTGCTTAGCGGCCGATTTTGTGCAATTTCTATTTCATAGCGCTGCTAACCGTATAAGCACACGAAAAGGCATTCTAACCTTCCGGTGCTTACCGCAAATAAATGACGTCACAATGCAAATCCACGGTAAACACGCAATATGGCCGCCCAATTTTTCTGCTAACCTGTGATATACGCTAAGGCTTAAGCAAATTTTTCTGCTACGTAAGCACGCAAATTTGCTTACCGTTAAGCAGCGCTATGAAATTGGGCCCAGGTTGCACTCTTCCGTTGCACACGAAGAGTCAAAGGTATAATGATTGAAAGGGATTATAACAAACATTTTGGAAAAGTTTCTGCATTGTCTGCCACCACTTTTTTCCCGTTAGATATAAAAAAGGTTTCGTAATAGTATATTTATCTAAATGAGTTATTCCCTTTTGTAAAAAAATAGTGAAAAAGTGGTAGCAGGGAGAACACGGAAAGTTTTCTACAGAGTCTCCTGCTATAACACCGGCTTGGTGGTCAAACCATGTATTTATACAGCATGTACTGGGCCAGTACCGGCTTTGTATGTATGGTCAATGGTCAAAAACGTCAGGACGGTGTACTTGGGCCAGTGATACACAGTCTGTAAAAAATGCTTTCATTTGTAAAATATTGAGGCAAACCTAGGTACAGTTAGCGTGTTCGAATCGTTAGGAAAGGCAGTATAATTGAGGTTGTATGGCAGTATGCCGTGCGCTTTATCGTGAACTTTTAATACACTCATGCAATTTTAGTTACTAACTGTCAAACTGATGTCTGAAACATCGACCACAAGCTTAAACCATGCTCAAAAAAGGTTTTGTCATACTTTGGTGATAACCCAGCTCCCCTTACCACCAAAATAAACAATATAATTATTATAATAATTATGCGAAAGCATCCTTGTTAAAAAGTAAAGCGTCTTCCAAAATTCTTTTGTCTGAAACTGATAAAAAAAAACTAAAAAAACTACGCTCAACAGAAACGGTCGGGAAACATGGATTAATTTGACGTTCTTGAGGATACTCTGACAGTGACAATGTTTTCTAAAACTGTTTTCTCAAAAATGAGGAGACACGTGTACTGAAACTATCACTGTGATACCTGTGAATTTTTCACAGGTGACTTTTGTGGTATCTTTGGTTATACTTTTGCCTGTAAAATAAGCATTATAATAATATGACCCGCAACCAATTAAACTACTCACCGGATCCACTGCCTGAGCTCATGATTTGACTTAAAGCCATTGGACACTTTCGGTAAACAGTACAGTCCAAAGGCACACACTTCGTGTATGACAACTTATATTATATAAAATAACAAACCTGTGAAAATTTAGGCCCAATCGGTCATCGGAGTCGGGAGAAAATAACGGGAAAACCCACTCTTGTTTCCGCGCATTTCGCCGTGTCATGACATGCGTTTAAAATTAATCCGTAATTCTCGATATCGAGAATTGATAATTGTTTTCTCAAAAAGTAAATCATATCATGGAATAATATTTCAAGAAAAGTCTTTCACCATTACCTTCTTTACAGACGGTGGACACTATTGGTAATTGTCGAAGACTATTCTTCACAATTATTGGTGTATCTCAACATTATGCATAAAATAACAAGAAAGGTTTTATACTAATAATTATTTTGAGTAATTACCAATAGTGTCCTTTGCCTTTAAACCCTGTAAGTTTTTTGTAAATCTGTGATTTTATTATTTTTTTTACATTTGTTTCTGTTCCGAAAGGGACACTGTTGGTAATAATTGTCAAAGACTAGCCTTCACAGTTGGTGTATCTCAACAATATGCATAATAACATAGAGTAAGGAACCTGTGAACATTTGAGCTCAATCGGTCATCGAAGTTGCGAAATAATAATGAAAGAAAAATAACCCTTGTCGCACGAAGTTGTGTGCGTTTAGATGGTTGATTTCGATACCTCTTGTGTGAAACTTTCTAAATCTGAGGTCTCGAAATCAAATTCGTGGAAAATTACTTCTTTCTCGAAAACTATGGCACTTCAGAGGGAGCCGTTTCTCACAATGTTTTATACCATCAACCTCTACCAATTACTCGTCACCAAGGAAGGTTTTATGCTATTAATTATTTTGAGTAATTACCAAATGACAGATATTTATACACTATCACTAATCGTGTCAGTCAACGATCTTCCATTTTGTAACTGTATGCGCACACAGCATATACTGGCTGCTACAAACATGGACCCCAAGCATGCATTCCCAACTTCCCTCAGACAGTCACACACATAGCAAGTATGGCAGCTTCAAATTCCTCCAACTGTCTCTAAAGGCAATAGGAAAAGCCCCAGGATGATCCAATAAATCAAGGCCACTCAAACGTTTCAATTTGTTTCTCGAGCGTTCAATAAAGGAAGTCAGAAAACAATTGTGTAGCGGAGTAGTAAAAAAAAATTATGTAAAATTTGGCAGTTATTGACTGTCCCTCTCCTTAAACGCAGGTTTCAAAATGGACCCACAATTAATAATAACTTACTTTTAAAGGCAGTGGACACTATTGGTAATTACTCAAAATATTTATTAGCATAAAACCTTTCTTGGTGACGAGTAATTGGGAGAGGTTGATGGTATAAAACATTGTGAGAAACGGCTCCCTATGAAGTGCCTTAGTTTTCGAGAAAGAAGTAATTTTCCACGTATTTGATTTTAAGACCTCAGGTTTAGAACTTTTAAATATAATTACTAAACAACCTGGTTTCAAATGCTGCAACTTTTAATTTTCCTCCTACTAATAAGGGCTCATGTAAAAACAATAAAAACTTCGATGAATTCTTAACCACCGCTTCACAATGAGCCTCCGAAAACTGTAACGCGTGTTACCATGTAACGCGTGTTACCAATGTAACGCGTGTTACCAAGTCCAACACACTGTATTCAATGGCCAGATGGGCACAGCACGCAGTTTAAAAACAAATATATTCCTGCCACGTTCCATGGCCTGGTAGGCAAGCACAATGTGAATGAGGTGGAATTACTTTTCAACATCCCATACCAAAAGACATGTCGATGGAATGGGGGGGGGGGGGGGGGGGGGGGGTCAACGTATTAGCGTTGGGAGATGTTTTTTGTGGTTAATGCTTGGGATTATTTCCGTGGTGAAGTAATGCAAGTAAGTGAAGAAAATGACTTCAGTGTTTGAGGGATGCCCCCTGCTTGAAGGAATTGGAAGTTGGCAAGTCCTAAAGATGACAAAACATTTTATTTTAGGAATCATATTATTAGGAAACTGGAGAACCGGTGATAGTAAACACTCACATGCACTACAAAGTTTGGGATATGTAGAGCAACTAAAACAATAAATGAATAAAAAGGTCTATAGCTACTGTTTTGCTCTTCAAATATGATGTGCAACTATTATTGGTTGATAAATTTGAGAAATTGTAACTCGACAATTGAAATAACACCAATAATGTAGCAAGACAAATTGTAACGCGTGTTACCTTAAATTGTGTGATATGAAGAGCAAAACGTTAAGAAAAAGGTCTACTTAATTTTTTGATCTTTAAATATGATGTGCAACTGATATTGGTTGATATTTTTTGAGAATTTGTAACTCAACAATTGAAATAACATATAGACATGTAGCTGGGAAAAATTGTAACGCGTGTTACCGTAACGCGTGTTACCGACTATTTTGCGATTTACTAAAAGAGTTACACTTGGATTATTGTTACTATTCCGGTATAATAAACCTTAGCATAATACTTGATGACAAAAGAAACAAATTTGTAGTAGACTGGTTAGTTTTAGGACAACGTTGAAATGAAGTTAGGTATTTATTTGGTCCTTCCATTCAGCGTAACGCGTGTTACCGATTTTTGCAGAGCTCTCTCAGCTAAACCAGTTGATCTTTCACTTTTGTGTGAACATGAGGATCTAGCCTAGATATTCAGGTTTTATAATACAAAAGATGAACACTTAAATCAAAGTAGTCTTGCAGCCAGAGAATGGAGAATGATGAAGGACCCGCGGAATCGCCCATATGTTGATATACACCAACTGTAAAGGCTAGTCTTTGACAATTACCAATATGTGTCCACTGCCTTTACGGATGTCGTGGCATAGTGTATACGAGCACCGAATTCAATTTCTTGTGTTTCTGTTCAGCAGAGTGTGGGCTCTAGTCCAGGTCGTATGACACTGACTTGTTACCCTTACTAGCAAGATACTTAACTACATTGCTGCTCTTCACCCGGGGGGGGGGGGGGGGGGGGGGGTAAATGGGTACCTTCGAGGGCAGAGATGGTTCTCTTGTAATTGATCCGGCCTGGGTACTAGTGCTTTGAGACGCCCTACGAGTGTGAAAAGCACTTTATAAAAACTGGTCAATAATAATGTTTTGAAATAATAGACAACGATTAATGACATACATGTAGTCATATACTATCAATATCATTTCATGCAATTTATTTTTTAATTTGCCAAAATAAAAACCACAAACCAGATGTAATCTGTAAAAGATTTAATGATACTATGAACTAATGAACTAACTGAACAGGCCGGGATTGAGGGACGACGTTTGAGGGTCTTACTTCAATCCAACCATTTTCGGAGACCAGCAGACGTGTTGGGATGGTAGGCCTTCCACCAAGTACGGTTTGGCTTAAAAAATATTGTTGATATTTTCACAAATGTTTCCTTTAAATAAGTTCAATGTGTAGTATAAACATTACTCTATTATGAGACAAAATATGGGTTAAAAATGCCTTAGTGCAAATAATACTCACGTTTTGGTAGTGAATATAGATTCCTCTGATATTATATGTGTACCTTATCCTAGGGCAGGCTACTCGCAATTTTAACACAAGTGTAGGTAATTTGTGCAACAATTTTGTTACCAATACATAAAGTTCTGCAGATATCTGGGTTTGCCTCTTAAAATGTTTGAATTGGATCGTATTAGTGATATACCAACACAGCAATATAAGCACTTTAAGAATCGTTAAAGTTCCTTTCACTGCGAAATAACCGAAAAGGTCAAGATGAATAATGTCTTATGTGAAATTCTATTGTTATAACCAACAGAAATTGCAGAGATATACATATCTAAGTATTATCTACTACTGTTGTATGTGTCAATAATGTTTGTTTGAACAGAGAGTTATGACTAAATTAAAGATGAAACAGCCAAACCTTACTGATACTCAAAACAATTTAGATTATTGCCGTTACGTATGTGTAAACAATCGCTAGTCCTACTGTTCCGGGTTTTGAAACATAAAAGTAATGCAATGAATGCATGAATATTTTTAAGTAAAGAAAAAAGGCTGACTGTGACGCGTATTAAGGCACCATTGTTTTGTTGTTTTGCAGGAAAAATAAATAAAAACAAAACCTGAATATTTTTCAAACGACCCTGTGTTCACTCAGGATATATGCAAGGGATTAAGATAAGGGATTTAATTGCACATTTCATAACACATTACGATTTACCCATACCCAAAATTTAAATATTCCTGTATCTTTCTACGAAGTCATTAATGTGGTGCAGCGTTGTGTAACGTATTACATATTTTTGACATTCACGATGCTGTTTTACAGTTTACTCTATTCTTAAAATAATACCTCACACCGACGAACAAATTGAGACCCATTTTAACGGTCATTTAGTTACTTGATACTTAAGATTAGTTACTTGAAATAATTATTATTTACCATGTCAGAATCTGAGACTGTGCAGAAATAGCATGTGAGAAAACACACGTGTTGCGCAAATGAAAGATTCATATAAAGAAGTTCTGTAGCCGCACAGCGTTGCCGGGTCCATCATTACCATCATGATATTATTTCATCATTATGGAAGATTATTGTATACGCGAGATTTATTCCGTGACAGCTATTTCCGTCAACTATGAAAATAACCGCAGCGACAGCAACACAGGAAAAAAGTGTCCAGACGAAATGTGAAGAAAATCAGGTTAGCCCTCGTCACCATGTCTTTGGAAAAATAACAACGATAAACAAAATGCGATATTATGAACTATTCTGCACACAATGTGGATAAACTATAAGATAATAACAATAAAACAGTTTATGGACTTATACAGCGCACATTCTAAAATAAACTATTATAGCGCTTCGGTAATATTGATGAAAAAGATGTACAATGGTTAAACAATGTAATAAGTTCTGTTTTGAAAGTCTCCAGAGAAACAGTATTCCGGATGGACTTGGTTAGTTTATTCCAGAGAACACGGGACCACTAATGTGAGAAGGCCCCACGTACCGAACATGCGTTCAATTAAAAAATATGTAAACAGGTTTTGCGCTCTACGTTTTTAGTGATGATACACAGGAAGATCACTCTTCCAAGACTTGAGGACATTTAAAGTCGTCAGTTAACATGGCCCCTTCCAGCTCACCCATTTTGAGGTTTCAATCCTACTTGTTCGTTTTCTTGCACTTAACGTCGGCGTCTGTTGACTTTGTTGAACATGACTGCACAAAAAGAAAGTAAACGAGTAATGATAAATCAAAGGGCAGGCCTCATTACGCTACCTGGGTGTAAACCCAAGGTATCAAAGGGCATCACTACGCTACCTGGGTGGTAACTCAAGGTAACAAATGGCATCACTACGATACGCCACCTGTGTGTAAACCCAAGGTATCAAATGGCATCACTACGCCACCTGTGTGTAAACCCAAGGTATCAAAGGGCATCACTACGCCACCTGGGTGTACACCCAAGGTATCAAAGGGCATCACTACGCCACCTGGGTGTAAACCCAAGGTATCAAAGGGCATCACTACGCCACCTGGGTGTAAACCCAAGGTATCAAATGGCATCACTACGCTACCTGGGTGTACACCCAATGTATCAAAGGGCATCACTACGCTACCTGGGTGTACACCCAATGTATCAAAGGGCATCACTACGCTATCTGGGTGTACACCCAATGTATCAAAGGGCATCACTACGCTATCTGGGTGTAAACCCAATGTATCAAAGGGCATCACTACGCCACATGGGTGTAAACCCAATGTATCAAAGGGCATCACTACGCTACCTGGGTGTAAACTCAAGGTATCAAAGGGCATCATTACGCCACATGGGTGTACACCCAAGGTATCAAAGGGCGTCACTACGCCACCTGGGTGGTAACTCAAAGTATCAAAGGGCATCACTACGCCACCTTGGTGTAAACCCAAGGTATCAAAGGGCATCACTACGCCACCTTGGTGTAAACCCAAGGTATCAAAGGGCATCACTACGCTACATGCAGTCGATTTCACAAGGAGTTAGAACTCGTCTTTTCTCCAGTTAGGACGAGTAACTCGTTCTCACTTGGGATTAATCTTGTTAGGTCTGCATGCTACAGTGCAGGGTTGGGACTCGTCCTAAGATTAGTCTTAAGTTAGTAAGTTTTGTGAAATCAACGGCTGGGTGGAAACTCAAGTTATCAACGGGCATCACTACGCTACCTGGATGGAAACTCAATGTATCAAAGGGCATCACTATGCTACCTGGGTGTAAACTCAAGGAACATCGATTATGGGTTTCACACTCGAATCATACCCGGTGTAAACTCAAAGTATGAGTTATGGACTTCTACCATGCTACTTGGGTGTAATTTTAGTTAAAGAGCATCAAACTCCAATCAGGTCAACATGGGCAAAAAAAACCCGTAACGGGGTCACAACTATAAAAAGAGACAATGTTTAGGATGGTTCGAAGCATAATCTTACCTCTTAGTAGACCATTCTCATCACTCTGATCTCCCCAGCCCGGACCCCCACCGCTCCTTAGTGAACCTGCTGCTCTGCGACGTCTAGTTGTGACTGCAAAGAAACACAATAACACACACATAACCCAAATGGTTTTTGCATGACTTAAAAATTCCAAACCCAAAACAAAACCGGGTAGACTATCTTTCACCAAATGCGTCCCTTGAACGGCCTGTTTGTATGATTTTGATGCTACATTTCTATCTTTATTACTATTAGATATATTTATCAAATGAAATATTGCCGGAGTTACCCTTTTTCAGAGAGTTCGGTTCTTCAGCCACTGATCGACGGCGCCGGCTCGCTCCTGAAGGTAAACAAGAAGATAAAGATACATAAGTTAAAGCCATTGGCCCCTTTCGGTACAGAAAAAAACGGTCACAGATTTACAAATAACAACAGGGTTTACAGAAGGTAGTGGTGAAAGACTTCTTCTGAAATATTATTCTATGAAATGCTTTGAGAAAACTGTAAAACAATATCAATTCTCGAGAGCGAGAATTACGGATTTATTTTAAACACATGTCATGACACGGCGAAATGCGCGGATACAAGGGTGGGGTTTTCCCGTTATTTTATCCCGACTCCAATGATCGATTGAGCCTAAACTTTCACAGGTTTGGTATTTGATATAGAAGTTGTGATACACGAAGTGTGGGCCTTGGACAATACTGTTTACCGAAAGGGTCCAATGGCTTTAAAAAGGATAATTGGGTCGGGCAGGGTCCCGAACCAATTTTTCTGACTGTGTACTTGCAGGGCCTATTTATACGACTTTTGATATAAATACAAAACACTCAAATCAAATTTGGATTACCTTGTGGTCCATAGGACGGTTGCACGATCCATTCTGCATCGTCGCTAGATGCAAAACCGATTTCAGTCTCTTCTTCTGGCTCAAATGGTACAGTCCAGAGCTCTTCATCATTGAACGAGATCACGACACTGGATGGAAACCTGGTGATGCACATGCTCTGTTCACCATCGCCGAAGCCGGGTGTAGATTTGGTACCACTGACTGGACCACTTGCAGTCGTGTCACCACCGACCATATCTTTAGAAAGATGATGCACTGAAAGACTTTATATCTTTGCTACTTCGTTTAAATTTGTTCAATTCAACAACACATTCATTTCCATACTTCCATGAAACAATATCGACAGGTATTTAACCATGGAGAAAAGCAAACATACCATTTTAATGCTAGCTAAATACAAGTGGCAGTTAGCAGGGTAATGTAATAAAGTATTGGGCTCGATAGACATGCAGACAAAAGGACAGAAGAACATAAGACATGACAGCTACTCTGCTGACACGGATAGATCAGAGCGTAATCAGTTGATAAATATAAAAAAAGGAAACAAAATTGCTCAAAAAGACAACCAGGGTTTTTGACGTTATTGAAAGCACCACAAAGACAAAGCAAACTATACATTGAGTTGTTGTCAACTACAAAAATCAGGTGTTCGGCTTCCGGGAGTACAATCATGGTGAAAAAGTAGTAATAGTATGTGTTGCAGTTGCTTTGTTCTCAAGATATGGCCGAATTTACAAAAATTGTCAACAAAAACAACATGATGACGTCACCATGACGTCTAAACAATTTCAAACAAGTATTGTACTTGACTAACAATGCACCAAGTTTCACCTCAGTCAAACTTTTGGTTTGGTAGACACACATACACATGAAAAGAGCACCTTTAAAGCATATCACGTGACACTTGATGACTTCATCAATCTAAGCGTCCACATATATGTTGCTAATTAAGAAGGAAACTATTTAGGCCCTATACCATAATGAAACATTTATCATAAACTCTGACACAAACATCTACTAAACGTATATTTTTTAGATGTTTTAATCTGTCGGTAGAGGGCGCTCTTATGTTTGGTGTCATTTTATCGGTATTATATTTTTAAACCAGACATTTGCCAGACTTGTATGCTGTGATGGTAAAGCATCAAAAGGTGTATATTTCAACCTAAGGGCCATTAAAACGCGTTTTCAAAGAACTTTACAGTCACTTTCAGTTTAATTAAACAGATCTAAAGGTCAAGAAAAGTTCACCAACATATCCATTTTTGTGAATGGCGTAAAGCCCTTTCATATGATGTATAGATTGTCAAATAGCTTATTGGGTTGAGGAAATATGAACCTTTGAAATACTGACGACTGTAGACGAGACTAACTTATTGAAAGTGGAAATGTTTTAACATGAGAACGCCTTGAATGCAGACACTGCGAGCTGTAAAGGGTGCTCTAGGGATGAGCATTGGAGCGTGACACTATACACTGTTCTACGTGTAAAATCTTTGTGCACGAACAATGGGGGATTGGCGTAATTCTTTAAATTTGAATTCTTTACTTTTGAACTTGTGATTTGAACCGGAAGACAAGGTCAAAGTTGAATCATATTTGTGAAGCATTTAATGCAGTTTTTTAATGACCGATCCGATGATGTAATGATTGTAAAAATCCCTTTTGTAGATAAAAAGTTATGATTTGTTTCAATAATAAACTTTGAATTGGTGTATCTCAACAACTGGTGACAACATCGTGACGTAACAACTTGTGTATCATTTTAAAAAATTGTTTAGATACTTTTATTTATGCAAGTCGCCCGTAACAAGGCTAAAAGCCACTCTAGGTTAAGGGAGAAAACATAAACATGCAGAAACTCAGTGGAGCTGAAAGTAGAAATTGACATTCCTCTTAAAAGATGGAAGATCATAGGATGAAGGGACACATGCACCAAGCAGGGAGTTCAAAAGAGATGCAGTACGAGGGAAAAAGCTACTGGAGTAGCTCTTTGTTTTACATCTCGGCACGGCCACAGTAAGGACGAGAACAAGCAGAAAGCCTGGTCCCGCGCTCAAACACCCTGACGGGAGGAACAAGGTTGGATAGACTGGTGGAACAATTACCATGGAAATATCTGTAAAACAGGCAAAGGCTGGCTACAGACCTTCGGTGAGAAACGGGTTGCAGTGTAGTTCCTAACTCTTCTCCAACCAGGTTTATCCAGTAAAGATAAAAGGCAGGCAGAAGCTCCAGCCCAAATATGGCAACAGTACTCCATGATGGGACGTATAGTTGTCTTGTACAGGTAGAGAGTAACCTCAGGAGGTAAGAACTTCTAAGCTCGATACAGACAACCTACTCGCATGGAAGCACTCTTGGCGATACCCGAGATATACACCTCCCAACCCGTATTACTGGAGATGTCAAGTCCAAGCAGGCGCAAGTGTGAAACCTCATGCAGAGTAGATGAGCCCATACAAATGGAGGGAAATGTACCTTCTTGAGAGCGTGAAAGGGACAGTAGTTTGGTTTTCTTGGAATTAAAGGTTACCGGCTAGTTGTTTCCCCACTTCAGTGCATTCTCTAAATCTTTATTGAGTGAGGCACCCACCCCACCACGAGAAGTGCTAGAAGAGTTGGAGAAAACACAGTAGAGGGTTGAATCATCAGCATACATGGCTAGCTGAGATAAGATTACATCAGGTAAATCGTTCATGTACACAAGAAAGAGAGAAGGACCAAGGACCTAACCCTGGGGAACACCTGAATTTATAGAGCGAGTAGGAGAAGATTGACCCTCAAGCACAACCTTTAACTTGCGGTTGGAAAGGAAGGCAGAACTTATAGCTAACATTCTTCCTGACACACAATATGAATAGTCTTGTGGAGCAGGCCAGTATGCCAAACTTTGTCGAAGGCCTTTGAGATGTCCAAAGCTACAACACGAGCCTCACCCCTGCGGTCTAAGGCCATATTAAAATGGTCGGTAATAACAGACTGCAGATCACCGGTCGAGTGGAAATGGCGAAATCCATACTGGCAGTCATTTAGAAGGTCGTCCTCCAAAAATCCAAGGAGCTGTTGATTGACAAAGTACTCAAAGATCTTACTTATTACGGGAAGGAGACTGATAGGACGGTAATTAGCAGAATCTGAACGCGCAACGGCACCCTTGAAGATAGGGACAACAGATGCCACTTTCCAAGAGGACGGGAACACGGAGTCAGCCAAGCACAAATTGAAAAGCTTGGCAAGAACAGGAGAAAGTTCTGGAGAGCACATTTTCAAAACAATTACAGGAATTCCATCAGGGCCAGTCGCCTTCGAGGCATCCAAGGTAAGAATAGTCCGAGCAACCTTCTTGGGAGTGATGAGAGGATTAGGAACCTCAGAGGGTGTACGGGATGGAAAGGCAGGGAGTAAATGTCCCTCATCATTGAGAGTAGAGTTGGAAGCAAAATTGTTAGCAAAGAGGTTTGCCTTATCTAGAGGTGAAGTAAGAATTTCGGGTCCATGAAAGAGAGGAGGAATTGAGGATTTGTTACGTTCAGTACACTATTCGCAATCCGCCAAAAATCCCTAGAACCAAGTCGCTGTGTTGAAATGGAACATGCACTGAGTCTGCATACTGCTTCTTAGCATCCTCTAAAACTCTCTTACAGCGATTACGAGCTTCATGGAAAAGACGTTTACTGTCCAAAAGTCCTAAAAGATGGTACTTCTTGAACTTTCTTTTACGATGAGCAATTGCTGCAGCACAAGCTGGGGTGTACCAAGGTTGAGAATGAGCCTGGTTGAGAATAATTTTATGAAATAATAAACTTTGAATTAGTGTATCTCGTCAACTGATGACTACTGGTTATTGTCTACCTGTGTGCAAAGTTTCAACTTAATGCAAGCTTCGCAACTATGCTTTTTCTTAAGGACAATCGACATCGATAGGAAGAATAAAAACTAAAAAAAGAGAAAAAACAACAACGAACAATATCAACGAATTACCCCAACACCTAAAAAACCCCGAACAATAACAAAGAATTGCCCGAACACCTAAAAAAAAACCCAAACAATATCATAGTGTTGTTCGGGCTGTTGGCCCGCACGCCTAATATAATGTATTCAACACTATGGATCAAACTCTATGATTATACACATTTTGAACTGACACTTTTATTTTGAAAGGAAATTTTACTCACCTAAATCTATCATGCCTGGCATAAATCCTGTCTCGCTCTGCTCGTTCCAAATTGATATGAATACATTGTAATCGTTTGCCTCGGCCAAACGGTAGCATATTTTAGACAAACCGTCCGCAGTAAGTGGTGTTGCACACGCTACGTATTTATTAACGTCGTTCGACAAAGTTGGGAATCTACACTCTTCGGGTACTGTGAACAAGATACAAAAACAATTATAACGATGATGAAATGGGTTATACAAACGTTGATCATCGTAAAATTACGAGGATACTCTTTACTCATACGAGTATAAATATATTTAAATTTTATAAAAAACAACCATTTCGAATACCACCCAGTGCCCCAAAGCTAATTACGTTCTGATTGCTCCACGCCGTGGGGCCATATAACAAGCTTCCGTTACACGGACTCTTTGAATGCGAATCTTACGTTAGATTTTTCACCAATATTTACATTTTGTAGCGATAATTTGAATACATGATCTTTTTCGTCAATTATTCGTTAATAGTTTTGCAAAAACAAAAAGTTAAATTTGGTTAAGTAAGTTACTTTTAGACGGCTGGAAGTAAAACTAGCCCGGAAGGTCACGTGATTGTTTGTACCACCTTTTGGTTAGAACAATCACGCGACCTGCGATTTTGTCTTAAAATGCTCAAAAACGGCTAAATTTGATGATTTTTTTTAAGGACTGTTCTTCTGCATTCCTGGAAGACCGTGGAAGTCTTATCTTAGTCTATTTTGTAGCCAAAATAGCCCAATTCAGCCGGTGTGTCCCTTTAAAATAATAGCTTCTGTCCAATGATTGCGTTTTTATGACTCGCCCGGTATAGTCGCTTTGTTGCAGCGTGGAGGTGTAACAAAGCAAACTACCACACATGACGTCAAAGTATTGTCATTTTGACGCACGCCGTCAACGGCAGAAGTGTGTCTAGTTTTTCAGTGTACAAATATCAAAATTACATTTCAGTGGTAATCGAACACGTTATAAACATGTTTAAAAGAGCGAACCCGTCACAAACGAAGTCGCTCAAGTATTTTATGTAGGGGAAAAAAAAACGTTTAAATTATTGCAAACATAGGAGATCATGAAACAAAAACTTACCCATAATGATTGTAAAGCTGCACTCGCCCCGGTTACCGGCGGTGTCTAATGCTTCACATGTGATAACATTGGCGCCATTTGTATACACCATGGAGGCTGGATTAGATGGATTGCAGGTTACAGCAACATTCGATCCATCGTTATCAACCGCAGTTGGGATTACCCATAATGCATTGGAGGGTACAGACACTGTCATATCTCCCTGACACTCAACAGTTGGGGGCTCTTCATCTGTATGACGTGAGCGAACAAACTGATATTATAAACGTTTGCATACATTAACTTTACCACTAACACTCGTTTGCCCGGAAATCTTCTCCAACATTTATCTTTTTGCAGTTTCGAAAACAGATGGTCCTTTTTGTAAAAAACAAAGGTGAAGAACCGAGCATCATGTAAAAAGGACCTGGCCATGTGCTACTATAGATTGTGCGGTAAACAAAGCAAAAATAAAAATAATACAAAAATGAAGTCAATGACGTCTCGAACGTGCATTCCAACAAGTTACATTGAAGTGTGTACCATGTTCACCAAATTATTAAAGAAAATGGTAACAATGTGAAATGAAACCAACACTGAAGAACCTTTACCTCATTAAATTTACAAATGCGTGCTGAATACTTTTATGAGGACAACGTGCTGAACAGTTTCACACTTTATAGTATTTTTCTCGCCAGTTAAGCATTGTCAAAGGTAAATTACATACGATTTATGGCCAATATGTTCTTGTTGACAGTGGTCTGGGTATGCAAATCTTTCGATGGCGGTTTGATATTTTTGTACCTCCCTATACACATCCCCTGTTCACACTTTTCCGTGTAAGTCTAAAGAGAGAGAGAAAAACAAACTGCCGAAAAGTAGGGTTTGTTCTTTTGAGGAGAAGCACAGCTGACAAAATTCGTTCTCGTTTTGTTCTCGCGAAATATAAGCAAAATAACGAGAAAAACCAAAAAACAAATGCCTGTCATTAAATTCAAAGGGGTTGGTTGTTGTCAACCAGCCCTCTCCCCACTCATTGTTTACCCCTTATTTATGTATGTGTGGTTTCTAACTCCATTCAAGTATGTCCACTTCACTGCTTATGTTACACTAACTTAGTTACCTGTTCATGTTTGTTGTGTTGCCTTCGAGAAAGACTCGGCTAGGGTCGAAATGTCAGGCCAGTAAGTATTTTTTGAAATTCAAAGTTATTAAAGTAATCAGTTTCGTAAAAGAAACGCAAACCGTCAATAACAGTTTTTGATCAGCCGCCATTTAACTAGGTTCCAGAGTTTCGTACGAAGTGACATCACTGCATGTCATAAAGCGAAATTTTGTCTTAAAATCTTGTTTGTAACGAAGCCAAAACTTTACATTGCAAAATGATTATAATAGTCACACACGGCCTTATAATAAGAGCAGTATCAACAGCCACACACACAAAGTTGTTAGGGCCAAGTGCCGAAGGTACCGACCCTGGAGTGCGGTGTGGATCCAGAAATTATTATTTGTGGCTTTGGCCTATGGAACAAGTGCTGAGGGACTGTTTGTCATCAATTCATCTGGACACATGATATCTTACTTTTTGTGTTGACCACCCGGTGCAATAAAGAAACATTTGTTTACTTGCCGCAAGAAATAAAGTTTCGTTGATAATTGATAAGTTATGAAGCTTTCATATTGCTGTTTAAAGTGGTCGAACAGACATATGTTTGTTGGGCTTCGGTCATTAAGAGTTTCGGTCATGAGATAAGCGTTCTGACCATGTTTGTCAGCAAAAAGAAAGCGAATAATGTTCTCTTGTAAGCATACCAATCCAATGTTGATTAGGTGTATGTAACACTTTAAGAATGTTGCCAAAATGTTTTGCAAGTTTTGTAATGCTTAAAACGTTACCTTTTACGGTTACTGTGTACGAGCATTCCACTGACAGTCCACCAGAATCAGTGGCTGTGCATGTAATTGTGTTTTCACCAAGTACCATAGGGCTGTTGTCAGCGGTGCATACAACTGAGGGTTCGCCGCCGTCATTATCTGAAGCTGTTGGATTTTCCAAATCAAAGGAAGAAGTAGGCAATCCTTCGTCTGTCGGTACGTCCATGTCTACTGGGCATGTCATCTTTGGCGGTTCTTCATCTGTAGAAAAGAGAGAGAAGTAACTATAACATGGAGTTAAGACATTTGGTACTTTTTGTGTTGTTCCCGGTGCAACAAAGAAACATTAGACGGTGATGCAATCAATTAAAAATGATATCTTGTTTCTTAAAATTGTGAATAGATTTTCTTATAAACTAGTCATATCATGTCCAAATTCTTTGTACATTTTGTATATGTTTTGTATCAAATTGATAAGTTACGAAGCTTAAACACTCTAGACAAGAATTGTATCTTTGCAAAGTGATAAGTTACGAAGCTTAAACACTCTAGACAAGAATTGTACTTTGCAAAGATACACACAAGGTCATCAACAGCTTCACTCATAATTTGGTTTGGACCAAGTGCCAAAGTTACTTTAGTTTGTGGTCGATCGACCAAAATGATGACATAACTTCTTTCCGGTTTCACATTGCTGTTGAAAGTGTGTGCTCTTCCTTTACGGTAACTGTTGTAAACTTTTGTCGACTTCGAACAAACATATGTTTGTTGGGCTTCGGTCATTAGGAGTTTCGGTCATGAGATAAGCGTTCTGACCATGTTTGTCAGCAAAAAGAAAGCGAATAGTGTTCTCTTGTAAGCATACCAATCCAATGTTGATTAGGTGTATGTAACACTTTAGGAATGTTGCCAAATTGTTCTGCAAGTTTTGTAATGCTTAAAACGTTACCTTTTACGGTTATTGTGTACGAGCATTCCACTGACAGTCCACCAGAATCAGTGGCTGTGCATGTAATTGTGTTTTCACCAAGTACCATAGGGCTGTTGTCAGCGGTGCATACAACTGAGGGTTCGCCGCCGTCATTATCTGTAGCTGTTGGATTTTCCCAATCAAAGGAAGAAGTAGGCAATCCTTCGTCTGTCGGTACGTCCATGTCTACTGGGCATGTCATCTTTGGCGGTTCTTCATCTGTAGAAAAGAGAGAGAAGTAACTATAACACGGAGATGAGACATTTGGTATTTTTTGTGTTGTTTCCGGTGCAACAAAGAAACATTAGTTTACTTGCCGCAACAGATAAAGTTTCGTTGATGGAACTTTTGTAAATGTTAATTAAGTGGGCTATTTACTGTCTGTGAGCAATCCTCATTGCTTAAGAAAATGAGCAAACGGTGATGCAATGAATTAAAAATGACATCTTGTTTCTTAAAATTGAGAATAGTGTTTCTTATAAACTAGTCATATCATGTCCGAATTATTTCTTTATTTGTATATGTTTTGTAGCAAATTGATAAGTTACGAAGCTTAAACACTCTAGACAAGAATTGTATCTTTGCAAAGTGATAAGTTACGAAGCTTAAACACTCTAGACAAGAAATGTACTTTGCAAAGATACACAAAAGGTCATCAACAGCTTCACTCATAATTTGGTTTGGACCAAGTGCCAAAGTTACTTTAGTTTGTGGTCGATCGACCAAAATGATGACATAACTTCTTTCCGGTTTCATATTGCTGTTGAAAGTGGTTGCTCTTCTGCTACGGTATTTGTTGTAAACTTTTGTCGACTTCGAACAGACATATGTTTGTTGGGCTTCGGTCATTAACAGTTTGATCATGAGTTAAGCGTTCTGACCATGTTTGTCAGCAAAAAGAAAGCGAATAATGTTCTCGTGTAAGCATACCAATCCAATGTTGATTAGGTGTATGGGGGATGTAACACTTTAGGAATGTTGCCAAATTGTTCTGCAAGTTTTGTAATGCTTAAAACGTTACCTTTTACGGTTATTGTGTACGAGCATTCCACTGACAGTCCACCAGAATCAGTGGCTGTGCATGTAATTGTGTTTTCACCAAGTACCATAGGGCTGTTGTCAGCGGTGCATACAACTGAGGGTTCGCCGCCGTCATTATCTGTAGCTGTTGGATTTTCCCAATCAAAGGAAGAAGTAGGCAATCCTTCGTCTGTCGGTACGTCCATGTCTACTGGGCATGTCATCTTTGGCGGTTCTTCATCTGTAGAAAAGAGAGAGAAGTAACTATAACACGGAGTTGAGACATTTGGTACTTTTTGTGTTGTTTCCGGTGCAACAAAGAAACATTAGTTTACTTGCCGCAACAGATAAAGTTTCGTTGATGGAACTTTTGTAAATGTTAATTAAGTGGGCTATTTACTGTCTGTGAGCAATCCTCATTGCTTAAGAAAATGAGCAAACGGTGATGCAATGAATTAAAAATGACATCTTGTTTCTTAAAATTGAGAATAGTGTTTCTTATAAACTAGTCATATCATGTCCGAATTATTTCTTTATTTGTATATGTTTTGTAGCAAATTGATAAGTTACGAAGCTTAAACACTCTAGACAAGAATTGTATCTTTGCAAAGTGATAAGTTACGAAGCTTAAACACTCTAGACAAGAAATGTACTTTGCAAAGATACACAAAAGGTCATCAACAGCTTCACTCATAATTTGGTTTGGACCAAGTGCCAAAGTTACTTTAGTTTGTGGTCGATCGACCAAAATGATGACATAACTTCTTTCCGGTTTCACATTGCTGTTGAAAGTGTGTGCTCTTCCTTTACGGTAACTGTTGTAAACTTTTGTCGACTTCGAACAAACATATGTTTGTTGGGCTTCGGTCATTAGGAGTTTCGGTCATGAGATAAGCGTTCTGACCATGTTTGTCAGCAAAAAGAAAGCGAATAGTGTTCTCTTGTAAGCATACCAATCCAATGTTGATTAGGTGTATGTAACACTTTAGGAATGTTGCCAAATTGTTCTGCAAGTTTTGTAATGCTTAAAACGTTACCTTTTACGGTTATTGTGTACGAGCATTCCACTGACAGTCCACCAGAATCAGTGGCTGTGCATGTAATTGTGTTTTCACCAAGTACCATAGGGCTGTTGTCAGCGGTGCATACAACTGAGGGTTCGCCGCCGTCATTATCTGTAGCTGTTGGATTTTCCAAATCAAAGGAAGAAGTAGGCAATCCTTCGTCTGTCGGTACGTCCATGTCTACTGGGCATGTCATCTTTGGCGGTTCTTCATCTGTAGAAAAGAGAGAGAAGTAACTATAACATGGAGTTGAGACATTTGGTACTTTTCGTGTTGTTCCCGGTGCAACAAAGAAACATTACTTTACTTGCCGCAACAGATAAAGTTTCGTTGATGGAACTTTTGTAAATGTTAATTAAGTGGGCTATTTACTGTCTGTGAGCAATCCTCATTGCTTAAGAAAATGAGCAGACGGTGATGCAATGAATTAAAAATGATATCTTGTTTTTTAAAATTGAGAATAGTTTTTCTTATAATCTAGTCATATCATGTCCGAATTCTTTCTTTATTTGTATATGTTTTGTAGCAAATTGATAAGTTACGAAGCTTAAACACTCTAGACAAGGATTGTACTTTGCAAAGATACACACAAGGTCATCAACAGCTTCACTCATAATTAGGTTTGGACCAAGTGCCAAAGTTACCTTAGTTTGTGGCCGATCGACCCAAATGATGACATAATTTCTTTCCGGTTTCATATTGCTGTTGAAAGTGGTTGCTCTTCCTTTACGGTAACTGTTGTAAACTTTTGTCGACTTCGAACAGACATATGTTTGTTGGGCTTCGGTCATTAAGAGTTTCGGTCCTGAGATAAGCGTTCTGACCATGTTTGTCAGCAAAAAGAAAGCGAATAATGTTCTCTTGTAAGCATACCAATCCAACGTTGATTAGGGGTATGTAACACTTTAGGAATGTTGCCAAATTGTTCTACAAGTTTTGTAATGCTTAAAACGTTACCTTTTACGGTTATTGTGTACGAGCATTCCACTGACAGTCCACCAGAATCAGTGGCTGTGCATGTAATTGTGTTTTCACCAAGTACCATAGGGCTGTTGTCAGCGGTGCATACAACTGAGGGTTCGCCGCCGTCATTATCTGTAGCTGTTGGATTTTCCAAATCAAAGGAAGAAGTAGGCAATCCTTCGTCTGTCGGTACGTCCATGTCTACTGGGCATGTCATCTTTGGCGGTTCTTCATCTGTAGAAAAGAGAGAGAAGTAACTATAACACGGAGTTGAGACATTTGGTACTTTTTGTGTTGTTTCCGGTGCAACAAAGAAACATTAGTTTACTTGCCGCAACAGATAAAGTTTCGTTGATGGAACTTTTGTAAATGTTAATTAAGTGGGCTATTTACTGTCTGTGAGCAATCCTCATTGCTTAAGAAAATGAGCAAACGGTGATGCAATGAATTAAAAATGACATCTTGTTTCTTAATATTGAGAATAGTGTTTCTTATAAACTAGTCATATCATGTCCGAATTATTTCTTTATTTGTATATGTTTTGTAGCAAATTGATAAGTTACGAAGCTTAAACACTCTAGACAAGAATTGTATCTTTGCAAAGTGATAAGTTACGAAGCTTAAACACTCTAGACAAGAATTGTACTTTGCAAAGATACACACAAGGTCATCAACAGCTTCACTCATAATTTGGTTTGGACCAAGTGCCAAAGTTACCTTAGTTTGTGGCCGATCGACCAAAATGATGACATAATTTCTTTCCGGTTTCATATTGCTGTTGAAAGTGGTTGCTCTTCCTTTACGGTAACTGTTGTAAACTTTTGTCGACTTCGAACAGACATATGTTTGTTGAGCTTCGGTCATTAAGAGTTTCGGTCATGAGATAAGCGTTCTGACCATGTTTGTCAGCAAAAAGAAAGCGAATAATGTTCTCTTGTAAGCATACCAATTCAACGTTGATTAGGTGTATGTAACACTTTAGGAATGTTGCCAAATTGTTCTGCAAGTTTTGTAATGCTTAAAACGTTACCTTTTACGGTTATTGTGTACGAGCATTCCACTGACAGTCCACCAGAATCAGTGGCTGTGCATGTAATTGTGTTTTCACCAAGTACCATAGGGCTGTTGTCAGCGGTGCATACAACTGAGGGTTCGCCGCCGTCATTATCTGTAGCTGTTGGATTTTCCCAATCAAAGGAAGAAGTAGGCAATCCTTCGTCTGTCGGTACGTCCATGTCTACTGGGCATGTCATCTTTGGCGGTTCTTCATCTGTAGAAAAGAGAGAGAAGTAACTATAACACGGAGATGAGACATTTGGTATTTTTTGTGTTGTTTCCGGTGCAACAAAGAAACATTAGTTTACTTGCCGCAACAGATAAAGTTTCGTTGATGGAACTTTTGTAAATGTTAATTAAGTGGGCTATTTACTGTCTGTGAGCAATCCTCATTGCTTAAGAAAATGAGCAGACGGTGATGCAATGAATTAAAAATGACATCTTGTTTCTTAAAATTGAGAATAGTGTTTCTTATAAACTAGTCATATCATGTCCGAATTATTTCTTTATTTGTATATGTTTTGTAGCAAATTGATAAGTTACGAAGCTTAAACACTCTAGACAAGAATTGTATCTTTGCAAAGTGATAAGTTACGAAGCTTAAACACTCTAGACAAGAAATGTACTTTGCAAAGATACACAAAAGGTCATCAACAGCTTCACTCATAATTTGGTTTGGACCAAGTGCCAAAGTTACCTTAGTTTGTGGTCGATCGACCAAAATGATGACATAACTTCTTTCCGGTTTCATATTGCTGTTGAAAGTGGTTGCTCTTCCTTTACGGTAACTGTTGTAAACTTTTGTCGACTTCGAACAGACATATGTTTGTTGGGCTTCGGTCATTAAGAGTTTCGGTCATGAGATAAGCGTTCTGACCATGTTTGTCAGCAAAAAGAAAGCGAATAATGTTCTCTTGTAAGCATACCAATCCAACGTTGATTAGGTGTATGTAACACTTTAGGAATGTTGCCAAATTGTTCTGCAAGTTTTGTAATGCTTAAAACGTTACCTTTTACGGTTATTGTGTACGAGCATTCCACTGACAGTCCACCAGAATCAGTGGCTGTGCATGTAATTGTGTTTTCACCAAGTACCATAGGGCTGTTGTCAGCGGTGCATACAACTGAGGGTTCGCCGCCGTCATTATCTGTAGCTGTTGGATTTTCCCAATCAAAGGAAGAAGTAGGCAATCCTTCGTCTGTCGGTACGTCCATGTCTACTGGGCATGTCATCTTTGGCGGTTCTTCATCTGTAGAAAAGAGAGAGAAGTAACTATAACACGGAGTTGAGACATTTGGTACTTTTTGTGTTGTTTCCGGTGCAACAAAGAAACATTAGTTTACTTGCCGCAACAGATAAAGTTTCGTTGATGGAACTTTTGTAAATGTTAATTAAGTGGGCTATTTACTGTCTGTGAGCAATCCTCATTGCTTAAGAAAATGAGCAAACGGTGATGCAATGAATTAAAAATGACATCTTGTTTCTTAAAATTGAGAATAGTGTTTCTTATAAACTAGTCATATCATGTCCGAATTATTTCTTTATTTGTATATGTTTTGTAGCAAATTGATAAGTTACGAAGCTTAAACACTCTAGACAAGAATTGTATCTTTGCAAAGTGATAAGTTACGAAGCTTAAACACTCTAGACAAGAAATGTACTTTGCAAAGATACACAAAAGGTCATCAACAGCTTCACTCATAATTTGGTTTGGACCAAGTGCCAAAGTTACTTTAGTTTGTGGTCGATCGACCAAAATGATGACATAACTTCTTTCCGGTTTCACATTGCTGTTGAAAGTGGTTGCTCTTCCTTTACGGTAACTGTTGTAAACTTTTGTCGACTTCGAACAGACATATGTTTGTTGGGCTTCGGTCATTAAGAGTTTCGGTCATGAGATAAGCGTTCTGACCATGTTTGTCAGCAAAAAGAAAGCGAATAGTGTTCTCTTGTAAGCATACCAATCCAATGTTGATTAGGTGTATGTAACACTTTAGGAATGTTGCCAAATTGTTCTGCAAGTTTTGTAATGCTTAAAACGTTACCTTTTACGGTTATTGTGTACGAGCATTCCACTGACAGTCCACCAGAATCAGTGGCTGTGCATGTAATTGTGTTTTCACCAAGTACCATAGGGCTGTTGTCAGCGGTGCATACAACTGAGGGTTCGCCGCCGTCATTATCTGTAGCTGTTGGATTTTCCAAATCAAAGGAAGAAGTAGGCAATCCTTCGTCTGTCGGTACGTCCATGTCTACTGGGCATGTCATCTTTGGCGGTTCTTCATCTGTAGAAAAGAGAGAGAAGTAACTATAACACGGAGTTGAGACATTTGGTACTTTTTGTGTTGTTTCCGGTGCAACAAAGAAACATTAGTTTACTTGCCGCAACAGATAAAGTTTCGTTGATGGAACTTTTGTAAATGTTAATTAAGTGGGCTATTTACTGTCTGTGAGCAATCCTCATTGCTTAAGAAAATGAGCAAACGGTGATGCAATGAATTAAAAATGACATCTTGTTTCTTAAAATTGAGAATAGTGTTTCTTATAAACTAGTCATATCATGTCCGAATTATTTCTTTATTTGTATATGTTTTGTAGCAAATTGATAAGTTACGAAGCTTAAACACTCTAGACAAGAATTGTATCTTTGCAAAGTGATAAGTTACGAAGCTTAAACACTCTAGACAAGAATTGTACTTTGCAAAGATACACAAAAGGTCATCAACAGCTTCACTCATAATTTGGTTTGGACCAAGTGCCAAAGTTACTTTAGTTTGTGGTCGATCGACCAAAATGATGACATAACTTCTTTCCGGTTTCACATTGCTGTTGAAAGTGGTTGCTCTTCCTTTACGGTAACTGTTGTAAACTTTTGTCGACTTCGAACAAACATATGTTTGTTGGGCTTCGGTCATTAAGAGTTTCGGTCATGAGATAAGCGTTCTGACCATGTTTGTCAGCAAAAAGAAAGCGAATAGTGTTCTCTTGTAAGCATACCAATCCAATGTTGATTAGGTGTATGTAACACTTTAGGAATGTTGCCAAATTGTTCTGCAAGTTTTGTAATGCTTAAAACGTTACCTTTTACGGTTATTGTGTACGAGCATTCCACTGACAGTCCACCAGAATCAGTGGCTGTGCATGTAATTGTGTTTTCACCAAGTACCATAGGGCTGTTGTCAGCGGTGCATACAACTGAGGGTTCGCCGCCGTCATTATCTGTAGCTGTTGGATTTTCCAAATCAAAGGAAGAAGTAGGCAATCCTTCGTCTGTCGGTACGTCCATGTCTACTGGGCATGTCATCTTTGGCGGTTCTTCATCTGTAGAAAAGAGAGAGAAGTAACTATAACATGGAGTTGAGACATTTGGTACTTTTCGTGTTGTTCCCGGTGCAACAAAGAAACATTACTTTACTTGCCGCAACAGATAAAGTTTCGTTGATGGAACTTTTGTAAATGTTAATTAAGTGGGCTATTTACTGTCTGTGAGCAATCCTCATTGCTTAAGAAAATGAGCAGACGGTGATGCAATGAATTAAAAATGATATCTTGTTTTTTAAAATTGAGAATAGTTTTTCTTATAATCTAGTCATATCATGTCCGAATTCTTTCTTTATTTGTATATGTTTTGTAGCAAATTGATAAGTTACGAAGCTTAAACACTCTAGACAAGAATTGTACTTTGCAAAGATACACACAAGGTCATCAACAGCTTCACTCATAATTAGGTTTGGACCAAGTGCCAAAGTTACCTTAGTTTGTGGCCGATCGACCCAAATGATGACATAATTTCTTTCCGGTTTCATATTGCTGTTGAAAGTGGTTGCTCTTCCTTTACGGTAACTGTTGTAAACTTTTGTCGACTTCGAACAGACATATGTTTGTTGGGCTTCGGTCATTAAGAGTTTCGGTCCTGAGATAAGCGTTCTGACCATGTTTGTCAGCAAAAAGAAAGCGAATAATGTTCTCTTGTAAGCATACCAATCAAACGTTGATTAGGGGTATGTAACACTTTAGGAATGTTGCCAAATTGTTCTGCAAGTTTTGTAATGCTTAAAACGTTACCTTTTACGGTTATTGTGTACGAGCATTCCACTGACAGTCCACCAGAATCAGTGGCTGTGCATGTAATTGTGTTTTCACCAAGTACCATAGGGCTGTTGTCAGCGGTGCATACAACTGAGGGTTCGCCGCCGTCATTATCTGTAGCTGTTGGATTTTCCAAATCAAAGGAAGAAGTAGGCAATCCTTCGTCTGTCGGTACGTCCATGTCTACTGGGCATGTCATCTTTGGCGGTTCTTCATCTGTAGAAAAGAGAGAGAAGTAACTATAACACGGAGTTGAGACATTTGGTACTTTTTGTGTTGTTTCCGGTGCAACAAAGAAACATTAGTTTACTTGCCGCAACAGATAAAGTTTCGTTGATGGAACTTTTGTAAATGTTAATTAAGTGGGCTATTTACTGTCTGTGAGCAATCCTCATTGCTTAAGAAAATGAGCAAACGGTGATGCAATGAATTGAAAATGACATCTTGTTTTTTAAAATTGAGAATAGTTTTTCTTATAATCTAGTCATATCATGTCCGAATTCTTTCTTTATTTGTATATGTTTTGTAGCAAATTGATAAGTTACGAAGCTTAAACACTCTAGACAAGAATTGTATCTTTGCAAAGTGATAAGTTACGAAGCTTAAACACTCTAGACAAGAATTGTACTTTGCAAAGATACACACAAGGTCATCAACAGCTTCACTCATAATTTGGTTTGGACCAAGTGCCAAAGTTACCTTAGTTTGTGGCCGATCGACCAAAATGATGACATAATTCTTTCCGGTTTCATATTGCTGTTGAAAGTGGTTGCTCTTCCTTTACGGTAACTGTTGTAAACTTTTGTCGACTTCGAACAGACATATGTTTGTTGAGCTTCGGTCATTAAGAGTTTCGGTCATGAGATAAGCGTTCTGACCATGTTTGTCAGCAAAAAGAAAGCGAATAATGTTCTCTTGTAAGCATACCAATTCAACGTTGATTAGGTGTATGTAACACTTTAGGAATGTTGCCAAATTGTTCTGCAAGTTTTGTAATGCTTAAAACGTTACCTTTTACGGTTATTGTGTACGAGCATTCCACTGACAGTCCACCAGAATCAGTGGCTGTGCATGTAATTGTGTTTTCACCAAGTACCATAGGGCTGTTGTCAGCGGTGCATACAACTGAGGGTTCGCCGCCGTCATTATCTGTAGCTGTTGGATTTTCCAAATCAAAGGAAGAAGTAGGCAATCCTTCGTCTGTCGGTACGTCCATGTCTACTGGGCATGTCATCTTTGGCGGTTCTTCATCTGTAGAAAAGAGAGAGAAGTAACTATAACACGGAGTTGAGACATTTGGTACTTTTTGTGTTGTTTCCGGTGCAACAAAGAAACATTAGTTTACTTGCCGCAACAGATAAAGTTTCGTTGATGGAACTTTTGTAAATGTTAATTAAGTGGGCTATTTACTGTCTGTGAGCAATCCTCATTGCTTAAGAAAATGAGCAAACGGTGATGCAATGAATTAAAAATGACATCTTGTTTCTTAAAATTGAGAATAGTGTTTCTTATAAACTAGTCATATCATGTCCGAATTATTTCTTTATTTGTATATGTTTTGTAGCAAATTGATAAGTTACGAAGCTTAAACACTCTAGACAAGAATTGTATCTTTGCAAAGTGATAAGTTACGAAGCTTAAACACTCTAGACAAGAATGTACTTTGCAAAGATACACAAAAGGTCATCAACAGCTTCACTCATAATTTGGTTTGGACCAAGTGCCAAAGTTACTTTAGTTTGTGGCCGATCGACCAAAATGATGACATAATTCTTTCCGGTTTCACATTGCTGTTGAAAGTGGTTGCTCTTCCTTTACGGTAACTGTTGTAAACTTTTGTCGACTTCGAACAACATATGTTTGTTGGGCTTCGGTCATTAAGAGTTTCGGTCATGAGATAAGCGTTCTGACCATGTTTGTCAGCAAAAAGAAAGCGAATAGTGTTCTCTTGTAAGCATACCAATCCAATGTTGATTAGGTGTATGTAACACTTTAGGAATGTTGCCAAATTGTTCTGCAAGTTTTGTAATGCTTAAAACGTTACCTTTTACGGTTATTGTGTACGAGCATTCCACTGACAGTCCAGCAGAATCAGTGGCTGTGCATGTAATTGTGTTTTCACCAAGTACCATAGGGCTGTTGTCAGCGGTGCATACAACTGAGGGTTCGCCGCCGTCATTATCTGTAGCTGTTGGATTTTCCAAATCAAAGGAAGAAGTAGGCAATCCTTCGTCTGTCGGTACGTCCATGTCTACTGGGCATGTCATCTTTGGCGGTTCTTCATCTGTAGAAAAGAGAGAGAAGTAACTATAACATGGAGTTGAGACATTTGGTACTTTTCGTGTTGTTCCCGGTGCAACAAAGAAACATTAGTTATTTGCCGCAACAGATAAAGTTTCGTTGATGAAACTTTTGTAAATGTTAATTAAGTGGGCTATTTACTGTCTGTGAGCAATCCTCATTGCTTAAGAAAATGAGCAGACGGTGATGCAATGAATTAAAAATGATATCTTGTTTTTTAAAATTGAGAATAGTTTTTCTCATAATCTAGTCATATCATGTCCGAATTCTTTCTTTATTTGTATATGTTTTGTAGCAAATTGATAAGTTACGAAGCTTAAACACTCTAGACAAGAATTGTACTTTGCAAAGATACACACAAGGTCATCAACAGCTTCACTCATAATTTGGTTTGGACCAAGTGCCAAAGTTACCTTAGTTTGTGGCCGATCGACCCAAATGATGACATAATTTCTTTCCGGTTTCATATTGCTGTTGAAAGTGGTTGCTCTTCCTTTACGGTAACTGTTGTAAACTTTTGTCGACTTCGAACAGACATATGTTTGTTGGGCTTCGGTCATTAAGAGTTTCGGTCCTGAGATAAGCGTTCTGACCATGTTTGTCAGCAAAAAGAAAGCGAATAATGTTCTCTTGTAAGCATACCAATCCAACGTTGATTAGGGGTATGTAACACTTTAGGAATGTTGCCAAATTGTTCTACAAGTTTTGTAATGCTTAAAACGTTACCTTTACGGTTATTGTGTACGAGCATTCCACTGACAGTCCACCAGAATCAGTGGCTGTGCATGTAATTGTGTTTTCACCAAGTACCATAGGGCTGTTGTCAGCGGTGCATACAACTGAGGGTTCGCCGCCGTCATTATCTGTAGCTGTTGGATTTTCCAAATCAAAGGAAGAAGTAGGCAATCCTTCGTCTGTCGGTACGTCCATGTCTACTGGGCATGTCATCTTTGGCGGTTCTTCATCTGTAGAAAAGAGAGAGAAGTAACTATAACATGGAGTTGAGACATTTGGTACTTTTTGTGTTGTTTCCGGTGCAACAAAGAAACATTAGTTTACTTGCCGCAACAGATAAAGTTTCGTTGATGGAACTTTTGTAAATGTTAATTAAGTGGGCTATTTACTGTCTGTGAGCAATCCTCATTGCTTAAGAAAATGAGCAAACGGTGATGCAATGAATTAAAAATGACATCTTGTTTCTTAATATTGAGAATAGTGTTTCTTATAAACTAGTCATATCATGTCCGAATTATTTCTTTATTTGTATATGTTTTGTAGCAAATTGATAAGTTACGAAGCTTAAAACACTCTAGACAAGAATTGTATCTTTGCAAAGTGATAAGTTACGAAGCTTAAACACTCTAGACAAGAATTGTACTTTGCAAAGATACACACAAGGTC
This sequence comes from Asterias rubens, assembly GCF_902459465.1. Taxonomy (NCBI): domain Eukaryota; kingdom Metazoa; phylum Echinodermata; class Asteroidea; order Forcipulatida; family Asteriidae; genus Asterias; species Asterias rubens. The sequence continues at coordinate 3,897,983 of NC_047067.1, forward strand.
ATCAACAGCTTCACTCATAATTTGGTTTGGACCAAGTGCCAAAGTTACCTTAGTTTGTGGCCGATCGACCAAAATGATGACATAATTTCTTTCCGGTTTCATATTGCTGTTGAAAGTGGTTGCTCTTCCTTTACGGTAACTGTTGTAAACTTTTGTCGACTTCGAACAGACATATGTTTGTTGAGCTTCGGTCATTAAGAGTTTCGGTCATGAGATAAGCGTTCTGACCATGTTTGTCAGCAAAAAGAAAGCGAATAATGTTCTCTTGTAAGCATACCAATTCAACGTTGATTAGGTGTATGTAACACTTTAGGAATGTTGCCAAATTGTTCTGCAAGTTTTGTAATGCTTAAAACGTTACCTTTTACGGTTATTGTGTACGAGCATTCCACTGACAGTC